>NC_136424.1:188325052-188925052 GCF_052625555.1 Lactuca saligna | reverse complement strand
TATACAAGTAGAAACAAACATGTTATTAAATCATTGATATGTATTTTATAACTGTGTTTGTCATTCAACAGATTTCACATACTACAAAATGTGATGCATGAAATGGTTTTAAATCTTAAAAATACGTTGTTATCAAATGTTTTACTTTTTGAGATTTTTATTAAAATGACATCAAGTCATTGTTAATTATTGTTCAAAACCCATAAGATGTCTTACAAAACCATTTTTACATTCTTGAACTAAACTATGCATATACACTTATATTCTTATATATGTATTGATGTTATAGTTTACATCTTTCATTTTCTTCCCACACCCTTGAGTAGTAAGAGTGTATAAACCTACATGATCAACCAATTATAGTTAAGTAAATTATCATATGGATAATTTGAAGATATCAAACATTACTCCTTTTACATGGAATCACACAAGAGTCAGTTCATTCATGAGTCTATACTAGTACATTACCTGATACATGAGTACATATACATATACTTACCTGTTACATGAACACACTTACATGAATATCATACAGGATCACTGTTACATAGGTGCATTATCCTGTATTCACTTACCTGGATACTTGTACTTAGAACTACGAGGATAATTTATTAGTACTTTCTGTGTAAATTATCTTTCCTATCCCGGTTCAATGGGATATCTAGGCGGGACTTACCATTCCGAACCCCACTGATTAGCACCAGTGGTCGATGACCATCTAAGGAGGTCTAAGGTTACTACTTATACTAGAAAGATCGATAACCGGGGCTAACCCCTCCACCCACCTGCTGCTGCTACAGAGGACAAGTGGACAATATTCAATTGTTCATAAGGTTATACCTTTCGCTTATTGCGATGATATGTTACTCCTAGTACCCAGTGATGACACTTACATTAATACTTTTCTGGACAATCTTCGGATGTTCATTAGGTTACATATTTTGCTTAATGCGATGTTGTGTTAGTCCTAGTACCCAGTGACAACACTTACAGTAGTACATTTTCCTGTTTACTTTATTTTGTGATACTTTCACATAAACGATGAGCTAGACTAAGTACTTTAGTACTAAACAATTAAAGGAAAAACTATCATTTTACTTACAAAACATTCGGGTCTTGGTAGAAGACTACATCTCAAACTGATAGAAAATAAGGGATTTTCTAGGGTTTTTCATACTTACATCAACATTTTCATTTAAAGGTTTACATGACTTTTAAAAAAGCTTTTAGCAAGCAAGTCAATGACACTTATATACTTATGAATTCACCAGCTTTAAAGTTGATACTCTCTTTCAAAATAACTTGTATTCTCAGGTCATCAGTAGACAGGTACGGAGGCCAGGTTTTGAGAAGACGGAATGGACAAGTCTCTTCTTTTATTCTGATTGTATATTTTTGGTGTCTTACTACAATGAAAGAACACACATGTATTAAAACCTTACTTATAATGCAATGGATGATGTTGTTGCTTGTTTATTATATTACACTGTTGTGATACTGTACATGACGTCCTCCACCCCTAAACGTTTCCGTTGTTCGTGGTTTTGGGGTGTGACAAAATGGACCATGCCGGGTCGGGTCAAGTATATATCGAATAAGTTATGGACTTAGACACCTTATCCAACAGAATCCCACTTGGATAAGTCTAATAATTGTATTTGCCTATATTACTTCAGGAACCAACCAGCAATCGTAGCTCTCGAAAACTCTGTTGAACTATGAAGCGCCATTTTGAGATAAGTGACCATATAATCCTCTGTTCTCATGATATTAGCCGGACAAACACATGGAACTATGTCTTGCTTATTGTCTGGCAGTTGTTTCTCGATTTCCGATTTGTTTGACAAAGAACTCAACTGAACACATCAATTTAGTTCTGACCGGGCCCGGTACATGGGTCAACACAAAATCATCGAGGGGCCCAGATATCACTTCTATTTCTAGAAGGAACAGATAAACTTTGACTCATATTCTTGTTCTACTACTTGTTGAATTGTACACAAAGGCACGTTTTATAACATCAAGTTACTGATGTGTTTACGTGCAATCAATGCACAACCAACTCATATATCTAGGTTTGAAGACTTATATGATATTACCATCTCACGATCACTCGAGATAAATTCCATGAAGAGATACAAGTGAGCGTGGGTTTATTCCAATACTCATAACTTAAGAGTACTCATGAACGTTGTAGCAACCATTGCCATGTCTAAACACTTTTAGCCATCTACAAACCCAATTCATGACAATCTTGATTCATACCTACTTCTGACGTATGACCAATTGTGGAGGTTTGAATAAATTAATTATTCTAGAAGTCAAAACATGCAAAGCTGAAACAATTGTAAATAATTGAAAATGATAGCAACACCTTACTCATAAATAAATCACAATTTTATTCATCATCAAATTTCGATTACATTTTACAAGTTTCAGAGAATCTATCTAATCTATAAAACTAATATCGTCCCTCAGCCCGATGCGCCTCGCATGCTGAAAATGCTTAGCCCTCGTCAGTCCCTTTGTAAGGGGATCCACAGGGTTCTCATCTGATGATATCCTCTTTGCCACGAGGAGTCCTTCTTCTATCTTGTGTCTTATGAAGTGATATTTTCTATCAATGTGTCGGGATCTCTCATGATCTCTCGGTTCTTTAGCTAAAGCAGCCGCACTATTGTTGTCATAGAAAACTTCCATAGGCTCCTTAATAGCTGGCACAACTCCAAGATCTCCGATGAAGTTCTTTAGCCACATCGCCTCCTTCGCTGCTTCACTCGTTGCTATATACTCTGATTCACAAGTCGAATCAGCCACCGTCTCCTGCTTGGAACTCTTCCAAGAGATTGCCCCTCCTTTTAACGTAAAGACCCAGCCCAATTGAGAGCGAAATTTATCCCTATCAGTCTGAAAACTAGCATCACTATACCCTAATACTCTCAAGTCATCACTCCCACCAAGGGTAAGGATCCAATCCTTAGTCCTCCGCATGTACTTGAGAATGTTCTTTACCGCAGTCCAATGAGCCTTGCTAGGGTTCCCCTGATATCTGTTGACCATGCTCAAAGCAAAGGCCACATCAGGGCGGGTACAAGTCATAGCATACATGATCGATCCAACAGTGGAAGCAACGGTAATTGGCTCATATCAGATATCTCTGCCTCTGTAATCAGACTCTGAGTCTTACTCAGCTTGGTATTTCTTTGGACCGGTAAATCTCCTTTCTTAGAATTTTGCATGTTGAACCTTTTCAACACCTTATCCAAGTAGGTACTCTGACTAAGTCCAATTAGTCTTTTACTCCTTTCTCTTAATATCCTTATCCCTAGGATATAGGTAGCTTCCCCTAGGTCCTTCATAGCAAAGCACTTCCCAAGCTAGGACTTAACCTCCTGCAAGGTTGGGATGTCATTTCCTATAAGTAGTATGTCATCTACATACAGTACCAAGAAGCTAACTACACTCCCACTAGCTCTGACATACACGCAAGACTCATCTTCACTCCTCGAGAAGCCAAACTCTTTGACCTTTTCATCGAAAAAAAGATTCCAGCTACGAGATGCTTGTTTTAATCCATAAATGGATTTCTCAAGCTTGCATACTCTATTAGGGTACTCTGCACTGACAAAACCCTTTGGCTGATTCATGTACACATCCTCATCCAATTTTCCATTAAGAAAAGCGGTTTTGACATCCATTTGCCATATTTCATAATCATGAAATGCAGCAATGGCTACCATAGCCCTAATAGACTTAATCTTTGCTACCGGCGAGAAGGTTTCATCATAATCAATACCCTGAGTCTGAGTAAAACCCTTCGCAACCAGTCGAGCCTTATAAGTATGCACTTTTCCTTCCATGTCGGTCTTCTTCTTGAAGATCTATCTGCACCCGACTGTTTTACGGCCTGGTACATTGTCAACCAAGTTCCAAACTTGATTGTCATACATGGATTGTATCTCGCTGTCCATAGCCTCCTTCCACTTAGCAGACTCCGGGCCTGCCATGGCTTCCTTAACACTGCTAGGTTCATCCAAATTTACCAGTGTACTATCGCTGATAAATGTATCACCTTTCGTAGTAATATGAAAGCCATAATAAAACGCAGGTGTGTTCCTAACCCGTGTGGAACGCCTCGGAGGTACAGACTAGTCAGTTGGCTCAACAGGAGTTTCCTCATCAGGTTGATTGCTAGTGTCTGAGGTTCCTTCACCAATTGATTCTTGGATTTCTTCAAGATCAATTTGCCTCCCACTGTCTCCATGGCTTATAAATTCTCTCTCACGAAAGACCCATCTTCTTGCTACAAAGACCACATTCTCACTGGGTCTGTAGAAGAGGTAACCGAAGGATTTCTGTGGGTAGCCGATGAAAATACACCTTTCACTTTGGGGTTCGAGCTTATCACGAGTTTCACGCCTCATGAAAGATTCGCAACCCCAAATTTTGATGTGACCTAAATTGGGAACCTTCTCAGTCCACATCTCATGAGGTGTTTTGGTAACCTTCTTTGTAGGGACTAGATTAAGGATATGGGCGGCAGTCTCTAAGGCATACCCTCAAAAAGAGATTGGTTGCGAAGATCGACTCATCATAGAGTGAACCATTTCTAACAAGGTTCGATTACGCCTCTCAGCTACACCATTTAGCTGTGGTGTCCTGGGAGGAGTCAATTGTGAGACAATCCCACACTCCTTAAGATAGTCAAGGAACTCGGTACTAAGATACTCACCACCTCGATCGGATCGAAGCATCTTAATGCTCCTGCCCAATTGATTTTCTACTTCCTGTTTGAATTTCTTAAACCTTTCAAAGGTTTCTGACTTATGTTTGATCAAATAGACATAACCATATCTACTAAAATCATCAATAAAAGTCACATAATACCGATTAGCATCCCTTGTGGCGGTTTTCAATGGCTCACTTACATAAGTGTGTATTAGGTCCAACAAATACTCACCCCTTTCACAAGTTCTAGTGAAAGGCGATTTTGTCATCTTTCCAAGTAGACAAGATTCACAAATATCATCCAATTTAAGGTCGAATGACTCCAAGACTCCACTCTTTTGGAGTTGGCCTATGTGTTTCTTGTTTACATGTCCAAGACGACAATGCCACAATGATGCTTTATCTAGGCTAGTAGAAGAATCAATATACAACACATTATTTCCTAAGTTGTCTACGATCGAAACAGTTTCATACACACCATCACAAGGTAATGCTTTAAAATAAAACACATTATTAAAGAAAGCATTAATACCACCACATTCATTATCAAACGAAAAGGTAAAACCTTGTTTGTACAAAGCATGAAAGGAAATAATATTCCTTGCCATTTCAGACGAGTACACACATTTATTCGAATCTAATTTTAACCCATTATTCAACAACAAAGTATAAACTCCAATCTTGGAAACCTGTGAAGCCTTCCTATTACCCATGATCAAGTTTATCTTCTCGTGCTCCACATCCTCACTTCTTCTTAGGCCCTGCAAATCAGAACATATGTGATTACCATATCCTGTATCAAGCACCCAAGAGTTAGAAAATGGTGAGTTATTAGACAATATTGTGTAAATACCTGCGTGGGTGGGTTTCACTTTCCCATCCTTCAGATGCTGCAAGTATTTAGGGTAGTTTCACTTCCAGTGCCCCTTGTCCTGGCAATAGTAGCAATCAGCATCCTTGGGAATGGTAGAAGGAGTGATAGAACCGCTCTTGGTCCTTGATGAGGAGCCTTCAAGAGACTTTCCCATGGTACCCTTCGAAGGGGTCTTCCTATTTTTCCCTTTGCCTTTCCCGATAGCCAAAACAGGGGTAGATGTTGGAGTAGGAGTAGTGGAGGTAACAACCGACTTGCCCTTAAGACCGGTTTCAGCGGTCTTCAAGAGTCCTTGAAGTTTGCTAAGGGTAACTTCCTCCTTGTTCATATGATATGTCATACGAAAATGGGCATAACAAGAAGGTAAGGAGTGCAAAATGATGTCAATTGCCAACTCCTCAGGGAAGTTCACATTCAGCTTCAGCAAACGGTCCACATACCTTTGCATGTTTCGCATGTGGCCCGTGATGGATTCACCGTCCCTCATGCGGGTTGTAATTATGGAGGAGATTAATTCATATCGCTCCTGATGAGCACTCTGATGGTAGCTTTCCATCAGGTCTTGGTGCATCTCAAAAGGGTAAAAGTCCTCATAGGACTTTTGGAGCTCGGCTGTCATCGTGGCCATCATGATGCATGCCACCTTAGTAGCATCTCTCTCATGTGTCCTAAATTCAGCGATCTCCTCAGGAGTAGCAGTAGACTCATCAAGCTCTTTTAACTCCTTATCGAGGACATATTCCTTGTCCTCATAACGAGTTACCATCCTGATGTTCCTGATCCAGTCCATGAAGTTGGAACCATCAAAGATGACTCTCCCGCAAAGATTCATGAGAGAGAAAGAACCAGTTGGGTTAGAGCCCGAAGCATTAGTGTTGGAAGACATCTGAAAGAAGAAAGCAAGTTTAGATTAGATATATAGAGTCCTTAATAAGACACCAAGATGTAATATTAAGGCTAGGATCCAATCACAATATATTATACTTAGAAGAGGGATGCCATAATCTAAGTAATAATATATTTGAAAGGTAGGTGAATGACGATTCACCAATTTCCACCATGAAAAACAAAATGAATTATTAGGTTTTAATTGGATTTGAAATTACTAGATTCTTTTGAGATTCATTGAACTTTTCAATGACATGTTTCAATCTCGATTGTGCCCTTCAAGTTTTGTGACTGGGATGTCGAGGATCACAAAACAAGGTGAGAATAATCATGCTAATTCACTTGGTACCCTTAATATTATCACCTAATCAATGTTTCGGTTAACCACACATGCTCCATTGATCTATGACAAACATTAAGTCACCCTTCGTGATCCTTACTAGTCCAAGTTAGTGTGGCGGTTAACCACACACGCTCCACCAACGACTTGGTAAGGTACAAAGTGTGAATTCCATGGACTAGCACCATGTTCACATTTTTCCTAAAGTAACTAAGATTGGGAATTAAATAAAAGATTTAGTTACTTTATAATATTCATCATACTTAATGAGAATTTATAAGTCCTTGTTTTACCCGTTCGGCTAAGCAAGCGGTGAGTGAGAGTGGACACCCATTAAGTTGCCATTTTATAGGCAACAACCTTATACCCACCTTATAGACCGGCTTCGTGAATGAGGCCTAATAACGGTAAAACGACTTGTTCTTATACATATATATAATAATTAACCATTAATGTTGTAAATAGTATAAGTGTTAAATTTTAAATTTTAAAACTCTACGTGTTGGAATTAAAGTTTATTAAAGTGTGTGAAACTTTCCCAAATTCCAAAACTTGAGGGCAAGTTTTGTAACTCTTCAAAACTTTTCATTTCATAACTTATGAATTAAAGGTTCATAAAATGAAGACTCTTCATTTTATGTAACTTATGTATTTTTAATGTGTGTTAAAGAAAAGTGACCTTTGGATATCCATAAGTTGAGGACAAATTATGGACTCCATTAAAACACATAAATGATCAAGAATTAATCCTAAACAATTCAGCAGATAATTCCTATCATCTTCTAAATTCATAAGAACATGAACATCAAAATTTCAAGAAAACATGAACACATATAAGACATGAAATTTTGATATGAGCCATTGTAAATGGATTAGAACAACCATTACACCAACTAAAATAAGTTTTAAAATATCAAAACAGTTTAGGGTAAAGTTTCTAGTCCATTTCCAGCAGCAAAAGTCGAAAATCTGCATTCTGAACCTTCTACTCGCCGAGTGCACGAACCTACTCGGTGAGTAGGATGAATTTTGCCTTGGACTCGGTGAGTCCCCCCATGGACTCAGCGAGTCCATCATGCAGACAGCAAAAATTTCGACTTTTTTCACTATTTTGCATCAAGTATCAAACAAGCAAGCCTAGGCTCTGATACCACTGTTGGGTTTTGAGCAATCTAACACTTCCTAAGTGTGCATGCAACCCTAATAAACCTTGGATCTATGTTTGTCTAAATACATGCAAAATAATAGTTTTCCAAGGTTCATAACCTATCTAACATGGCACGGGGTACTTTTGGACATAAAAAAATTAGATGAGATTACATACCTTTTGATGAGTTTGATTCCTTGGAGTTTGAGAGCCAAGCACCAATAGTGTGAATGCTTCAAATGGAAATCACAAATCACCACAAATACTTCGAAAACTTTAAGAGAGTGTATACACACTTATAAATTCAGCCACACACAAACACACACACACACACTAGTGGCTATTTCATGCAACATAAGCATGCTTATATAGTGTGCATGGTTAGGGTGAAACCCTAATAACCCATGATCTTTCCTTTTCCAAGGATCTATGGGTTAAAAGCTCCATGGATCATCCATGGACTTCCATATAAGCCTAGCCCATTAACTAATGAGTGTTAGCCCACACCATATAAAACAATAGCCCACAATTTAATTAGTCTTCCTTTTAATCTCTAAATTAATTCATAATTAATTTAAGAGTAAGACTAATTAAATAACTTCATATTAATATATTATAACTTACAATATATTAATAAACAAATGTGTATAACTCTCATAAAATTATCCATAAATTGTTCGGGTGAAGTGCAACCCAAATGGACCATGCCGGGTCGGGTCAAGTATATATCAAATAAGTTATGGACTTAGACACCTTATCCAACAGCTCTGAGCATGTGTTTTGGATTTTGGAGGGAGTTGGGACACCTATTTACCCTTAGCAGAGTTTTCGTACAACAACAGCCATCATTCAAGCATTGGTATGCCACCTTTTGAGCTGTTGTATGGGAGGAGGTGTCGCACCCCCATCTGCTGGGGAGAGGTGGGGCAGCGGGTGATGGGTAGCATGGAGATTGTACTTCAGACGACCAAGCAGATACAGCAGGTCAGGTAGAGATTGTTGACCGCGCAGAGTCACCAGAAGAGTTATGCGGACAGGCGTCGGTCCGAGCTCGAGTTTCAGGTTGGTGACCTTGTGCTCCTAAAGGTCTCTCCATTGAAGGGAGAGATACGATTCAGGAAGAGGGGCAAGTTGGGACCCCGATATATTGGACCTTTCACGGTAATTGCTAGGGTAGGCAGGGTAGCCTACTGGTTGGATCCACCTACTGAGTTGGGATAGATCCACAACACCTTTCATGTCTCACAGTTGAGGAAATGTATTGCCGACGAGTCGGCAGTGGTGCCATTAGATGATATTCAGGTGGATGCAGGCCTGAACTATGTGGAGAGACCAGTGGCGATCAAGGATCGAAAGGTTAAGGTTCTAAGGAACAAGGAAGTACCCTTGGTACAAGTGCAGTGGCAACATCGGAAGGGGTCCGAGCTGACATGGGAGTCCGAGACGGAGATTCGGGATCAGTATCCGGAGTTGTTTTCAATACGAGACTTCGGGGACGAAGTCTGGTTCTAGTGGGGGAGAATTGTAACAACCCGAAATGCAGGTACCCTTTTATTTAGCCCTTCATCTTTGATATATTGCCATTTAGGGTTTGCATATTAGGTGAGTACGCTGGGCGTACAAGGAGCACGCTGCGCGTACTTGCGCGCTTCATTTGGACGTGTTCACCCTCAGGTACGTTGGGCGTAACTGTTCCAGGCCTAAAAACCCTAATTATTTCGGATGTCTATAAAAGGGATGTGTGGCTCGACTCCTCAGCCACCATCCCTCAGAAAGAAACCCTAAAGAAAGTGTGCATTCGTTCTTAGGCCATTTGTGAGTATTCTAAGCTTGGTGGTGCCATTTCAAGGTAGCAAATGAGAAGAAGAGCTCATTTGGAAGGCTAGAAGTGGTGTTCAAGTGTGGATCTGAGCTTTGCAAAGGTTGAAGCTTCATTATAAGGTAAAAAAATTCGGATCTTGACATATAGTTCATGTTATATGCTTCAAGTACCATTTTCTAGGGTTTTAATCCCAAAGGTGGAGACTTTTTGAGCAAATGGTCTCCATAAGCTTAGATCAATCATATTTCTGGTCTATTTGAGTTGTAGATTCATAAAAATGTAATCTTGGTCGTGAATGTTGCACCATGCATGAGATCTAGGTCCTTGAGTTGGAATAGAATGAGGTTAAGAAGTGTTGGAGCCTTTACAGCCATGCCAAGGCTTAAAGGTCTCGACTTTATGGGTATAGATGCATAAACAAAGCCGGATCTAGAGGTTGGAGTAATGGCTTAACCGATTAAGACCAGAAATGATGTATGCTAAAGTCTGATGGTTACGCTGCGCGTAACTCCCAGTACGGGCAACGTATTGGGTGGAAACCTCGATCCATGGGTTGGCGATGTACGCCCCGCATAAAGCAAGCAGTACGCCCCGCGTACTCAAAAGGTTGACTTTTGTTGGCTTTTAGGGTTTTGGTCAACATGAAGACTTTGAGTCAAGGAAGGGTAAAATGGTCTTTTACCCTCGGAGGAATGATGATAAGGGGTAAAGTCTAGTTGTGGAAGTCTTTAATAATGAAAATGATATTTATTATGTTTAGGCGAGGTAGAGTCATCGTTGGGATTTGGAGATAGCAAGTATACGAGATTCTAGACTTTCCACGAGGTGAGTTTTCTCACTATATTGTACCCGGAAGGGTTTTTATTGTGTGACCGGAAGGTCAGATATGCTATGAGTTATATGCATTGTAAATGATAAGTTAATCGTTATTATGTGTTATGTATGCTATGTTTGATATGGGACGGAAGGCATTATGTTATGGGTCGGAAGGCGTATATGTCTGGGCCGGAAGGCGTTGTGATGTGGACCGTAAGGTTGACGCAGGTAGGACCGGAAGGTTTACCGAGTCGGGACGGAAGTCCCCTGAGACACATGGACCGGAAGGTCAGGGTCTGGAAAGGCGTATGTGCGTAAGTAGTATTTTGGGGGACTCACTAAGCATTTTTGCTTACAGTTGTTGTGTTATGTGTTTCAGGTACTAACGAGAACCGTGGGAAGGCGCCGGCGTGATTGTACACACTGACGAAGGAACTGTTTTTATGATCATGGAATGTATTTTGTTATGATAACATTGTTCACGTTTCAATTTGGAATATTAAACGATGGTTTTTGACGTTTGCAAAAATGAAAATTTTGTTTTAACATTTACGTTGTTACACGTTTAAATAGGCTCTAATTCTCGATTTTAGGGTTTTCCTCGCACAGACCATACTCGTCGAGTCCCCTTTCCCGACTCGCCAAGTCGGTCACTTACTCCTCGACCCGGATCCCGCTCGGACTCGCCGAGTTCATCCTTGGACTCGCCGGGTCGCCCTTAAAATTAGGGTTTTCTTTCCTTTCTTGACCTTCCAAACTTCGGGTGTTACAGGCATGGTGGCTTGGAACCCAAGAAGTTATTCAACATTCATCCATCCTTGTCGTTTCCCCTCTCAGGGCCATTCCTTCGTTCTCCTTGAGTCCCAACTTGACTAACAGGGTGTAACACCAGTGAAATAAGGGGAAAATTTTAATTTTTATAAAACAATAATTGGTATATATCAAGTGGCATATATCGTAATGAGGTTTCCAAAAATATAAAGAACACTAAAATCCGAGTTATAACGAAGAAGTTATGACCAATCAAAGATCCGCGGCAATACCGGTAAAACACTGTTAAGCGTAAAATATGAAATCCCTATAAAATGCTTTTTAGCATTAGGTATCTAAATGAAGGTCATAGATATCATTAAACCATGAACATACATACAAAGAATGTCCAAATTCAACTTCGTATGAGGAAATTATGATTTTTTGAAGTTTCAGATATATCAGTAGACAACTAAAAACTCGAATTAGAGATCGAGCGATTTTTAGCCGACACAACCTAAACGAGAATCGAAGGTCTCATCGATAGTAGTACTACGGTAAAAAAAAGACGAAAACGGACATCAAATGAAGAAGTTATTGATTTTTAACTGACTTTTCCAGTCTCGACCTGTTAAAAATATAATATTAAAAATAAATTCAAAAATTTTGGATGGATTCCAAATGAGAGTTATAGATCCTTTTCATAGCTACGCGTGGATATAAAGAACGTCGAAAACGGATCTCGTATATGAAAGATATGATTTTCTGAAGTTTGCGACACGAATTTCGATGCAGTGTCCTAATTGTCTATGTTCACGACGTGAACACTGTGTTCACGACGTGAACAGTATGACTGAAAAATTCAGAGCCACTTGAAAGATGACGCATGCCATGACGAATCTGGACCAAACTCACAACGTAAGTTGGGCAAAACTCACGACGTGAGCTTCGAAAATGAGCCTATAAATAGAAATCGAAGCTTTGAGAGTTTGGCTGCTCATTCCTATCCTCTCTCCTACTTCTACTCTCTGTTCAGCCCCTCTAAACCACCCCGAAGCCCCAGTAACACTCCTGGAACACGATGCAAGGCCTGACGCCATGAAGTTCCTGAGACACTACTTCTCTCCAGTCGAAGTACTACCCGCGTGAAGCCCCAGGTTTTATACTCAAGCTCTGAAGGAAGTTCTATACTCCCGAGATTCCCGAGAATCCCATGATTTCGGCTTTCTCCTGTCAAAGTTCTTCTCGATTATCGTCTTTTCATCTTTGAACCTCCACTTCAATCAAGTGAGTTCATACACCCTTTTATACACTTTCAAATACTTTATAATGTACTTTTAATACATTTCGGGGGAGAATACAAGTAAACACCCGGTTAATCCCGAGTGAAAACGTAAAAGCTCTTATTATACTTTGCATGCATTAGATTTATACAAAATGCATAGTATCCAGGGTAGCCATTCTTGTTAAACCATTTTATGCATTCAAAGAACTTATGATTTATGCTTTGTCAAACATTGTGAAAGAGGATAAACATTTCATACAAAACTAGCATTTTAATACATACTTTGTCGAGAATCCGTGAGATGATTACATCTTCAATGCTACCTTTTTGTTAAAAGGTACTACCTAAAGCGCTATCTATTATAACCAAAGTCTCCAGTTCGGAGAGCGTGTCAAATGTGTATAGATCTATATGGGAACTCATGATCCCGCGCCCTGATTGTTAGCTACAGTCCTTTGGGTGACAGTTTGTCATAACGTTTCGATGCCTGAAGACCGTTGCCACAAGCATATTATGTTTAGTATGGTTATAAAACTCACCGGATAGACAATTATTATAGTATTCTTCTTTTATGAACGAGTAGTTATTAAAACTATCCTTCATCCAACAAATGTGGTCTTCTTATAGCTTTATTTTATAAAACTATGCCTCAACCTTTTAAGCATTTCAGTTGCTTTCGATTTTCGGTCTTGGACATTAGAGACTGCCAATTACTTTTGGAAAATAAGGGATTTTCCTGTATCGAAAACAATCAACTAATAGGAAAATAAGGAATTTTCCTGGTACAACTATTTACATTTCACAACACGAACATTCATATGCATTTCATACTGTTATAAGAAAATAAAGGATTTTCTTTGAAAAATGCACAAACTTTGGAATGGCATACATTTTTTCAAAACCGCTTATGAACTCACCAACTTAATTGTTGACACTTTTTCTTTGAAATAACTTGTATTCTCAGGGAACCGCTAAGCAGGTTTGGAAACCAACTTTGGGGGATTAACACTCTGACGTTAATTACTTATTTTGAAATATGTTTATGTATTTATCTTTTGAGCATGTAACAAATACAGTTATGTAAACATTTTTAAACCTTTATATGTATGGTGGTGTGTACTTTCCTTACTATGAACTGTTATGATACTGAATATGACGTCCTCCGCCCCCGAACGTTTCTGCCGTTCTGGTTTGGGGGCGTGACAGATTGGTATCAGAGCATTGTTTATAGTGAATTAAGTATATCAAAACCATTTTTGGTATATAACTATAAACACAACTGGGTAAAAACACTCTGAGTAAGAGTCATACTTTTAAAATTAATTTTTTTTTTTGAAGTAGGTATGCATACATTTCATATTAATAACAATGTCACAAATAGATCAATATAGAAGTATTATAAATAAATTGTGTTGTGTAGGTGTGCCTTGGGACATGTAATCGGAACTAGGGTGAATATAGCCTGATCAACTATATTCGTCCGAGAGCCGACTAACGTATGCCAGGGAGTGTCTGCAGTGGACAACAAATTTAAAACTTACGAAACACAATAAACCCTAGACCCAAACATAACATTTAGAATACTATATGAGTATTTGGTAACAACAGTAGTTTAAACTCGATGCTAAATTTACGTGCCTTAGTTATAATCAAATTCTTAACCCTATTTTCGTATGGACGTAATGGTTGGATTCCATCTACCAAGCGACCCCTACTACCCGAACCAAGTCATCAAAGGCGGGGTAGAGAATGATCCAAAAGAGGAATTCAAGGAAGAAATGCAAGCAAACTGAGACTCGGACCCCAAGAATAATGACCTACCCTTAGCAACTCCGAGCCAAAATCCAAATCCTCGACCGAGACTTCATGGCCCGATACCTCTGTGCAATGAACTTGGATAGGTGGAGGTGCGAACAGGGTCAACCCCCTCCGTTCAACGGAGACCGAAGCTTTTACAATCTGAGCAAGGGAGGCTCGGCAGACAGAGTTCTTCCTATACTGGTTCGCTGAATAGCTCGCATTAACGAACAAGGAAGGGCAACTATCCATCAAACCGAGAAGAATGATGTGAACACTGGAGTTAATACAGTTCGCATCCGACAGTTAGAGTCAACTTGTGGAAGAACCACAATTCAAAATGATGCTTTGCAGAGAGATCTAACTGCAACTCAAACTGAAGTCAGAGAACTTCGAGCACACCAGGCAAGGTTTGAATTGCGCATGCTCGAGATGGAGCGTCAAATGGCATAACTTAAGACTCATCCAACCAGTTCCCATCACTAGTAGAAGATACACTACTCACTCCTCATTTTGGGTTGTGAAATAACCTTAGTATGTACTCTAAGTAGTACTCTTTTCATGTAATTATTCCTGTCTAACAAGTACTGTCTCGTTATATCTTTATACTGTCAGGTTTCCCTGTGTGGTATATTATATAGACCTACCCCAAGGTTAAATTTTTCGAATTCTATATAACTTTATACCAACTAATATGACAGACCTCTTTCTTCCTTTAAAAGGACTCGCTATCAATTCATACTCTGACTATGTAAGCAGTTCATGTCATAAACTGTTATAGCAACTCACTACACTATCCCTGTCGATCTAATCTATCGTAGTTCAACGTTATTGAACTCGACATCTCTGGCAAAGTCTTGCCACCATTTCATCTTTAACCTATAACTGGAAATGCCTTCTTGCTATTTAAACATACTCAATTCTTCGATAAATCTAACCTTTCTATCACCTACACCCTCAAGAGAAATAAATAGTTATCATAGGATGAAAAATCCTTACAACTTCAACAAGAGCAATCAAAACAATGACGGAGATCCAACATTCCTGAAGAAAGACAAGGACACCCTATATACGAATACCATGAGATAACGAATCATTACCACTGAGGATAGTGCAGAGAACAGAGGAAACCACTCGTAAAACAAGTGAAGTGGTAGAGAAGATGAGGCGCCATATAAATATTTAATATTACCTAGTGAGTTGGTAATTATATTACTCACACTATGAGATAGAATCATGTCTTCACATGGAAATGACTGATCATCCGCCGAAACACCCCTCCTACATATAGACTCGGCTACCTTTCAAGTTGCGGTCACAGGCGTCGTGAAAGTCATTATGGCACACCTCAATGCAAGTAACACTAGTGAAAATGGAAATGATGTCGACACTTCAAATCCTTGCAGCAATAAGAGAAACCAACGAGTGTACCAATGAGAATACTCCAAAACACAAACCTAGCAACATGAAACGAAAGTTCATTAGTGAGAAAGGGAGCAGTTCAAAACAAGGGTCTACCAGAGCACAACAAAAGGTTTCTGTTCACCCTGTCACAACACCTACCACTCCAGTACCTACTAGATGATATGCTGGAAGAATTCCGAAATGTGATAAGTGTAACTTTCATCACACGGGAGCTTGTCGGAGAATGCATTGCAAGAACTGCAATAGAAAGGGTCATACTTCTTGTTTCTGTAAAGTACCAGCACAAACAACCTCTCAGATCCCTGGCTGCTACAAATGTGGGGAAGTTGGGTACTTCCAAAGGGATTGTCCAATAAACAGAAACTCTGGCGAAGATGGGACAATACTAATGATCACCGCAGTGGAGACCATTTTGGAACCCCTGTGAACAACGGTAGGTTGTACGAAGCTTAAAACATTTTACTGTAGGGATTATATTATGAACTTTTATCATTTTTAATTATCGAAATAACCGTCTACTAGTAATCACTAAACGAAGTACAATGTTCAATGTAGTAATAACAAAGATAGACTAATAGCACTGAAAACGCATTGTTAGAATGCACTATCGCAATGACGAACACTCTTCCTGATCGAATTCACAACTGTTACGATAAGAAGCCCCAAATAGCTACTAGAAAAGGATTGGCTTGGTCTTCACCATACAAATTTCCTGGGCTATGAAAAGACCCTTCACTTCGTCGTTGACTAACAAAAACCTTTCGATCTATAATGACAAACCCAACACAATTTCCAAAATCATAGTTAGGTTTCAAAACCCCGAGGTACTCATGTGAGGAGTACTATATCTTTACAACCTTCCCATAGTATTCCCCAACAGATCATTTAGAAATACCATGTGTACAACGAGTCAACTTCAAGCACAGAAACTAGGAGTGAATTTAACCATGAACTTCAAAATGAAGCTGCCCTAAGCATCGAGTGAATATGCTAACATTTAAAAGAAGATAAGTAAATATACCCAAAACCACACGATCCCTATCGGTCGAAGCGATAGACGGAGTAACGAAGGTCCGCTGGAACACCCACATTGGGAACTAGATTCATAAAGGAACAAGAAGAACAAATGGACCAAAAGCACTCACACCTGCCCGCAACAATTGGAGTCCCAGTCAAAATGCGTATTTCGGGACGAAATTGTCTCTAACCTGGGGGGATAATGTAACACCAGTGAAATTAGGGTCAAAATTTAACTTTTATAAAACAATAAGTGGGATATACCAAGTGGTATATATCGTAATGGGGTTTCCAAAAATATAAAGAACACTAAAATCTGACTTATAACGAAGAAGTTATGACCAATCGAAGATCCGTGGTAATACCGGTAAAACACTGTTAAGCGTAAAATACGAAATCCCGATAAAATACTTTTTAGCCTTAGGTATCTAAATGAAAGTTACGAATATCATTAAACCGTGAACATACATAAAAAGAACGACCAAATCTGACTTCGTATGAGTAAAGTATGATTTTTCAAAGTTTCGGATATAGCGGTAAACAGCTAAAAACTCAAAATAGAGATCGAACGATTTTAAGCCGACACAACCTAAACGAGAATCGAAGGTCTCATCGATAGTAGTACTACGGTAAAAAGACAGATGAAAATGGACATCAGATGAAGAAGTTATTGATTTTTAACGGACTTTTCCAATCCCGGCCTGTTAAAAATATAATATAAAAAATAAATTCAAAATTTGTCGATGAAGCCCAAAAGAGAGTTGTAGAGCTTTTTCTTAGATATGCGTGGATATAAAGAACGTCGAAAACGGATCTCGTATGTGAAAGATATGATTTTCTGAAGTTTGGGACACGAATTTCGACGTTGTGTCATAATTGTCTGTGTTCACGACGTGAACAGTATGGCTAAACAATTCAGAGCCACTTGATAGATGACGCATGCAATGATGAATCTGGACCAAACTCATGGCGTGAGTTGGGCAAAACTCACGACGTGAGCTTCGAAAATGAGCCTATAAATAGAAATCGAAGCTTTGAGAGTTTGGCTGCTCATTCCTATCCTCTCTCCTACTTCTACTCTCTGTTCAGCCCCTCTAAACCACCCCGAAGCCCCAGTAACACTCCTGGAACACGATGCAAGGCCTGACGCCATGAAGTTCCTGAGACACTACTTCTCTCCAGTCGAAGTACTACCCGCGTGAAGCCCCAGGTTTTATACTCAAGCTCTGAAGGAAGTTCTATACTCCCGAGATTCCCGAGAATCTCATGATTTCGGCTTTCTCCTGTCAAAGTTCTTCTCGATTATCGTCTTTTCATCTTTGAACCTCCACTTCAATCAAGTGAGTTCATACACCCTTTTATGCACTTTCAAATACTTTATAATGTACTTTTAATACATTTCGGGGGAGAATACAAGTAAACACCCGGTTAATCCCGAGTGAAAACGTAAAAGCTCTTATTATACTTTGCATGCATTAGATTTATACAAAATGCATAGTATCCAGGGTAGCCATTCTTGTTAAACCATTTTATGCATTCAAAGAACTTATGATTTATGCTTTGTCAAACATTGTGAAAGAGGATAAACATTTCATACAAAACTAGCATTTTAATACATACTTTGTCGAGAATCCGTGAGATGATTACATCTTCAATGCTACCTTTTTGTTAAAAGGTACTACCTAAAGCGCTATCTATTATAACCAAAGTCTCCAGTTCGGAGAGCGTGTCAAATGTGTATAGATCTATATGGGAACTCATGATCCCGCGCCCTGATTGTTAGCTACAGTCCTTTGGGTGACAGTTTGTCATAACGTTTCGATGCCTGAAGACCGTCGCCACAAGCATATTATGTTTAGTATGGTTATAAAACTCACCGGATAGACAATTATTATAGTATTCTGCTTTTATGAACGAGTAGTTATTAAAACTATCCTTCATCCAACAAGTGTGGTCTTCTTATAGCTTTATTTTATAAAACTATGCCTCAACCTTTTAAGCATTTCAGTTGCTTTCGATTTTCGGTCTTGGACATTAGAGACTGCCTATTACTTTAGGAAAATAAGGGATTTTCCTGTATCCAAAACAATCAACTAATAGGAAAATAAGGGATTTTCCTGGTACAATATATACATTTCACAACACGAACATTCATATGCATTTCATACTTTGATAAGAAAATAATGGATTTTCTTGGAAAAACGCACGAACTTTGGAATGATATACATTTTTCTCAAAACCGCTTATGAACTCACCAACTTAATTGTTGGCACTTTTTCTTTGAAATAACTTGTATTCTCAGGGAACCGCTAAGAAGGTTTGGAAACCAACTTTTGGGGATTAACGCTCTGACGTTAATTACTTCTTTCGAAAGATGTTTATGTATTTATCTTTTGAACATGTAACAAATACAATTATGTAAACATTTTGAAACCTTTATATGTATGGTGGTGTGTACTTTCCTTACTATGAACTGTTATAATACTGAATATGACGTCCTCCGCCATCGAACGTTTCCGCAGTTCTGGTTTGGGGGTGTGACACAAGGTGGCTATAGTTCCCTTCCTCCGATTGCTTTGGAATCAGCTCAGGTTGCTCAATGGGAATGGTAGTTTTGTCCCTATTTTCATGCAACATCCTCCTCATTTCTTACCTTTCTTCAGCTAACATATCCTGAATCATGGCTTGTACTCCAGCCATGGTGATTCGTTCAGGAGCAACTTCTGCTACAACAGGTAGACGTTCGGTGTGTAATGAAGAGAATTAAGATAGGAAAGATTTTATTTACGATCGACGTGTAAATCTCCTTTTAACTCCGAAAAGATACATGCCAGTTCTAATACCATAATTAAACGTTTAGAAGTCTGAACATGTAAAGTTTCTAGATCCGGTCGGCAACAAACCATAGATCCGATCGTACATTTAGCATCATAAATCATTTAGCACATAAAAGCATGTTAGGTATTTTCCCTAAATAAGCTAGTACTTGTGTCTATTTAGGTGTATTACCTAAGACACACTCCTCACAATCATTGCTTAGCATTCCAAGTTTAAGTCTAGAAATAAATCCATATTCAATTTCGCTTAAACTAATGCTTTGATACCAACTGCGACATACCCATTTTCACGGTCAGAAAAGACCGATTTTGTTTATGCTTTATAAAAATCAGAGTACCTCTTTTTAATAAAAATGTGCGGAATTTGTTCCCATTGAAACATGATAAATACGTTATCAGGGCATTTCCGAAGAAAAGTATTTTTATTCTCTTTAAAACATTTGGGATGTCATCGTCAATTCAGAAACATAAGCATAAACAAAACTTACATTCATTATCATTGGTTATTCTCAATAATCTCTCAGTGTAATGTGACTTCATATCAACACATGTGATATAAATAAACTAAGTGGGTCAGGTTGGGAAACCTGGTGAGTACATAGGGATTTCAACCCATAATCATATAATTATTATGTTTGATCATCAAACAGTTAACCCAATTACGAATCCCCATTATCTTCTTTACTCTTAAGGATCTACCCTAAGAATCAACTATTTCTCATTCATTGATTCCTAAGGATTATCCTAAGGAATAGGTACGAAGTTCATCATTGTCAATGACACAACTATCAAGCACAGCTGCTAGTTCTATCACTTAGGCGCAGCTGCCAGAATTGTGACATTCTATGTGAGGCGCAACCGCCATTATTGTCCTTCAAGCACAGCTGCTAGGGTTATCTCGTTTATTGACTGTATCGTTTTCGAGAGTCCGCTTGCAATACATGTCAATGAGTTTTTAGAGTACAACGGTGAACACATCGTTCACAACACATACAGGTTGCGAGCCTGCAAGTGTTCCACTGGACTGTCTAGAATAATCTGTGGTTGTTATCCGTACTCTGCTAGATGATGGGGCCAGCATTTGGGAACAAGGCTTCTCATATTGTCCACCTTTCACTCTTACCTCATGGTCTATATCACCTCTCAACTCATCATCCAACTCATATTTCATCTACCTATGTTTTACCCAACATATTATGTAGATATAAATACATATACAGTTTAAATCATATAAAACTTGTATAAAATCGTTCATCCAACATGTAGTTTATATAAAATACTTCATATCTATGTGTAAGATGAAAGGGACCATGCACTCACTTGAAAAGGTGGTGATTCCGAACTCAGAAAGCGCTTCGCTTCTTAATTAAAAATAATTTCATTCGACAAAACCTAGTATTATTACCACTAGAGTTTAGTCTATTATTCGTCAAGACTAATTAATAGTCTAGCTATTATTACTATTATATAAGCATTAAACAATACTTATATAACCCATAATAATAGCCCAAGTACTTATTATAAGTTCCTAATAACGTTACTATAATGAAATAAAAGCTATATTAAAAATAGCGTAGGCGTAGCTCATTTACAGCGGGTTTTATAGAAAACTAGGCTTTGCTTGGAGCAGAGTTCCCGAGCCGAAAAGATCTTTTTCTCGAAGTCGTCAAGCACTCTGGGGCTTCCGCCTCGTGCTAGGGAGGTTCCCTAGGCTTTTCAGGGGGTTTCGGGGCTAGAGAGAGGTTCTAGAGAGAGAGTAAAGAGAAGAAAGAATGAGAAAGATGTGAGGAAAATGAAGCTGGCAGAGGTTCTATTTATAGGCTGAATTATGGCTGAACTTGGTGCCACATGTCACCATCTGGTGGCAAGACTTGGGGAGAAAGCAATGGTCAAGATTGTGCCACGTCACCCATTTTCGCACAGCACACTTCCGACTTCTAAAATCTGTAACATTCCCATACGAGCTCCGTTTTTGATGTTCTTTATATCCACATGTAGGTAAAAATAAGATCTACAGCTTTCATTTTGACTCCCTCGGCTAATTTTCGACCGATCTTAAATTTAATAGTACGAGGAGATTATAGTGTTAAATATCCGCGTAAAATTCATAACTTCTACATACGGACTCTGTTTTCATCTGTCTTTTTACCGTTGAGTTCCTTTTAATGAGATATTCAATTCTCATTTTGGTCGCGTAGGCCAAAAACCGATCGATCTAAAATTCGAGTTTCGGGTTGTGCACTGCTAAACCAAATCTTAGAATTCCTAATAGGAAGTCAGATTTTGGCGTTCTTTTTTTGTATGTTATTGGTGTAACATATACTAACACTTTTGTTTATATTTCTAAAGCTAAAAAGTCCTCCATCGTAAATTCACTATTTACGTCTCCCAGTGTCGTGCCGGTTTTGTCGTAAAACTTCGACGGACCATAACTTCTTCGTTATAACTCAGATTTTGGCATTCTTCATATGTACAGAACCCTTGCGAAGCATTATAGAACTTGGTTAATATTATTTATTCTAAATAATCTTTTGTCAAAAAGTCATTTTCGACCCCTATTATATCTAAATTGACTAGCCCGGATCTACGAGCGTTACAGTATATATATATATATATATATATATATATATATATATATATATATATATATATATATATATATATCGTATAAATCCGACTTCATATGAATTAGATATGATTTTTATAAGATATAAAAATCAGTCGTGCACAAGGAATGTGTGACGTAAAAAGCTATGATGAGAATGCTTTACTTTTAGTAAAAATCACCAAAAGGAAAATCATAGTACTCTTTAAAATAGGAATTTTGAGAAAAAGAATGCCAACAACGGAATCCGTGTGAGAAAGTTATGATTTTAGCAAAATCATTTAATCATATAAATATAGGGGTAAAAAATAAAGTCAGAATTAACCGATGGAGATCAAAGTAAAGTTATAGATCTCATCGAGAGCTTTTTTGGGGTAATAAAGAATGTCAAAAACAGAGCTCGTATGAAGAAGTTATAAAATTTAAAAATCTGCATTTTGTGGTGATGTGCGGTGCGCGTCGGGTGCACGACGTGTGCTTTTAGAAGGAGAAAACGCAGACCACAGAGAGGCCGACATGAGGAACAAATCGACTGGGGAGACGTCGACTTATACGCGTGATGCACACTCCATTTGCATATGGCCCATGACAGATTTTGGCCCTACAAATAACTGTTCACCTGTCATTCATTCCCACCCCCCCCCCCCCCCAACTTTCCTTTCTCGAGTTATGTCGACTTTTGCCTAATTTTTCTCTTAGTTTTAGTCTTCAGCGAAGTGTTGCGGTCCCTGAAGTAGTAGTAGCTAGCGAGTAGAATCTTAACGAGTGCAATTTCCTCATTTTTGTTAGGAAGAACCACTGTAAGTTAAGCTACACTCTAGTATTTTCGGTGTAACTTATACTTATATTCATAAGTCTTTATTATGAACCTATACATACGATTTATTGGTGATTTCAAGTCATTATACTGATTGATCTAGTTACATGAGAGGTGTAAAGAATGGTCACGTTGGCTTGATTGATGGAGTTCAGAAAGGTTATACGTCGAAATGGTCACGCCTCCCAACTATCATGCATGGTTGATCCTTATTTGATAGAACTATTAATATTCATTAGCATTAGTGGGGAATCTAGACTATCATTATCGTCAAGGAATAATAAGACTTTGTAATGATTATATTAGGTAATGTCATAAGAAAAGATAAAATACCAAGGTGAAGTTCTACCAAAATCGTCAGTCATTCACCTAAGTCAGATGAGTGCACAGTCCCTTTCTTGAACATGATTTTAATATAAGTATTAATTATAGTATTAAATATATGTTAAATAGTTTATATGTGAAATATAAGTTCTTTTTCTAGTTCTAAATCTGTTTGAAGTGTATTTGAGGATATACGAACCAGATATGGTTCTATATAAATCTACTATTATATAATAATAAGAGAAATATTATAAGGGAAAACAATAAAAGTATAATAATGCCTAAAATACTCTGTGCATAATATATACACCAATATAGAATAGTGTTGTCTAGATAGAATTGTTATTGGGAGTTCACTAGTTATGCCCGTTAGTAAAGATAAAACTTGTTATAGATACCAAGTTTAATTCAGTTTGATATCGGGTAGTCTTATGCGGATGTGCGTGTGTAGGCTAGGAACAGAGAGTAGAATTTTGTTCCTTAACGCTTTTAGGTGTTGATGGTATGAAATATGAACCGAAGTACAAATTGTATTCGCTTTTAGATAACCAGAAATGGTAGGTCTAGATCAGACAACTATAATGGTATGTAAGCTTATTCTTTTAGGGGACCAAGAATGGTGGGCCCAGATCAGATAACTGTAAAGGTATGTCTGCACAGTCAATTGGATGACCAGAAATGGTGGGTCCAGATCAGGAAATTGTAAAAATATGTCTGGTCATCTTCCAGATGGAAAACACTTGATTATTCTAAATGATTCATTAGGCGGGATAACCCTGCCTGATAATCGTACACTTGGATCTATGAGGATCGATTGGGGTGGGTATATTTGGGTATAAGAGTTTATAGATATCCAAATCGAAGACACATCTATATTGTTTGGTAATAATTGGTTTTACAATATTATATATATATATATATATATATATATATATATATATATATATATATATATATATATATATATATATATATGAAGATTATGGGATTGAAAACCCTATGTACTCACCATGTTTTCCAACCTAACCTACTCAGTTTTTTTATATCACAGGTAGCTATACAATGTTACATGTATGATAAGAGATTCAAGGAGATTTAAACTGTTAGTCTAAGACACTGTAAGACCCGCTAATGATTATGTTTTGTATCAGTTATGACATCCCAAGATTTTATAAATTAATGAATAACATTTCTTTGGACATACCGATATGGGACCAAATTCCGTATTTATAAATAAACTCAATTTTCAATAAAGGATAAACAAAAAGTTTTAAAATGGTCGTAAAATTGGGAATATCACACTGGAGGACCAACATCTATACGTTGCCAGTAGAACTAGGGTTTTTTCAGCCACCACTACTAGGGTTTTATATCCGCCACGATGGAGAATTAGGTATGTTCATCATGAGAATTTAGGGTAACGACTCCCATGAAAAAAAAAGGAGAGAACGAGCATGACAACATATCTAAAACCATACTTTTGTTGTCGTCGTTGAAGATATTTGTTCGTTAGTGGCTGGTTTATAAACATTAAATAGACGGTCAGGGAGGACGAATTTGGTGAGGTGACGGGGAAAGGCGGCGACAATTTAGAGCGCATGAGTAGAAAATGTGTTGATCTCCGGCAAACATGATGGTGTCGACAATGGTTGTTCATGGAAAAGGGGAAGTAGAGAAGAAGATGGAAAAATGTGTCGAGAGACAGAGGCTGGTTTGTGAGACATCGGAGGGGATGATGGATTATATTTTCTTTTTCCTTTTTTTATTTGGTTAGGAAAGGGTTATATAACCAAAGGAAAAGAAAAAAAAACAAATAGAAAAAGGCAAATCCATCATTTTAGTAATTTCTGAAATGTTTTATACTAAAACCACAACAAAATCAAAGTTTTGGACCAGTGATGCTAGTCCAAAACTCTTTGGACCACCGTGACAATTTTCATCTAAACATATAGACCATTTTTACAGCTTTATCTATAATATATTTATAAAAATATAAAATTCATAAAAAAATATGTAATTAGACAAGTCATTTTCTAGTTAAATTTTTTGACCTTAATCCTATCATTTTAATATTTGTGTTGTAACGTGTCAATTCATTTATATAGTCGTAAATTTTTACTTAAAAATGTTTATTTTATGTATATATTGTTTTTCTTTTCTGTTTTTATGTAACATTTAATATAAATTTTGTTTTTAGGCCTTATATATGAACCCCTTCTCATTTAGTAATAATCTATTTTATTCCGTTAATTATATTTATATTGTAAATACTAGTTTATAACCCGTGGGAACCATGATTATAAAATGAATTCAACTTTCTAAATAAAAATTCAAAACTATTAATTAATTATTTTAAATAACTTATTAATTAAGAGATATTGTTTTAGTTATATAGAAAATTATAATCGTTGATTCAAATACATACGTAAAATTATATCATCTTCTAATTTGTATAAATTTTATTTTATTATAATTTGTATAAATTTTATTTTATTTTTTATTCTAATATTATTATTTTAATGTAACTAAAATGAGAAATTAAAATTTTAAAATTTAAAATTTGAAATTTAAAATTTGAAATGAATAATCAATAGATTGACAAGTGGCATGATATTAATTACAAGGTCTAACATGGTGACACATGACAAAAGAACTACTCTTTTATTAGTATAGAAAAATAAAAAGACTAGTTATTTCTTTTCGAAATAATTTATGATATTAGTTATTTGATGATATTTCAGTCATGAAATAACTATTTTATAGTGATTATATACATAGATGTTAACTCATGACTTGAAAATATAAATTTCCTACTCATGAATATATATATATATATATATATATATATATATATATATATATATATATATATATATATATATATATATATATATATATATATATATATATTAAAATACTGAAAATTTTAATAAAACCAAATGTTTTTATCTGTTAATAGGTTTCATATATATGTTCAGGTTCATTTGAAATCATGGTAATTTTGTGAGATCGTGAAATCAAATCTAAAAATAATTTTAAAATACAAAATAAAAGGAAAAATTCCAAAATTCTTTCTTTAATTATTGTTTTCGTAACTTTATTTACCTAAAAAAAATTACCGTTTTTTTGGAAAATACGTGAAATATTCTAATAGAATATTATACCATACATTTCTAATATGATTTTTAGAATGTTTAGAATATTCTATTATATTTGTCATATATGTAGAATATTCTAAATATTCTACTAAAATATGTAAAAAAAATGTATTTTTTTTGTATTTATTTTTTATTTTTTTGTATTATTTTTTTATTTTGGAAAATATATATTCTGAAAATAATATTGGAAATTTTTTTTTGAAAATTGTCAATTATTTGCATTTTAAAAATGTTTTTGTTTTATCTATTAAATGAGTGGTTAGGATTGCGTCTCATGGTCTCACAAAATTAAACCGTCTTACATGAACTTAGCCATATATATATATATATATATATATATATATATATATATATATATATATATATATATATATATATATATATATATATATATATATATATATATATATATATATATATATAATTAAAATACTTGAAAATTTTATACAACCAAGCGTTGTTATCTGTTAATATGTTTCATTGGGCTATTATCCTTTTATCCTTTTAAACCCAAGTAGAAAAGCTTGGCCCAAAATATTTATATAAAGCTTTCCTACAATCCCACCAAACTCTAGTAGTGTTGTTAGAGCCTTGTTACAACAGCGGATACTTTTATTCTCTCTTTTTCTTCCTCTTCTTTTTATTATTGTTTGAAACTTCAAGTTCAAAGTTATCAGCTCAACATCTATCTAGTTATCTGAAGACAAGAAGAAGAAGAAACGCATAGGGATATTAAAGCATATTTCCTTAATCCCAACATCAGCGCCGAAAGCAAAGTTATTAACTAATGGATATTCGTATTAATTGATGAATCAAGCAACTATCCAAAAGATCCATGACTTTTCCGAGTGACGAGTCGAGTCGAGTCGGTGCGAGTCACACACCCGATTCTGAGTCATATTAAGGGTCGCTATTTTTTCGGTTTAAAATGAATCGACTGATGACTCGTACGCGTTTAACAACTATGATTACCTACTATCTTTATTTATTTTTATTTTTATGGTTATAACGTAATTTATATATCTTTTGTATTTGAAATAAAGACACAACATGGTTGTATTTAAATAATACTTAGTAATGTTTTTATTATAAGATAAAACTGCACAAATGGTTTCTGTGATTAGCTGAAAATTATGACATTGGTCCAAAAATGTGTGGATTAGAACCAGATGTTTAAACTTTTTATTTTGTTGCGAGTTTGGTCTAATTTGTTATGAACTTTTTCTTAATGACGATTTTGCCCTTATTCTTTTTGTTCTTTTGTAGTTTTTTTTAATTATTTAATTGTTTTTTTATTAAAGGAAAAATTAAAAATAAAATTTGTATTTTCTATTTTATTTTTATAATTTTTTTATAACAGAAATAAAAAAAATAAAAAATGCAAACTCTCTCTCTCTCTCTCTCTCTCTCTAAAAACCCATCATTATTCTGAAAGAAGAAAATACGACTAGAGACATTCTCGAGTGATCTTCATTTGTCCGAGCACCACCACGTCTATCTTCATTTCTCCTAAGATGTACAACAAAGAAAAAACTATTAGATTTGTAAAATCAGACACATATATGGAAATATTCTCATATACAAAACTGTTACCAAATTTAGATGAAGATGAATAAATGGTCTAAAAAGAAGCAGAAAGGCAGGATCGATTCCAGATATGGGAAGAAGGATAAAGATGATCCAAGCGACCGGTCATAGCAAACCTTGATCGTCTATGTCACAGGAAACCCTCGAGAAAGATCTGATATGCAACTCCATAAAGACAGTGATTAACGAAAAAGAAGCTCTGATATGCAACTACATCTTGACGAACACGACGACGATCCTAATGATCGTCGTCACCACACCTGTAAACCCTAACTCATTCTCCCTCCTTCTCCAACGACTATGTTGCCTTTCTCAAATCTACGCCATATTTGTTGACTTGCAGATCGTTACCATGTTATTCGAGTTCCTTAGGATACATATTAAAATCCTTGATGCTCCTCAGATCTTAAAGATGAAAACCCTAGTTTCAGATGAGAAGGGTAATGGCACTAGGGTTTCGTAAAAGTGGCATTCAAAATAGACCATAGATGGTGGTGTAGCAATCAGATCAAACTTAGAGGTTACGTGGACATAGTGGATGCAAGGAGAAACACGAAGGCTAGTGCTTCGAACAAGGTGGCCTTTAAATCAGATGCTTCATCATTATCCTTTCGATCATCAAGTTTTGCGATGGACTTTAGCTTGGACCTGTGTAATTTTTTGGTTTCCTTCATCTAATTTGATGTTCTTCAGCCATTTTTTGATGAATTTTTGGGGAAGAAACAACTAAAGAGTTATAGTGAAGGAGAACTAATGAAGAAAGCAACAGGCATTAACACGAGAGAGAGAGAGAGAGAGAGAGAGAGAGAGAGAGAGGGAGAGAGAGAGAGAGAGAGAGAGATTTAATTTTATTTTTTATTTTTTATTTTTTTTAAAATCTGAAAATCATAAAAATAATTAACAATAAAGAGAAAATCATATTAACAGGGGTAAATCCGTTATTTTGAAAAAAATCAGAACAGATTGGACCAAACAAAAAAAAATTAAAACTTTGGACCTCTGGTGCTAATCTAAACTTTTTTGGACCAAAGTGGTAATTTTGAGCAAACCACAAGGACCATTTGTGTAGTTTAGTCTTATTATAATACTAAGTAAAGTTCCCCACATTGCTGGGATAGAAGATATTCCATTGTAAAAAAATGTTATTGATTAAGCATTTAAAATAGATTGTTAAGTTGTCATGCCTGCAACTGTCATGTAACTGCAAAATTCAAGTCTTTCTCCTCTCCATACCTTGTCAAATTATTGCTCTAATCAACCCAATTTTGTCACATGATAGAGAGAGTAAAAAGGTAAATTACATTTCCTTACATTCCAGTTTATCAAGGGCTTCAAAAATGACTTCACCGTTTAAGCTTGCAAAGTTGAGAACTTCTAGTGAGGTTAAGCTATCCGGGAAACAACTTAACGAATGTCCACCAAGATCATCAATTCCATTTTTTTGAATATCATGCTCTATCATATTCTTACAAAAACTCGTTTCGTTTCTTTCTATTAGAACATTGTTTGTTAAGATCAAAATTTTTAAACACTTGATAAATTATTCATTTTTGCAATCAATCATAAAGAAAAGTTACTATTCCATTTGAATACAGCATGTGAAGTTTGGTGAAGAAGAAACGTAATGATTTATTAATTTACTATTCCTAATAGAAAATATTGTTGACAATTTTTTTTGGGTTTCTTCTTTTTAACCTTATCCCGGAAAATATATATATATATATATATATATATATATATATATATATATATATATATATATATATATATATATATATATATATATATATATATATATATATATATATATATGGAATGGTTCAAATGAGAACCATAAAAGATTAAGAACCCTAAGAACCCTAATTAAATAGTAAATATTTACACGATACTCTTATTAACATGTTAAAATCCTAATTTTTTGTGTTTTTGGTATGAAAAGAGCAAACTTATAATTTTTACAGTCTAATATTTCATATGTATATGCTCTCATATTTTAACACAAAACTTATATTAAATACAGATTTACACAGTCCATTTACAGTTTAATACAAAAAATTCACAACTTAATACAAACTATTTTACAATAATTCACTAATTCAAAGAACTCAAAACTCAAACTCTACTATCACATGCCACCACCAACCACTTATATCAACATAGTACTCGTCCTTTCTTCCAAATCAGATCTCTAGATAAAGTAATGCATTAACAACTTAAATACTACAATTACAGTCTAATAAAGCCTATTAATTCACTCGTTTTTAATTTAATGCAAAAAAATTATAAAACCTAGTGGATTCTTACAAATTTATACAACAAAAAAAAATATTGTAAGAAAATTAACACAAAAATTTATACATAAATCCTTCATATTTTAACACAAATTATTAAAAAAATTCACAATTTAATATAGAAAATTAACAACTTAATGCAGTCAATTCACAATATAAACAGAAAATCTGTAACAATCCAAAAAATTTCAAAGAAATTTAAACTTTCCAAAAACCATTTTTACACAAATAAAAGTTATTCAAACATCAACAAGTTCTAATCACTTTCAAAATGTTTTTGTATCACAGTTCCCAGAAATTCAAAATCATAAAAACCGGGATGTGTACGTCACGCATTCGCCTTGCCCTGGTCAGCTGATGTACCTGAAACAATAATCAATAAAATGTAAGCTCAAAGGCTTAGTGAGTTACCCCCAAAATACCAACCTCTAGCAACCAATAATAAAGGTAATGACAATAATAATAAACAACATGCACAATGAGCCTTCAACATGACTGGACCGCCTCCTACGGGCCTACAACCTATCTGGACCGTTCCCGAGCCTTCGGCATGACTGGACCGCCTCCTACGGGCCTACAGCCTATCCGGACTGCTCGTCGGGCCTTCGGCATGACTGGACCGCCTCCTACATGCCTACAGCTTATCCGGACCGCCCCGGGTATGTTGGCCCCAACCGCACAAAGCAGGACACCGCCTCAACCCAACTCATCCATGTATGTCGACATATAAATAGCACATAATCACATGATAAGCACAGATCATACTAACTACTAAGCATGACACCATTCTATCTATCGAGGTACCAATCCAACTGATCATGAATATGAAACACATACTAACTCCGGGATAAAATCCCAAGGGACCGACCTAGTGTCATAGACCCTATTGGTTTACTGAGGGGAACTCACCTAACAATAGTACATAACTGAACTGAGAGTCTACAACTGCTAAGCCCGACACCCTCGACTGAGAGATAAAGAATATGAATTAATCAACAAGGCCCAAATTATCTAAGTCTATTATTGGCCCCATTTATCAAATTGGGCCCATCATTCTATTAGGCCTACACAAAACCTACAAGTCCAACCTGGCCCAAACAGTACTATATCCATAGCCCATTGAGGGATTTAACCCAATTGACCCATAACCGACCCAAGGCATTAAGCCCACAAGTCAAAAGTCTAATAGGGAGCGTACGCGGGGCGTACCTCCCAGTTACACTGGGCGTAGCGTAGTTCTTCATTGACCATCATCGGGGCCGCTGACCACATACGTTGGGCGTACAAATCTTACGCGGGGCGTACGCGGGGATTTACCAAGGTCTTAATAAGTGCTTAATGGGTTGAGCTTTTGAACCCATATTCCAGATCCACCGACCAAATATGTCGTAGAATCATAAAGTTCCAGACTTTATCACTTTGGACATCCAAAAAGTCCTTAACTCATAGTATTAACCCATTAAGACATTCTTATCACATGCATGGATCAAGTCTATCCATAAAGGATCGATTTTTATCACTTAGGGCCCCTCCAAACGTCTGAAAGGACAACTTGTTCTGTCTAGGACTTCACATGCATCATCTTGGGAAATCTAGGGAACATAAGACCTTCATAAAGCTAAAATGTCTAGATCTAAAGTAAATAAGCATAAAGTTTCAATCTTTTTACCTTCTAGAGCTCTAATGGTATAACCTAACTTCAGATATAAGGCCTTGCTTTCCTCCTCTAGCTTCTTGGTGCAATAACTCCACTCTCCAAAGCTCAAGATGCACACTAACTCACTCTTCACACACAAACTATGGTTTTGGGGCATTCTCTGAGGTATGGAGGCTGAGGTAAGGGAAAAGAATGAGCCATAAGGGTGTTTATATAGTCCCAACCTCGTACGTTAGAGTTTTTAGCTGACACGAGTACGCCCAGCGTACATAAGCTTACGCCCAGCATACTAGGGCACACCTAGTACGCCCAGCATACTCTTATGTGCGCTTAGCGTACTCCCTCTTTGGCCCAAAGTTTCAACTTTATCTCCTATACTCCCCGAGACTCAACATAACTTCTCCGAGGGCTATCAAAGACAATAATCAAAAGAAGGCAGGTTTTGAAATATACCTGCTAGGTTCGGGGAGTTACAAAATCCATAGTTTAATGCTGTCAATTCACATTTTTATACACAAAAATCACAGTTTAATATAAAAAAAATTATAGTTTAATAAGAGCTTAATGCATTCAATTCATAGTTTAAAACAAAAAATCATAGTTTAATACAAAAAAATCATAGCTTAATACAGTCAATTCACAGTTTAAATAAAAAATTATAGTTTAATGCAATCAATTCACAATTTCAAACACACAAATCACATCTTAATATACAAAGTTCATAGCTCAGTATAATAAATCTCAGTTTAATATACAAAAAGTATGTATTCACAACCATATTATCAACTTAACACTCTTAATACAATTAATTCATAGTTTAATACACAAAATTTACAGCTTAATACAATGAACAAACAACTTAATACACAAATTTCACATCTTATATAGTCAATTCATAGTTTAAACAGAAAATTCACATCTTAATAAAAGTTAACACTAAGATTATAAAAAAAAAAAAAAAAAACAAATGACAGATTAAGACATTAAATTCACACATTAACAGAAGGACAAAAACGATAAAAAAAAATGCACCGTAGAGATCTATAATAGATGTAAGTAGAAAAATAATATAAAACATGCATTCACAACTTAAAACTTATAAAAATTCATATATTTACAACTTAAACTTGTAACAAATCATGTATTCACAACATAAAACTAACATTTTCTTATTCATAACTTTTAAAACTAATATTAGCATGACTAAAAAATTAATAAAAAAAACAATTGAACATCACATTTCACAACTTAAAAAACCTAGTTTCACATTATTTGAGAAAACATTAACATTATAACATATTTTAAATTTAATTCACAACATAACAACTAAAAAACCTAAGTCATGAAACAAAAATCTATACACATATCATAACAAATAAGAACATAAACTTGGATTCGCTCATTAACAATATTGGATTCACAACTTAATAGTAGTTAAAACTAATATTAAGAAAAGTAAAAAATAAAAAATAGATTAAAATATTAAATTCACAGTTTAACAAAAGGACAAATAATCAACACAGAAATTAACATACCTGATATAGATCTGGTGGTGTTTCACTAGAGATCAGAAAGAAAAAGATGGAGACAAGTTGGCAGTGTTTCACCAAATCTGAGACTTAAAGAAAACGATACCAAATCCTGTCGGATCTTGTAGACCTGTACATTGATGTTAAGAAAAATCGCAGATCTAGATATTTGTGGTGGCGAATATCATAGATCTGGAGCAGAAAACTTCTAATCATCAGTGCAGGAAACAAAGATGATAGTTCTAGTGTGAGTAAGCTCTGACGCGACTTCGACGGTAATGTTTCACTTGAGATGTAACCTGAAACACATTAGATGTAACATGAAACACATCAAATATGCATCAGATCTAGTAGTTTTTCACCAAATATCAGAGAGGGTGAGGAGGCGAGAGAAATATAAGGAGGTAGCACATATGATGGTGTTTCACAGGAGATCAGAGGATGACGATAACAGGAGTGACGATCGTTGACAATAGTGGTGGATCTTTGTTGCTTCTCGGAACTTGTAGATCTAGAACATAAAATCATAGATCTAGTGACGTTAATAATGGGTCTGAAACTGAAAATGTAGATTTGGAATCGTTTAGAGCATATAGATCTAATGGAAGTTGTTGGCCGGCGGTAGGAGGCGGCAATAGCGGTGGTGGTTGGTGGTAGGTGATGGTAAGGTTGGTGTGTTCTTCAATTTTGGTGAGAGAGTTTGAAAGAGTTTGAAGACTTGAGTGTTTGATATCTGATACATAATAATGAGTTTTAAGTTTAATTTGTAAAAAAAAAAAAAAAAAAAAAAAAGTGGTTCTTACGGGTTCTTAATCTTTTTTGGTTCTCATTTGAACCTTTATATATATATATATATATATATATATATATATATATATATATATATATATATATATATATATATATATATATATATATATATATATATATATATATAGTAGGTTATTTTGTTTTAGGTACTATTGTGTGTATGTAAGGAGAATTCTGGACCTATAGATGAAAATAATGAATGGCTATGATTTTGAGGGTCTATGATATTGCAATGAAATATCATGTACCATAATATCACTCAAATTTAATTAAAGGGTATTTTAGACAATTAACAATATTTAAAAAGGGAAATTTTCAAATTTGAAGGGATAATTCTGATTTTAAAAAAAAAATCAATTTCAAATCTAAGTTAATTTGTAATCATGACCGATTATAACTTATTTCATTATGTCAGAATGTGATTCTGTTAGAATGAAATTTTGTTAGAATAACAGTTTATGACATCCTTTAAAAATACATAAATAAGAAGAAAACATGATTAAGTACATTATGAAACAATATACAAAATCGATTCTTGAACTAATAATATATCAAATAATTACATTCTATGATTGTGATACAAAAAGAACATTCTTGAATAATAACAACATTCTGAAAGAATAACAAGTGTAATTTTTAAAAAACAACAACATTCTTAAACTATGAGTGTGATCAATCTTTGATTCATTCTTCACATCATTCCTATAAGGTCTTCAATCCATTCCTATCACAAATGCATCAAAAACAACAAAATCCAACAAGAAAACACTAAGGTGTTGTTTGTTTTTTCGAAGAGAAATTGCGTGAAGTCTGCGGATCACCTCTGCAATCTGCTGTAGCAGAAGAGGTGGAACAAACAGCTGCAACATGTAATAAAAACTATGTTTGTTTTTTAATGTCTGCAGACTACTGCAGTAAGTTAAACTAATGCGTGAAGAGGTTTGAAGCAGTTGATTTAGTGTTGCGCCACGCAGCACACGCACAACAGTTTTTAAGTCAAAATTCTTCTAAAAAACAAACAGTTGCGAATGGCCAAGTGTTGCGCCTGTGCTGCACGGCGTAGCAATAAGTTGTTTGAAGTGGTTTTTTTAAGAAAACAAACAGCACCTAAGTCATTCTAAAAGAATAATATTGCTAAGATTCGTTTATACTTTCTGGCGGAATACATTCTACTATAAGACACTCTTGTTCTCCATATTTTCTTTTTTTCTTCTCCACATGAATGACAAACTTTTCAAAACCTAACAAGAAAAAAAACCACAAAAACTATATTACATTTTAATAGGCAAAAAAGATTCTAAAAGAATCATTAAGTCTAAACTGCAATTACCATTTAATTCTGATAGAATATATATATATATATATATATATATATATATATATATATATATATATATATATATATATATATATGACATTTTAAATTTTGGCAGAATACATACAACATAGTAAATAAAAAAAACCAATTTGAAATAGGAAGGTCCTATAAACAAAAGATTTTGAGATTACCTTGCCACCTTGGATATTAATGTACAAGCATGTCGTTGTGGATAACACATATAAACCAACAAATTGTCACATTTTAGATCAAAATGAACAGTTTTATTGGAATGCAAAGATTCCATCTCAAAAGTTGTGTCCATGACTATTATGAGCTTTTTAATGATGATCAAGTAACCTTAAACGAGACAAAAAAAAACACAAAGGGTAACCAAAGATTTCATGAGGAATAAAACTGAGTTTTTTTACCTCTTCTTTTTATTAGGACATGTCTAAATGATAAACTCATATGATATGATGATAAAACACAAACAATTAATACCTACACTGAACAAATAATTATAACCTTTTGCAACATCATTTTAAATTAATGTTCCAATCAAAACACATAAGTTCATTGACATCAGGTGCCTGTAAAAATAGAATATTAATCCAAGTTAGACAACATAAATTACCTTATTTTTAAGCATAAATAACATCATCATCTATGACTTTGTAACACAGTTTGTTTATATCTTGCATTATTGAAAACAATACAGTTTGCTTATATCTTGCATTATGTAAAACTGAAATCATCATCAAGCTTTATCACCTAAAACAATCATAAATGCTCGATTGTGAGAATCAAATAAAAAAAGGATTCCAGTTTGGGGAATCCAAAATTTAGAAGAGGTAGAGATAAATAAAGGAGAGAAGAAGGCACCATGAAATAATCTAGGTAAAAGTAGAGATGTGCAGAAGCTTTCTATCACCATCACTACATTCTCTGAAGAAGATTCGAAAAAAAAAATCTTAGGAATCAATCAAAGATAAAAAATCAAAATAAGGGAAAATAAGCATACCAAGTAGCGGTAGAGAAGCCTCCCTAATCATATGAGACTCATCAAATAGGGTCATGGAGTGTTAAAGATGAAATGAAACACATCAAGAAAAGTGATGGTGGTGAAATAAGAGGAAACAAATCCGAATTTTGTCCTAAACTTAACACTTCCTTTAAAGCGAACCACCGATTGACACAATTAAAGAACTCATAGATAGTGGCTCCTAGATGAGCAAGAGCGGACGTAAAATGGTGAGACAGTGTAGAGTAAGTAGGAAAATGGTCGCAAGATGAAGATCTCCAGCTTTGATTTCGAGTTGGTGACGGTTGGCTGTTAGAGGAGACTAGGTTTTTGAAGCCGATCATTTGAAGATAAAGAGGGGAGAATACTAGGTTTTAGGAAGTTAATGAATTACCATAATTAAATATGTAAAGATTACCATAATACCCTTAAATGATTTATTTAATGATTTATTATTTCGTCAATTCTCATTGGTGCATACGTACACACAATAGTTGCTAGAAACATTTGAACCTAGCTCTCTCTCTCTCTCTCTCTCTCTCTCTATATATATATATATATATATATATATATATATATATATATATATAACCAGAAAAAAAAAACTAAATAAAACAGGTTCAGTGAAATTTTATAAAACTCGTGCAACTTTTATATATACCTTTTAATCTAATAAATCCACGATCCAAAACTTACGAAAATATTCAAGCTATATAAAATATAATGGTCGAATTAACAAAAGACAACCAAGCCCATCATTGCAGAAAATTAAGTCTACAGCTAAAAAAATGGGGTGCATTTTCTACATTTGCCCTTGAAAAAAGGGTTGAAAAATGCAAGGATTAGAAAAAGTTTTAAAAGTTAAAAGAATTATTAGTTATTTATGGTTTTTTAAGTTTAGTGTTTTTAAATCTTAATCATAACAACTATTTGATTCAACTTATTGATTTATTATTTATTTTATGCATAATGTTTTTACGACGATTCATTTTTCTTAAATTATTACCGATTGAAACATATAAGTAAGATGATTCAAAATCTGAAATCAAACTAAAATCTATGAGATTATGACTGTCAACGATGCTTTAGTTGTGATTTTGCAGCAAACATATTTGGAGATGTTAGCATGTGCATTTTGAAAGTGATTCTTTCAACTTGAAGAAAGCAAATCATATAACAAGTGTTGAAATAAACGTTACATTTTCTGGTTCTCATTTCCTTTCATTAAAGTCAAACAGCTTTCTTGGACCCAATTTCATTGTAAACAATCAGTATCAGATAACAAGTGTTGAAAAATGGTCTATGGTCAGCATGAAGTTTTTTTTATATAAAACCCATGAAAATTGTATACAGTAAAGACAATTTAGAATCAGTACCGATGTAGAAAAAGGACATGAAATAAAGATAAAACGATGTAAGAGGTACATTGGTCCAAGGTTAGCAAATGAAAGCATTATGTGGAAAGTTCAGAGAGGGGTATTAGTAGCCTTACGTGCTTCTTTACAGTTCCCAATAATTCCACATGTAACCTGAAGAGTCGGTGGAGTAAGTGAATGAAAGGGAAAAATCGACGATACATGATGAAATAAGAACGTAATTGGGTCGCATACCCTGGACCTGCTTTACATTGATTCAAGGAGGCGAAAGAGAGAAAGAGGAGGGGTAGGGTTTAGGTCGAAAGAGTAGGGATGTCCACGAGGGAAAACGGGACAGAGATTGCATCCCCCGCCCCCACACCCAAAATTCTCCCATTCCCCTGCCCACCCTCGATTGATTGTGGGCTACATTATGTGGGCTAAATAGAAGTTCTTGTATAGGCTAAAAGAAACTATTATTTAGGTAATAAATAGTTATTTATAGCATAATTTTACATGTTACAAACATCTTAAAAACTTGTTTTGGTTGAATTTTAGTACGTAAAAATCATTGTATTATTTATTATATTTATATAATTAAGATATGTAAATATATATAATTTATTAACGGGGCACCCATGGGGGTTTCGGGACGGGACTGCCAACCCCCGCCCCACCCCCAAAAATAAAACGGGGGTTAACCATGCCCTCGCCCCCACTCCCGTCACATTTTTGTTTTCAAAAAATACCCCCAAACAGGACGGGGCCCCCATGGGATCAGGGTACTACAAGACTTTTTGACATCCCTACGAAAGAGCGGTCGAGTTTAATGATCGGAGGAAAGGAGCAAAGGTTGTGACACGTTTTCCCTTTCGATTCCGATTCTGATTCAGAATACGACTTGAACGTTGGCGGTGAACTCGTCGGCATCAAAGAAAGGAAGCATTTGGATGATGGGAGAAAGGTAGTAAACAATGTCTATGGCGGTGCAACAACTGATTTAGGTGAGAAAGGCGGTGGAATGGTCTACTGTACAATGTGTATAACTCACCGACCCACACGTGTACAACTTTGGGAACAATTTGGCCAGGGAGTAAAATTAAAAACCTCTAGTAGAATGACCAAAAATGACAACCATTTTGAAAATATGTGGAAAATGTCCAAAGCAGCAGAAGTTCACTATGCTTAAGTTCTCCTACTTTTAATATATATATATATATATATATATATATATATATATATATATATATATATATATATATATATAATTTGGTAACAAAATATGATTTATTTAAAAACTAACAAATTAAAGGAGGGGTATATAGAATATTTAGATAAATGTTGATATACAAATTGAATTTATATATATATATATATATATATATATATATATATATATATATATATATATATATATATATATATATATATATTACGGACGTAAAGGGCTTCAAATGGAGCCGTCTTGATACTAGTATGATAAATGTTGTTGTAAGAGAACTCGACTAATGGTAAGTGAACATCCCACGCTTTACCAAAGTCGACCACACATGCTCGCAACATGTCTTCTAGAGTTTGGATCGTTCTCTCACTATGTCCGTCAGTTTGTGGGTGGTTGGCTGTACTCATATCCAACCTTGTTCCCATGGATTTTCGCAACGATTGCCAGAATCTGGAAGTGAATCTACTGTCCCTATCCAAGATGATAGACATCAGCACTCCATGAAGTCGTACGATCTCTCGGATATAGATTCTCGTTAGCCTTTCCATTTTATCAGTTTCCTTGATCGGTAAGAAATGAGCAGACTTGGTCAGTATGTCGATGATCACCCAAATGGTATCGCGTCCACCCTGAGTCTTGGGGAGTTTTGTTATGAAGTCCATGGAAATATGTTCCCATTTCCACTCAGGTATTTCGGGTTGATGGAGTAGACCTAAGGGCTTCTGGTGCTCTACTTTTATCTTGGCGCAAGTCAAGCACTTGCTCACATAGGTAGCAATTTATGCTTTCATGTTTGGCTACCAGTATAGTTGTTTAGGATCCAGATACATCTTATCTGAACCTGGGTGTATGGAGTATGGAGTCTTGTGTGCTTCATACACAACTATCTCTCTGAACCCACTAAACTTTGGTGTCCAGATTCAATTCATGAGGGAGCGCACTCCATCACTTTTGATATCTAAATTCTTGTCCATCCCTCTAAGGGTTTCACCTGTCACGTTTTCGGGTTTCAAGGCTTCTATTTGAGTTTCCTTGATTTTTGTTGATAGGTTCAAATGGATTGATATGGTTAACGACTTCACTCTTCGACCAGAGTACTCCTTACGACTAAGGGCATCAGCCACTACATTCGCCTTTCACGGATGGTAACGAATCTCACATTCGTAGTCGTTGAGAAATTTGACCCAACGTCATTGTCTCATGTTTAACTCCTTCTAGTTGAATATGTGTTGAAGGCTCTTGTGGTCTGTGAAGATGATGCACTTGGTACCGTATAGGTAGTGCCTCCAGATTTTTAGAGAGAAGACCACGGCTCCAAGTTCTAAGTCATGAGTGGTTTAGTTGACTTCGTGTGTTTTCAGTTGTCGGGAGGCATACGCAATAACCTTTCCTCGTTGCATTAGCACACATCCCAACCCTTGATTCGAAGCAACGCAATACACCACAAAATCTTTGATCCCCTCTGGAAGAGAAAGAATGGGTGCACTGCATAGGGCCTGTTTCAGAGTCCGAAATGCGGCATCTTGCTTTTCTCCCCAGTTGTAGGTCACACCTTTCTGAGTTAGGGAGGTAATAGGCTTTGCGATGCTGGAGAAGTTTTGAAGGAACCTTCGATAATAACCAATAAGGCCTAGAAATTGGCGAATCTCTGTTGGTGTAGTTGGTGCAGACCAATTTTCGATAGCCTTGATTTTAGATGGGTCCACGTGGATTCCTTCTTTGCTGACCACGTGACCGAGGAAGTCCACCTTCCTAATCCAAAACTCGCATTTTGAGAATTTCGCATAAAGTCTCTCAGCTCGTAATGTCTCTAAGACTTGTCTCAGATGTTGGCAATGATCTTCTTTACTCTTTGAATAAATTAGTATATCATCTATGAATACTATCACAAATTTATCCAAGAATGGACGACATACCCTATTCGTTAAGTCCATGAACACGGCAGGGGCATTGGTTAGTCTGAACGGCATCACTACAAACTCGTAATGTCTGTATCTTGTTCGAAAGGCCGTTTTGGGAATATCACTCTCCAGGACTCGCAGCTGGTGATATCTTGATCTTAGATCGATCTTGGAGAAGTAGTTGGCTCCTTGGAGTTGGTCGAATAAGTCATCGATTCGTGGTAGGGGATATCGGTTCTTGATAGTAAGTTTGTTGAGCTCTCGGTAGTCAATGCACATCCTAAATGATCCATCCTTATTTTTAACAAACAACATTGGTGCTCCCCAAGGCGAGAAACTCGGCCTGATGAATCCTTTGCTAAGAAGTTCATTCAGTTTGCTGGATAGCTCCTACATCTCTGCTGGGGCTAATCGATAGGGCGGTTTGGCTACCGGGGTAGCTCCAGGAATCAGATCGATTCTGAATTTGACTTGTCTCGCGGGTGGTATTCCTGGAAGATCTTCGGGAAAAACATCAGGAAACTCGCATACATCAGGCATGCTCTTGATGTCCTAGGCTTCGCGTTTCACATCCACGACATGTGCTAAAAACACGTGACATTCCTTGCGTAGGTACTTCCGAGCTTGGATATACAAGATAATACGAAGAGTGGTACTGGGTTTGTCACCATAGATAATGATGGTTTCGCCAGTTGGCAGATTAAGACGAACGGCCTTATCGTAACATAAAATGTCCGCATGATGAGAACTCAGCCAGTCCATGCCTATGATGACATCGAAACTCTTAATCGAGACTAGCATGAGGTTGATTGGAAAGGGATTATCGTTTAGAGTTAGGGTGCAGTTTAAGTATATCTCCTTAGTGCCTTCTATTTTACCGTTGGCCATTACTACTATAAACGGTTCACTTAATGATTGGGGTGTTTGTTTCAGCTGGCCTTTAAAATTATGACTCACAAAACTCCTCTCCGCTCCACTATCAAACAAAATGCATGCATACGAGTTATCGAGAAGAAACGTACCCGTAACAATAGTGGGGTCTGCAATGACTTCATTTTGTTCCATTGCGAACACTCATCCCCTTCCACCAGTATTCCTGTTGTTTGCCTTTGGGCAGTCCCTGTGGTAGTTCCCCATGGCTCCGCACTCAAAGTAGGTGCGGCTTACTACAACATTAGCAGTGGGGGCGGCTTATTGGGATGGCTCCTTGCAAAAGCGGGTCGCATGCCCCTTCTTATTGCACATGGTTGGAAGTCACAGCAAAGACCGTGGTGGTGGAAGTTGCATTGGTTGCACTTCGGAAGTTTCCCACTGTATGAACTTGTGGGTGCAGTGGTAGTAAGAAGTAATAGCATGAGCCGCTACCATTTTTTTGTTTCTTGGGGTTCCCCTGTAGGGTTTGTCCCCTTCTCTTGTTCCAATGCCTTCCCTGGCCTTGTACCTCCTTTGATGGATCGGCAGTAGCTGCAATAGTACCATGTTTGACCCCGTGGTCGATGTGTCACTGAGCCAGGCGCTTAGCGCTGTTGAAAGTGATAGGGTTGGAGGCCAAAACATGACCTTAAATCTGGGGTGACAACCCCCAAATGTACCTCTCAACCTTTTTCGGTTCTGGGTTGACCATGGTAGGGCACAAGGCAGCAAGGTCACTGAACCTGGCCGTGTAGGCGACTAGGTTAGACCCAGTCATCTTCAGGTTCCAGAGCTCCTGCTCTAGCTTTTGTATCTCGCCCCTTGGGCAATATTCCTCCAGTAGTAGGATCTTCAAATCCTCCCAACCCATGGCATTAGCGACGGTGACAGTCACGGACTTCACATGGCTTTTCCACCAGGTGGGGGATCAATCAGTGAGGGTGCAAGCAGCGAACTTGACTTTGCTCGCTTCTTGGCAAGAGCAGATCTCAAAGCCCGTTTTGGTCTTTTCGAACCATTGCATCAGTGCAATGACTCCCCCAGTGCTGTTAAAAGTTTTTGGCTTTGCGTTGGAGAACTCCTTGTAAGTACATTCCCTTACGTGGCCATGACCAGTGCCATGGTTGGAATGATTCGTGTTGTATCCTGCCCCTCCATTTCCGTTGGAGTTTATTTGTGAGAGGGCGGCGGTTACTGTTGTTGTGATAGCAGCCTGGGCCATGGCTGGATCATAACCTGGTGGTGGGGGTGGTGTTGGTACCGTGCCCGGTCTGGGTCTTAGGTTTGGACGAGGAGGAATCACGCTGCCAAGAAATAAAAATGAAAGAATATAAGTTTTGGTGGTTGAGAGTTGAATGATGATGAGTTAACTATCTTTAATAGTTCAAGAATTTGGTTTGACCTACACAGGTCTTTGAGTTCGATTCACAAATGGAGTTTGAATAGCAATAAATAAACTCATGAACTCGAATGAAATGCACAGAATTAACACACGAAAGAGATATTCCAATATATATTAAACATATGGTTGTATTACATCCGAAGTTAGAAAAAATTTGACCTTTCTGAAGGTCTCTGATTGCAGAAAGTTAAAGAAAGTAAGACTTTTAGCCGATGGTCCTATTCTATATCAAAATTTGGGAGTTAGGCGAGCACGACTTGTTGTGCGGATTACGCTTGGAGCTTGACTCCACATCCAATTGCTTGGCTCCCATGAGATGCCTGTTAAAGGCAGCTTGTTTCTCCCTCAAATCCCTCATTTCGGAGAGAGCTGAAGTCATTTCATCCTGAAGGGAGTTGGTGTGGACTTGAGCATTCCCTTGTTGCATGTCTAGGCGATGGATATCAGCTGCATTTTCTTCCATCCTTATGTCAACCTCGTGAATCCGGTTTGCTTGGACTCTGGATTGATAAGCCTGATTGGCAAGTTTTCCTACCATAACTGGGAGTGCTCGATCAACTGAACTTCCTCTGCTAACATCGTAGAAGTCCCAACACATACCGTAAGGAGGATGCAGTCGTTGCTGCTGGCTCCAATGGTGTATGTGACTTCCCCAGACGGGAGTTGGTCCTTGAAATCCCATCCTGAAAGGAGGTCGGACGGATGGAGGTCGGACGGCTGGCGGATTGATTATCTCAGGCTCTGAGGCTGAGATATTTGAACTTTCCTCCTCCTCGTCTTCCATGGGTTCCTCCTCGGGGTCATCTTCAATCCATCCCCCATTACCTTGGTTAGGGTAGTAGGGGTCACCGGGGTGATGGAATCTAGAATACTCCCATGGGAGCCAAGCAATCGGATGTTGAGTCAAGCTAAAGCACGTAAAATTTACCCTTAAGTTTGACTTTTAGCCCCCATTACCTTGGTTGGGGTATTATAAATAAATTTTACGTGCTTTAGCTTGGAGCACGTAAAATTTACCCTTAAGTTTTACAGTTGAAGGTACCCGAATACTCCCATAGTATTCTTAATGATATGCTCTTGGTAATTTTTAAATTTGTTGTCCACTGCAGACACTCCTTGGCATACGTTAGTCGGCTCTCGGACAAATATAGTTGATCAGGCTATATTCATCCTAGTTCTGATTACATGTCCCAAGGCACACCTGCACTGCACAATTTATTTATAATACTTCTATATTAATCTATTTATGACACTGTTATTAATATGAAATGAATGCATGCCTTCTTTACAAAAATTAAATAAATTTAATTTTAAAAGTATGACTCTTACTCAGAGTGTTTTTGCCCAGTTGTGTTTATAGTTATATATCAACAATGGTTTTGATATACTTAATTCACTATAAACTATGCTCGGATACCAATCTGTCACACCCCCAAACCAGAACGGCAGAAACGTTTGGGGGCGGAGGACGTCATATTTAGTATCATAACAGTTCATAGTAAGGAAAGTACACACCACCATACATATAAAGGTTTCAAAATGTTTACATAATTGTATTCGTTACATGTTACAAGGATAAATACATAAACATCTTTCAAAAGAAGTAATTAACGTTAGAGCGTTAATCCCCAAAAGTTGGTTTCCAAACCTGATTAGCAGTTCCCTGAGAATACAAGTTATTTCAAAGAAAAGTGTTAACAATTAAGTTGGTGAGTTCATAAGAGGTTTTGAGAAAATGTATACCATTCCAAAGTTCGTGCGTTTTCCAAGAGAATCCCTTGTTTTCTTATAAAAGTGTGAAATGCATATGAATGTTCGTGTTGTGAATTGTAAATAGTTGTACCAGGAAAATCCCTTATTTTCCTATTAGTTGATTGTTTTGGATACAAGAAAATCCCTTATTTTCCTAAGGTAACAGGCAGTCTCTAATGTCCAAGACCGAAAATCGCAAGCAACTGACATGCTTAAAAGGTTGAGGCGTAGTTTTAATTAATAAAGCTATAGGAAGATCGCACTTGTTAGATGAAGGATAGTTTTAATAGCTATTCATTCATAAAAGCATAATACCATAATAATTATCCATCCGGTGAGTTTTATAACCATACTAAACATAATATGCCTGTGGCGACGGTCTTCAAGCGTCGAAACGTTATGACAAACTGTCACGCAAAGGACTGTAGCTAACAGTCAGGGTTCGGGATCATGACTTCCCGTATAGATCTATACACATTTGACACGCTCTCCCTACGGGAGACTCTGATTATAATAGACCGGACTTTAGGTAGTACCTTTTAACAAAAAGGTAGCATTGAAGATGTAATCGTCTCACGGATTCTCAACTAAGTCTGTATTTTAAGTGACATTTTTGTATGCAATGTTTATCTTCTTTCACAATGTTTGACAAAGAATAAAATTATAAGTTCTTTGAATGCATAAAATGGTTTAATAAAGATGGCTACCCTAGATACTATGCATTTTGTATAAATCTAATGCATGCAAGGTATAACAAGAGTTTTCATTTTTTCACTCAGGATTAACCGGGTGTTTACTTGTATTCTGTGACAACCCGATATTTCGACTCTACGTAATGACCTAAAAAGTCTAGTATTGTAACCACTTTTGATATAATGAAATTAACTTCGAAAAATAAATGTGCAAAAGTCGTTATAGGAATATCTATTATGTTAGATGGTGTGCCAAGGTTTATAGAAATACTAAGAACACTAAATTCCGAGTTATAACGAAGAAATTATGACCATTCTAAGATTTCAGACAAAACCGGCAACACCGATTAAACGAAAAACGCGAAGTTTCAATATAGTGGTTTTTAGCCTTAAGTATCTAAATGAAAATTGTAGATATCATTAAACCGTGAGCATAAACAAAAATAACGTCCAAATCTGACTTCGTATGAGGAAGTTATGATTTTTCCAGGATCCGGATATAGCAGTAAACAGCTAAAAACTCAAATTACAGCTCGAGAGACTTTTGACCGAAACAACCTAAATGAGAATCGAAGTCTAAACGGACTTTTCGTGTCCCAGTCCATTAAAAATAAAGGAAAAATTAGCCGACGAAGTCTAAACGAGAATTGTAGAGCATATTTCCAGCTACGCGTGCATATAAAGAACATCGAAAACGGAGCTCGTACACGAAAGTTATGGATTTTACAAGTTCGGGTCACAAAACCCCATGCCGTTAGGAAAACTCACGAGGTGAGCAAAGAAAAACTCACGAGGTGAGCTGTCAGTGACCCTTCAGGAGCAAGTTAATGAGTGACGCATGCCATGACAATTCAGGACCAAACTCACGACGTGAGTTATGCAAAACTCATGACGTGAGAGTTAAAATGGTGCCTATATAAAGAAATTGAAGCCTTCCGAGTTTGGTTGCTCAACCCCATCCTCTTTCCTACTTCTACACGCTATTAAACCCTTCTAAACCACCCCGAAGCCTCGGTAACACTCCTAAAACACGATGCAAGGCCCGATGTCCCAAAGTTCCTGAGACACTACTTCTCTCCAGTTGAAGTACTGCACGCGTGAAACCCCGGTTTTTCATACTCGAGCCCCGAAGGAAGTTCTGCACCCTCGAGATCCCTGAGAATCCTGAGATTTCAACTCTCTCGAGTCGAAGTTCTGCTCGATTCTTCTCTCGACTACTTCAAATCAACCACTTCAATCAAGTAAGTTCATACCCCTTAATTACCCTTTTAAATGTTTTTAAATGTTTTTAAATGTTTATAAATGCGTTAACGGGGGGAATACAAGTTGAATCAGGTTTAGTTATTATATCAATCGCATGTGATTAATAACTAGCATGCAAATGGAATTACCATACGTTAATTATTTTACCAAACAGATATCTTTATCAAACTGTCTTACACACTGTAAGTTCTGTTCAAACTCGGTTACAAAGGTGTTTTCAAACAAAGGTTTTCCTTATACTTAAATTGTCTTATCAAACAAAATACTTTCAATCGTTTTATAAATTGACATCAAGTCGATTTTTTCTTAGATATTAATCTTTTTTAAAGGTTTTACAAAACTTCTTTTATACTTTTATATTATCAAATGCATGCCCATATATGTATAGTTATATAAGTAATGTGTAAAGGACATAGGGAGGCTAACTCACTCTATTTCCTTTTCCTCGTTGGGATGTGGCTATGGGGTATCGGTTATCCGTCCGAATGTCATATAAATATTAGTTATATATCATGTATACATATGTAGACATAAAAGTTTTCCTCAGTCAGTTCAGTACCTTTGGGTAGCAAAGGCATACCTCAGGTTATACATACACATTACTAGTAACTATAATAGGTGTAGTTAGGAGATACTATTTACCATTCCAAGTACAAGGAATCACACAAGAGTAAGTTCATTCATGAGTCTATACAATACATTACATGTTACATGAATACGTTTACATAGATGCGCTTACATGAATACGTTTACATAGATACGCTTACATGAATCCTCTTACATGGATACTTCTACCTAGATACTATATGATGAGATACTATTACATATTATACATGTAGATTAGATCTGTCTATCTTAGTACAAAAGGATACATTGCGGGACTAACCATTCCTATAATATCTGTTAACTATAGAGGTAAATGCACATCCACGGATGCCTACGGTTAATACCATTATAGGTATACTTTAAGGAGAAACTATTCCTACACCCAACTGTTAGCAACAGAGGTAAATGTACATCTTCGGATGACTATAGTTAATACTATTCGGTAATTCCTATGCCGTGTTTATCCTAGTACCAAAGGATAATATTTAAGTTTTTAGTTCATTTCCTTTACTTTGTGATACATTCGCATAAACGACGAGGTAGACTAATACTTATATAATTATATTACAACCTTTATTTTGTGACACATTTACATAATCGATGAGGTAGACTATAGTTTTATAACAATAGTTAAACAGGGAAAAACCGTCACATTTACAGTGATGGGTACTTTCAAAACAGTTAGGTCTTGGTAGAAGACTACTCTTTATACTAATAGAAATCATAGGGATTTGCTAGGGTGTTCAAACGTTTTCAACTACTTTCAAATAGTTCATACTTATACATACTTTTTCCAAATGTTTACAAGTCTTTACGTTCTAGTTTTGCAAATCAAAGACACATTAATACTTATGAATTCACCAGCTTTAATGTTGATACTCGCTTTCAAAATAATTTGTATTCTCAGGTCACAAATAAGACAGGTACGACGACCAGGTTTTGTGAAGACGGAGCAGTCAAGACTCATCTTTTATTTTTGAATATTCATTATTTATGATTTTGTTGGGTTTTGAGCATTCTAACACTCCTATGGTGTACATGTAACCTTATAAACCTTGGATCTATGTTTTCTCTATTAAAGATGCAAATAAGAACTTTCCAAGGCTTTAATCCTAACTAGCATATTATGAAGTTCTTATACTACAAAGTACTAGTTAGATGACATACCTTTTGATGTAGCTTGATGTCTTCAAGCTTTAAGAGCTTAGCCCCAATAGTGTGGAAGCCTCAAATGGAATCACAAATCACCAAAACACCTTGGAAGACTTTAGAGAATATGGATACTTGGTTCTCTCTAGTGAAATTGGCTAGCCCTTCTTAGTGTACCACTCTAGTCCCAATTTCACCAACCAAAGACATCTTTATATAGTGTGGAGGATTAGGGTTAAACCCTAATACCCATGACCTTTCATTTCCTAGGATCCATGGGTTAAACACTCCATGGACTATCCATGAAAGCTTAGCCCAACCTAAATGAACTTGGCCCATTCCATATATATAAGAGTTCTAATTTAATTAGTTCCTTTTTGATCACTTAATTAATTATAAATTAATTCTTGATCAATACTAATTAAATAATATGATTCCATAATAATATATTAGAACTTATAATATATTAATATGTAATCATAAACATACTATTCTCAAAAGATTATCCATATAAATTGTGTCGGTGAAGTGCAACCCAAATGGACCATGTCGGGTCGGGTCAAGTACATACCAAATATAGTTATGGACTTAGACATTAATCCAACAGTCTCCCACTTGGATAAGTCTAAAACTATTATTGCGTATGACTTCAAACCTAACTGGCAATCGTAGCTCTTAAAGCCACTGTCGAACTCTGATCTTGTCAACGAACATGTCCATTAGATAAGGAATCATATATTCCTCCATTCTAGATATCATATGGACTGAGACGTGGATTATAATCATTCTCTCTGTCCATTTGTTGTTCCCGGATTTCCGATTTATGACGACTGACTAATTGAACAAATCAAATCAGTCCTGGCCCAGCCGAGTACTTCCATTTGTCATCATCAAATCATCGAGGGGCCCACAGATATCGCTTTTATCCCGAAGGTAAAAGGAATGAATAAACTTCGACTCATATGGCTTGTTCTACTACTTGTTGAATCATACACAAAGGCACGTTTTATAACACCGAGTTACCGAATGAGTTTTCGTGCAATCAATGTACAATCAACTCATAGTAACAACTCATATCTCTACGTTTGAAGAATATAAGATATTATCGTCTCATGATCACTCATGATAAAATCCATGAAGTGATTCCAATGAGCGCGGGTTGAATCCAATACGCAGAACTTATGAGCACTCATGAGTGTTGTAGCCATTTGTCCAACACCTTAGACCTCTACAATCCAACTCATGACAGTCTTAATTCATATCTACTTCCAACATATGACCGACTGTGGATGGTTTGAATAACTTAGTCATTCCGGAAGAATAACCTAGTTTATTCGGGAAGTCAAAACATGCAAAGTGAAACACAATAATAATTGAATCCAATATGGTATCAAAACCTATGAACATAAATAAAACACCTTTTATTTATCACCATATGATTACACATTATTCATTGTATATTGTTTCAGCTATCAACTTTATTCTTGAATTTAAAACAATAGTTGTCCCATGCTCCAAGCATGTACACTATGTTTTCTAAACACTAGTCATGCCATACACCAAGTATGCATACTATGTTTGTCTATGATCTTTACTTTGTGAACTATATCAATTGAACATAACTTCAATGATTCTCTTTTCACACTCCCAAATCCTTACTGCAAATGCAATGATTCCAAATTCATGTCATTTACTGAAATCTGTTAGATTCTAAACTTATATGCATTGATCTTCTTGTAACGATTATGCACAAATTCACAAAGACTTAGCAACAATCATTACAGAGTATTCCAAAGGAGATCAATTCCTTGGAAACATCCTTCTTGCATTAAGTTTCCTTAATCTTACACAGATTGAAATTTCTGACTTTGAAACATTTCCAGATTCATTTTGACTATCACTTCTGAACAAGAGTTGCCTCCTTACAGATTATGTCAATATGGTCCTTCCAGAATTATCACTATACTTTTAATTGTCCTTGAGCAACCAATCTTTGGTAAACCTTAGATTGTCCTCGACAATTGTTTAATCCTTTTAGTCATATCCAATTCTAAACCTTTTCCCTTCTTAATGCCCCAGGCATTTGGAAACTTTTAGAAAGATGAATATAGCACATGTAATCGATCCTATATCCGAAGCATATGGGACACGATTCATGATGTCTCACATAAAGACTAAACCAGTCTTTTGCTATAACATTTCCATTTTTATCTGCCAAGTTCTCATAATTCAGATTATGAAAAGGGATGTCGTAATCATAATCGAGTATTAGAACGCAAATACTGGACCCATATACAGAATTTCCTTATGTTGAGCCATTCCAACATGAAATTCATATATATTTCCTTGACTAAATGATTAAAACCTCACGATCTAAGCTTATAGATTTGAGATGAAGTATAATTTCCTCTCCCTTAATTATAGCAAAACAACTTTTCCCAATTGAAACCTTTTGTTTTCTATAATTAACATTGCTAGCTTGCAATACATATCATAATTATCATGCTCCCACTAACATGATGATTATTAGCATAACACTTATGCTCCCACTAGCTTTGACACGTACTCAGAAATCAGATGACTTTCTTACCAAAGTTCAGATTTCTAATACTAGATTGTTTTGATAAAACTTTATCAAAAACATACACCTTCCCTTAGATAGCACACTTGTATGTCTAAACAATTATGAAGAGGGATGTCGTAATCATAATGGTTAGACCTTTTTGCCACTTCTCACAAGTCCAGGTTAGTGTGTCGGTAAACCACACACGCTCCACTAACGACTTTGAGAATGCAAATATCACAATTGCTATCTAGCTTAAATCTACTTAGTGAAAGTGTTTCCTCACCATCATTTTCATGAATCGGAGAGAAACCTTATGACACTTAGATTTATTGGTGTATGTGTTCTTATCCATGTGAATCATCAAAACCATAGTCACAAGACAAGGATAATGACAAATCCAAACTCATATGGACTAAACTCAATCTTAATTTCTTGCCACCTGGCAGCTCAAGGGCCTACCATTGCTTCCAAGTTGTTGTGCAACCAATTGAGAACTCTAAGAACTCATATGCAAAGCAAACTTTGATTAGAATGGGCATAGAATATGTCAACACGATAGGCTATAAACCTTAATTCGTGTGCTAGTGAAGAACTTCAGGTTTTATTCTTGATTAGTTCTTGAGACTTTCAAGACCTTGAAGACTCCCACTGTCCTCTTGACATATAAGACTCATAAACTCTTCACATAGTTGGCCTAAGTTGGTCTTTGTTTTATCCAAAACATCACAACTTACCAACTTCAAATGAACAAGAGTAGGACACTTTTACTCTTACATTTGACACGTGTTTTAAACCTTCTTAAAGATATGTCACTCAAATTACAATCTTGGAGTATGACTCTAAGACTTGTATTGGAACGAAGTATGACTCATCTTCTTGATTTAACCATTTCAACAATTCAAGATCCCTTCTTCTTAGTCATAAGAATGCACTAAGACCTCCTTAGAGAACTAATTTTGTTATGGTTTCTTAATCATTAAGATGATCACAAAACTGATACTAAAGTACTCTCCCATCTTTTCAGATTTGAGGAACTTCTATCCTTCTGCCTAATTTGATTCTTCTTATTCGCTCTTCCATGCATTGGAACCTTTTCCAATGTCTTGGAGTTGCACTTAAGCTTGTAAGTATAATCATATTTACTGAGCTTTAGTAAACTATGACGAATAGCCTTATATCTTTTGTGGTGGACTTAATCAGTGCACATGACTATGTACTCGATCCCTTAGTCCATCACTTGACTCACACATCCATGTGAACAAGTAATTAGTCTTAATTTTTTCAATACTTGAAAGTTCTCATTCATCATGTTATACAACTTGCATGATTCCAAGTTTCGGTCCAACTGAAACTTGGGTGATGAGAATCTTTCCTTATTTGGTAAATTTAGACATTACCACAAATGAAGGAATCAATTTCATATTTTCACTCTTGCTATTAATGGAATCATATAAGCAACAATTTTTCCTCAAATGCCATTGTAAGGATATTTTAAAATAACTAAAATCAAAAATTTTCTTTTATTTTAAAACTATGCGGAAAAACTTATCCTTACAATCCATATGAAAACTTGTTGTTATCTATTCCTAAGAAATATCTCATAACTCCTAAGAAGTAGCTCAAGAATCCGATTTTCAAACTACGCGATAGAAATCCATCTATGCGATTAGATTCAGCATATTCTTTCTTTAAGTTCCTTTACTTTTTCTTTGATTCTTAAAACATTACCATGTGACCCAGTCACATCATGTATCAGGAATCTCATAATAGAAACTTAATAGAGTTAGATTAGTGGATTTTTACCTGAAGTAGAGTCAACCTTATTGACTTTAACATCCTTAGGTAAATTTGGCAGCTTCGCAACTAATGACCCTTCCTTTGGCAATATAAACATATGGACCCTTTGATAATGGTACACGGGACTATTACAGACTTAGCCTTTTCTCTTCACCATTTGGTCAACCGAGTTGACTATGGCCGATCCCTTTCCATTGGGAAGAGAATGCTTTTCTGGATTTCCTGTGTCACTATTGTCAATGTCCATCAAGTTTTGAGGAATTTGATCTTAACAAATAGATAAGATCATTAGGGGTCTTGTCATAGTTTGTTTCATAGGTGTCCCAAAGGAACTCACTATGTGACTTAGAAAGTGATTGAACCACCAACTTCCTCAAGACTTTGACACCCAACTCTCCCGGCTTGTCAATATGTGACTACATCTCCAAGATGTGACCACACCTAGACCTTCACTTGCCAATAGGGTTCGAGTGACCTTTTTTTAAGAACTTGTGGGTTAGGGAGAATAATTGGAGGAGGTTAATGAAGTATGATTTCCAAGGGACATCATCTTCATTTAGGAAAGCTTGTTTCAAGAGATTTGGGAAGATCATAAATATCTAAACCAAACATATTTTGGGAGATATTCAAGATAATTGATTTTAAAGTCCTTAATATGACACCCAATCTGAAATATTAAGGCTAGGACCCAACAAACTATTTTATAACTTAGAAGAGGGATGCCGTAATCCAAGCTATAAAATATTTGAAGGTAGGTGAATGACGATTCACCAATTTCCACCATGAAAAACGAAATAATAATTAGGTTTTAATTGGTTTTGAAACTCCTAGATCTTTGAGATTCATTAAATTGTTCAATGGCATGTTTCAATCTCGAGTATGCCCTTCAGGTTTTGTGATTGGGATGCCGAGGATCACAAAACAAGGTGTGAAGTAACCATGCAAATTACTTGGTACCCTTATGTGTTTACCCCTCAATCGATGTGTCGGTTAACCACACACGCTCCATCGATACTATGATAAACAATAAGTTACCCTTTGCCTACCTTGTTAGATACGAGTTAGTGTGCCGGTTAACCACACACGCTCCACTAACCGACTTAAACAAAGTGCAAAGTGTAATTTCATGGATTAGCACCTTATTCACATTTTTCTAAGTAACTAAGATTGGGTATTATTAAGAGTTTAGTTACTTAGTATTTATCATTAATACTTTTAATGAAGGGAGAATTATAGTCCTGTCAAACCCGTTCGGCTAACGACCCTCCACCAGTCAAGCAAGCGGTGGGTGAGAGTGGACACCCATTAAGTTGCCATTTTATAGGCAACAACCTTATACCCACCTTATAGACCGGCTTCGTGAATGAGGCGTACAAGCGGTAAGACTGACTTTACTCTTATATATATATATATATATATATATATATATATATATATATATATATATATATATATATATATTAGCAGCGTACCCGCGCAAAGCGGCGGGGTGTGTAAATTTTTTCGGTGATATGTTTCCTCTACAAAAATGTTATGTTACAAAAGAAAGTACATGTCGAAGACAAAATAATCAAACTATGGTGTTATTTGGGAGATGAAGTCATTTTTTATTCCTAGACGGTGGGCTTTATAGCAGACGAGAGAACAAAGAGGTATCTGCGATTGGAGGGATATTTAAATTAACATGCTAAATTTAAGGATATCGAAAAGGGTTCAAAATTTGAATGAATCCGGGATTTGAGGGAACCATATCAAATTGCTGAGAAACATAAGGAGATTTGATGATAAATATTTGAATTCAAAATGTGGTTAAAATTTAATATTATTTTATTAATGGCTAGTTGTACTATCAGCTTCATCATTTGGACGTCTTAAAAAAATATTATTATTATAATCAATCTATTTTTAGACATAGTTAGATTTCTTTTATAAGATAGTAAAGATATATATATATATATATATATATATATATATATATATATATATATATATATATACTAGCAGCGTACCCGCGCAAAGCGGCGGGGCATGTAAATTCTTTCGGTGATATGTTTCCTCTACAAAAATGTTATGTTACAAATGAAAGTACATGTCGAAGACAAAATAATCAAACTATGGTGTTATTTGGGAGATGAAGTCATTTTTTGTTCCTAGACGGTGGACTTTATAGCAGAGAAGGGAACAAAGAGGTATATGCGATTGGAGAGATATTTGAATCAACATGTTAAAATTAAGGATATCTAAAATGGTTCAAAATTTGAATGAATCCGGGCCCAAATTGTTGAGAAATATAAGGAGATTTGATGATAATTATTTGAATTCAAAATGTGGTTAAAATTTAATATTATTTTATTAATGGTTACTTGTACTATCAGCTTCATCATTTGGACGTCTTAAAAAGATATTATTATTATAATCAATCTATTTTTAGAAATAGTTAGATTTCTTTTATAAGATAGTAAAGATATATATATATATATATATATATATATATATATATATATATATATATATATATATATATATATATATATATTATTAACTTATAATATTATAAAGTATAAGGGTTGAATTTTAACTCTTAAAATTCTAAGGGCTAACTTGGAATTAAAGTATTCATAAGAGAAAACTTTACAAATTCCAAAACTTGAGGGCAAGTTTTGAAACTATTCAAAAATAATTAATTCCATAACTTATGTGTTTAAAGTAGTTTTAATCCAAAAACTCTTCAAGTTCCATAACTTGAGGACAAGTTATGGAAGACTTTAAACTAATAAAAGAATTAACTTTTCTTTATTTTATAACTTATGGAATTAATTAAGGTTACACTTTTTTTTATATTTATTATTTAATGAAGAGACTCTTGGTCCTCCATAACTTGAGGACAAATTATGGAGTCATAACTCCAATTAATTAGAACTAGACTCTTCATTTTGTAACATTTGCCAACTTTTATGAGTTTTATGAAACTTAAATGTGACTTTTCATATAACTTGAGGACAAGTTACAAAAACACATTTTAGAATCAACTCTTAGATTAATTTGGATTGAAAACAACTATTTCACTCAACTTTTATATTAATCTAAGCAACTCATAAGAAAAAGATAATTCAAATCAAACTTTTTCATGTAATTAGTCTAACCCTTAAACTAATACAAAACATGAATCTATTGACAATTATCTTTGAAATTGGATTAGCATGAACATTACCACACCAAAAACAAGTTTATAAGTTCAAAAACCTCTTAGGGTAATGTTCCTAGTCCAATTCCAGCCAAAAAAGTTGAATTTATGCTGTCTGGGGGTCCAACTCGCCGAGTGCACTAACCAACTCGGCGAGTTGGATGCTTTTTGCCTTGGACTCGTCGAGTCCCTTCATGGACTCGGCGAGTCTGCTGGGCAGACAGTATCAAAACTCGATTTTCAGCTCCATTTGCAAGTATAACAAGAAAACAAGCCTAGGCTCTGATACCACTGTTGGGTTTTGAGCATTCTAACACTCCTATGGTGTACACGCAACCCTATAAACCTTGGATCTATGTTTTCTCTATTAAAGATGCAAATAAGAACTTTCCAAGCCTTTAATCCTAACTAGTATATTATGAAGTTCTTATACTACAAAGTACTAGTTAGATGACATACCTTTTGATGTAGCTTGATGTCTTCAAGCTTTAAGAGCTTAGCCCCAATAGTGTGGAAGCCTCAAATGGAATCACAAATCACCAAAACACCTTGGAAGACTTTAGAGAATATGGATACTTGGTTCTCTCTAGTGAAATTGGCTAGCCCTTCTTAGTGTACCACTCTAGTCCCAATTTCACCAACCAAAGACATCTTTATATAGTGTGGAGGATTAGGGTTAAACCCTAATACCCATGACCTTTCATTTCCTAGGATCCATGGGTTAAACACTCCATGGACTATCCATGAAAGCTTAGCCCAACCTAAATGAACTTGGCCCATTCTGTGACAACCGTCAAATTTCGGTCAAGTCAAAGTCAACTAAAGTCAGCAAGTCAAACCGTTTGACTCAATTTGCCCATGAGTACTAAAATTCACACTATGAAACTTCTACATAACTTCTATTCTAATGAGAAATCATAAAGCAAAAAGTGCGAACATCCAGATCTCCTTAACCTAAAACTGTAGTACGTGGCGAGCCAAACCGATAAAACAATGATGCATACTCATCGGGAGTGTGTAAGATCCTTAAACAACGCTTAACAGGGTTTACGAACCATGCATTGCGATGCCGGACACTCACAATTGTCACACATGGATCCTCTCTCAAACGTTTTCACTCTATCTCTCTCTATGTCAAATCTCTCCCAAATCCCTCTAAGTATGTGAAATCTCTCCCAAATATCTCTGTATGAGAAATCTCTCCAAGAATGTCAAATCTCTCCCAAATCTCTCTAAGTATGTGAAATCTCTCTCAAATATCTCTCTGTATGAGAAATCTCTCCAAGAATGTCAAATCTCTCCCAAATCTCTCCAAGTATGTGAAAACTCTCGCAAATATCTCTGTGAATGAGAAATCTCTCCAAGAATGTCAAATCTCTCCCAAATCTCTCCAAGTGTGAGAAATCTCTCCCAAATCTCTCTCCAAAGTTTCCCGTAACTTTTTAGAATCATTCGGGTCATTCCGACGCTTAATCGTGTCAAAAACGGCTTAAAACGGGGTAAAAACGAGAAAAATAGACATTAGGAACCGAAACCTCTCGAGAAGAGAGAAGCTTCTTAGGACCCGAAGGTCCTCTTAGGGACTGAGAGCAAGGAGGAGTCGAACCCTCCTGAGCCGAACCCGAACCTCGCCCAGGAGGAACCGAAACCGAACCCTGCTTAAGAGGAACCGAACCCGAACTCTGCCCAAGAGGAACCGAACCCGAACCTCGCCCAGGAGGAACCGAACCCGAACCCCGCTTAAGAGGAACCGAAACTCGCCCTGGAAGAACCGAACCCGAAGGTACTGTTCACCACTGTTCATTCGGCACCTTTCGGTCGGACGTGTCGCCTCTTATCTCCGGACCGAACCCCCTCTCGCCTTCGCCTCTCGCTTCCTTGCCCCTTTCGCTTCCCTCTGTTCGTTTCGTTTCTGGCTACAACCCCCAGCAAGGACCGAACCTCGGCCTAGGGACCGAGAGGTCTCGCTGGGAATGCCTTTCTTCCCGGTTTTCGCGTAGTTTTGCATTTAAGGCCCGTTTTTAATTATTTTAACGCGGGATTTTCACCCAAAATCATATTTTAACATAATAAACACTAAATATTCACAATTTAATCATATTTTTATGAAAATCATTATCTAAATAATAAAGATCTAATGGGGGATTTATTTAAGGTGGAGTGTTGACTTTGTCTTAACTTATGACACAAGCAACCACCCCATACCCACTCTATGACCAGCCATACCTCCCCACCTTACCTATGTCACTTCAATGTCCCTTACACTCAATTTACACTCATTCCCACGTTTTTAGAGCTGGAACAAACATCCTCTCTCCTCATTTTCTCTCATTTGCCCTCATTTCACTAAGTATCAAACACCACTTTCTCTCAAACTTTTCCCACTCCAATTTCGAGATTCAAGGCTGATTTTCAAGTGTTCCTCCACTCTTAGTAAGTAAAATTCATCCTCCTTATGATTATTTCACTTCATTCTACTCAAATCATGAATATCTTACACAAACTCCATCATATTAGCGTTAGAGCTTCGAATCTTCAAGTGATTCTTCAAGTGTTCTTGGGTTGAAAACTTCTCTTCTTCAACACTTATATACTGAAATCACTCAAGGTGAGTTCATACCCCTACATTTTCATGTTTTCTCAAGTTTTCAGGGGGGGAATACAAGTTAAAACACTAAGAACATAACTAAATTTTTCTAACAGCCTTCATCAGAAAAGTTCAACTCCATTCACGGACTGTTTTGGGCATCTTAAACATTTTTGTTTTCAAAACTGTAGAAGGTGTAAATAGTTCAAGTTTTTAGCTTTAAAATGACTACTTGCACATCTCCATACGATGTTTCTACAATTTATGGTGATTTTTACAAAATTGCCTATCATTTCAAACAACAATCCGTACCAGTCTGTGATTATGGACTTTTTCACCCAAGTTGGAGGTCATTAAAAATCGTGATAAAAATTATGAGTAAACTAGACACATTTTTTGAACTCTCAGAATTTACGGATCTAGTTTTCGACTTCGTATGATTTTTCTATGATTTTTCCAAAACAGGGCAGAATGGCTAAATTTAGCCAACAGCATGTAAATATCATAACACTTTGTAATATGTTGAGCAAAGTGTATAATCATAAGTTCTAATTATTGAATGTGTTTCTTTGTTAGTTTACCATCATGAACTGAAACTAAGTCATTCATAATAAATATTATTCATTCATTTTAGAACACGTATATTAAACTGTAAAAAGTATAGTTTGATAAATTCATAACACTAATACATTTCCATAAAAGAGTTCATACATATTACATACATTTTAGATAAACTATAATAGGTATAGTTTATGATACATCACTCAGCGCACTCGTACAAAAAGGGTACATTCATACAAGAAAGATTTATATTCACACACATTTCACGTAAATTTGATAACCTATAGTTTGATAAATTCATAACACTAATACATTTCCATAAAAGAGTTTATACATATTACATACATTTTAGATAAACTATAATAGGTATAGTTTGTGATACATCACTCAACGCACTCATACAAAAAGGGTACATTCATACATGAAAGATTTATATTCACACACATTTCACGTAAACTTGTTAACCTATATTGTGAGACTCTATCTCTCTCTCTCTCTCTCTCCCCGTACGTCTGAGTGCGGGATATAATTCCTGGTAGTTATAATCAGAATCTCCTTGAGGGAGAACGTGATACTTGTATATAGATCTATATTGGGTTTGACACCCCACACCTTGCTGCTAGCTACAGTTGGACCTGCAGGTCTACGGGTGACAAATGTCATTTTATTTTTCGCGACACTGAGAACGTCGTGGCAGGTTCACATAGTCATAGTACGATTATAGCGACTCACATAGGGATATAACAATCCATAAGTTTACGGGATTTTATTTTTAAAACCTAAATGAGTTTTATGTCGATTTAAAATCACCTTTTTATCTCTATGGGTACAGATATTACTGTACACTTTTGGTTTTGGTAGTTACGACTACACATCATTTGAAACCACATTTATACTTTTAAGTATGGTCAATACTTGTTATTTCTCGGTCCTCTAATTTAGGACTACATATATATAAAGTATTAACGAACATGAGAACATACAGAAATTTCATTTAATTCAAACGCGTCCATGTCCATTTAAGTGCATAACATTTTCTATAAATAAGAAAGGTTACTTATACATTTTGGTCTTTAGTCATAAGACTACATTACGCAGATTTTAAAGAAAATATCGGATTTTCTGGATACATATTCTAACGATTTTACAAGGAAAACAATTTACTTTTCCAACGAAATCTCTTATGAACTCACCAACCTTTGTGTTGACACTTTTCAAAACTACTTGTATTCTCAGGAATTCAGTGAAAACAGGAAATCAACAACGTTTTGAGGATGGGACGATAAATCGTCAAACAGTTCATTTTGTATTATAATGTAATTGATGTGAATCATGTAAACATGTGCTTTGATGTAACGTTTTCAATTATATTTGAGTTGGTTGTATTTACTTTGAGCACTATTATACTCATTGTTGTGATACTTTACATGAAGTCCTCCACCCCCGGACGTTTCCGCCATCCTTGGTTTGAGGGTGTGACAGATTGGTATCAGAGCCAGGTTTATAGTGAACTCAGTATATCAAACCACATAAGATATACATACTATAAATGCATTGGGACTAAGTCTCTGATTTAAAGTTTCAAAACAACTATACCTTTAGAAATAAATAGTTTCTTATTAAAGGTATACATGCCTACATACATATTAAGGTCAGCACCACTCTAGAACAAAACAAAAGTAATGATTGTTGAATATCACAGGTAAGCTCGGGGATGCATGGTCAGTCCTGGGAGTGGCATAGCCTGATCAACTATGCTGGTCCGAGGAGTGATTAGCACATGCCCAAGGATAGTTATGATATGGCAACAAGTCTAAAACTTACCAACACTACCACAATGAGAACAATAGAATAGAACATGAGTTTAAAATACTATAGGAGTATTTTGTAATATCATAACTTATATGAAAACTAAATAGATCCTCAATAATAGGTCTATAGTCCCTAAGTGGATACTCAAGGTTATATATAACTTAGAAATTATAGACTTAGAATTTGTGGTCATTACTTTACTTCCTTTTCCTTGTTTGGATGTGGATCTAGAGTGGGATCACTTATTCAAAGGTCTATCGTATCTTGTTATATGTAATTAGTACGCATTATGTCATTATAGAAGTAACTAATAAGGATTACCCCCCTATAAGTAATTGATAATAGAGTTAGACGCATAGTACTTATCTCCTCCCCTTCTATTCTCGCAAATACGGCATAGCAAAATCCTACTTACCGGACGACCCTTACTTTCCTAATCCGAACTCGAGGAATGGTGAATGATTATGAGAAGAATCATAAGCGGGACCGGAGGTAATCAATCCTCCATGCATAGCAAGGGTTCCGTGAACCGTTTCGACTATAACGAACCCGTGAACCGTTGGGCAATCGTGATCGAGGGTTGAATGTCGACAACAATGAAAACAACCACCATGTGGAGACCAACGAGGGTGCTATGACCTCAACCACGGGGGACCGATGGACAGAGCCCTCCCGGCAAAGACCCGGCGGATCGCGATCACCGGGGATTAAAACTAGAAGACTACAATCTGAGTTCAGAAAACTGCGCACTACTATAGACCCCACCATCTCATGTACCGGTGACTCAGAGTTATACTACTATTCCCGAGACCAACTCTCTTTTTAGGACCTTATCGCCACTCGTGAAGAGGAAAGAGAGTAACAGGGTAGGACACACATCATTCAAAGAAAGGATGATTGTAGCCAAGCGTTGATTGGCAAAGCTACAAAATTGCATCGACCTTGCCTCAGGCATCACAAGGGATGGATCATTGTAAGTAGAGTTCATGCCGCTCACCAGACCTGGTAAATTAGCTTCATAAGTATGCGTTGGTGCTACTCTATTGTAACTAAAATCACGACACTACAAACTAAATGGTCATACTAATCGAGAAAGCTATCTACTATCAAAACCCGCCCATGCACAAATGTGAAGTAGACCTACATCGAGGTCAAAATTTTCACTGAAACCATGATTTCTAGAGTCATATTAACAAGATGGGCTTAGGATGTACCTAACAGACTCGAAGGACTATCTAGCCTTAATTATATAACTAAGCATACATCAATAGGTCGTGATGAGGACTTAGCTTGGGTCAAGTATAAGGATTCACTTGGATACAGAGCTACTAAAATATATGAGTTTATTATACAAAGAATCTTGTTATAAATTGTTTTCAGAACACCCTAAACAACCGAACTTTGATACAAATCGATATGAGATAAACTTAGTTAGAAAACTCGCGACATATAGCCATCCTAGAAACTCATTATCGTCTCACCTTTAAGCATTTGTTAAGAAGTTTCTTCTTCATAGACCTATGGGTGCGATCATACCAGCACTAATGCACCGGATCCCATCAAAATTCCTTAGCCGAGTTTTTTCGGACAAACATGATTCTAAGAGGAGTAAAGCTTAACGTCCGTATGAAACCCACTCCTGCCTACTGCCATAACTCCATCTCGGGAGCGTTAGCAGAAACACTAAGGATAGTACAGTAATGTGCAAAAATTTATATGCGTAAATATAAATTGTAAGGATGCACTTAAGACAATCATTTCCACTAACGAAGTCGTTTTTCGTCATGAAACAGAGCTATGTCTTCACCAAGAGGCAACAAACCAACTAGCAAGGCGCCAACACTTCAGATAGACGCTGCTACTTTTCAAGCTGCAGTCACGGCAGCCGTGGCAGCCGTCATGGTGCATTTCAATACTAACAACATCAACAAGGGTGGAAGCGATACTAACAATACAAATTGTGGTAACAATCAGGGACACCAATGGGTACCTACCAACAAAAATACCTCAGGCCACGAACCTACGAACAAGAAGAGAAAGTTTTGGGACATGAAAGAGCGCCACCAATCTAAGGGATACACTAAAAGACAACAACCTAGGGCCGCCCCTACCATTACAACAGTAGTCATGACAAATGCCTCGACACTAGCCTCGGGGTCTGCCACCCAAATGCCTGCCAGACCATATGAGGGATCACTCCCAAAGTGCAACAAATGTGGCTTTCATCACCATGGGGCTTGCCGGGAGATGCACTGTAAAAACTGCAACAGGAAAGGGCATACCGTTCGTTTTTGTAGGGCCTCGGCCCATCACCTCCCTTCAATCACCTGCACCAAGGTAGGCCCAGTATGCTACCTATGCGGTGAAACGGGACACTTCAAGAGAGAATGTCCAACTGAGAAGAACGACGAAGGAACAGGAGGAATGTGATGAACACACCAACAAGAGCAGCAAGGGAACCATGTTAGGACTTTTGTAATGTTCCCAACGACAATACGTTTAAGTACTATATGTTTGTAATGAATTTTGGTACGCTTACTAAAGTAACCTTCCTTCTAAAAAGTAGCTAAAATATTTTCTCTCTCATACAAATCAAACCAAAGACATCCATATGTGACCTTAGGAGCATTACCTGTAAGCTGTAATGACCTTGTCCACACATCGGGGTTAATTTAAAAATCAAAATACTTAAGTCTTGAAATAGATAATTCCATCCTGACTCCGATTCCATGTCTATTATTAGGGGTTGAGTGGGGTCACCCACTCGATAAATTTCACGATGTCAATTTACATATGACAATCATATACCGCTCGATCGTAAGGAGACCTGTCAGGAGTCATGATATCAAGTATCATTACTGGCTATCGAAAACACACCCACTACCAGTGCTAGACACTGTGGTAGGAATCATCTACAATAATCATAACATCAAACAAAACGGAACACGCAGAAAAGAAATACAGGACACTCTATCACTCTATTGATCTCTTCCTTTGAATACAACTTATCTCATGTTATCTAAAAAGATAGTGTTGTCGTATTCCAATTTTGATTGATATTGCCCTCGTCTTCCTGATTAAACGACTACAAAAGGGCCCTTCGCCTAACCCCCCGAATATCGAAACTATCGTCTCTCATAAACATCCAGCACGGACCTTTGGGTCATCTCTCACTGTGGAACTCCAAAACACGCACCAGAGGAGTGTCATACTTCCCGAAGCCTTATCACATGTATTTACAGGAGACCTTCGGGAATGTCATGCATGTATCAGACAAGATTCAAGCATAGAAGCTTGGGACAGATATGGTACGAGTCCTGCCATGAGCTTCGGGCTAAGGTTGCCCAGAAGGACGAGTGAATGTCCTACCATTCAAAAAGGCATAGTCGCGTAAACCAAACCCACATACTTCCTACCGAGCTACAAGAGCTTTCAAGTCAAACCTGTCGAACTACTCAACAATGAAATTGAAGAACCAAGTTTCTCACTCTGAAAAGTTCTCGTCTTATTCTTCAAATTAGAAAGACAAATTGCTCACAATTCCATCGATTTCAGAGGCCCCGACAACATCTCTAATAGAAACCTTTACTATCTGCCTCGCATTGACGAATAGGCCGACCAACCTCAAGAAACGAGGTACCCTTCAGGAATTGGACCTGAGATCTGAATATCACCAGTCACGAGTATTGAAGAAGGATATCCGAGAACAATCCTCCAATTTCGATGAAGACGCGGAAAGTTCTTTGTGATAACCCTCGGATAGGATCAGACCCACTCATTGGATTGATGAACATAATAAATAGGATATACCCTTCTTGCTAGGATCAGTTCATCATCGTCATTACAAATGACTTACTTATCTACCCTCGTAGTAAGAAGGAAACCAAGGAGAGCAGCTACAACAAACCACGGAAGAAATACGATCAGAGAAGTATTACCCAAAGTTCTCTAGATACGAGTTTTGGAATTGAGGAGTTCAATTCGCAAGACACATCGTTACCAAGATGGAAATTCATAAGGACCCTTTCAATTGATCAAAACCGTCGAGAAACAGTCAGTACCGAAGGCGTTAGCAGAAATACGCCAAGATTCTGGGTCTCGCTGACCTACCGTCTTAATTCCTTCGGAACTTCTCGAAAAATACAAACCCCTCCCAACTTTGACCCTAAAGGGAGTAACCCTTGACAGGAAGAGAAGCAAGAGGAAGAAACCTTTAGAACGCCGGTATAACCGACCAAATTCCTCTAGAGACACTCACTCTGGGAAGGCTTAGTACGCTTCGGAAAGCATGGAAAGCCAATACCCCAAATAATTGTGTCTTTCGAGATTCTTGTCAGAATCAGCCCTGTAACTCGCTACTTCAATCTACTCACGCGAGCTTAGTAAAGTACACCCTACCCAACACGTCCCAAATTTACAAGAAGAATCTATCCGATGAGACTCTTGCAATTCCCCTCGACGAGATCGAGTTCCACAAGAGCCTCACTTCTCGGCTTGATTATTCATGCCTACTCCTTGCCTAAATTCAAATTTCGGGACGAAATTCCCTCTAACGGGGGGATGATGTGACAACCGTCAAATTTCGGTCAAGTCAAAGTCAACTAAAGTCAGCAAGTCAAACCGTTTGACTCAATTTGCCCATGAGTACTAAAATTCACACTATGAAACTTCTACATAACTTCTATTCTAATGAGAAATCATAAAGCAAAAAGTGCGAACATCCAGATCTCCTTAACCTAAAACTGTAGTACGTGGCGAGCCAAACCGATAAAACAATGATGCATACTCATCGGGAGTGTGTAAGATCCTTAAACAACGCTTAACAGGGTTTACGAACCATGCATTGCGATGCCGGGCACTCACAATTGTCACACATGGATCCTCTCTCAAACATTTTCACTTTATCTCTCTCTATGTCAAATCTCTCCCAAATCCCTCTAAGTATGTGAAATCTCTCTCAAATATCTCTCTGTATGAGAAATCTCTCCAAGAATGTCAAATCTCTCCCAAATCTCTCCAAGTATGTGAAATCTCTCTCAAATATCTCTCTGTATGAGAAATCTCTCCAAGAATGTCAAATCTCTCCCAAATCTCTTCAAGTATGTGAAAACTCTCGCAAATATCTCTGTGTATGAGAAATCTCTCCAAGAATGTCAAATCTCTCCCAAATCTCTCCAAGTGTGAGAAATCTCTCCCAAATCTCTCTCCAAAGTTTCCCGTAACTTTTTAGAATCATTCGGGTCATTCCGACGCTTAATCGTGTCAAAAACGGCTTAAAACGGGGTAAAAACGAGAAAAATAGACATTAGGAACCGAAACCTCTCGAGAAGAGAGAAGCTTCTTAGGACCCGAAGGTCCTCTTAGGGACTGAGAGCAAGGAGGAGCCGAACCCTCCTGAGCCGAACCCGAACCTCGCCCAGGAGGAACCGAAACCGAACCCTGCTTAAGAGGAACCGAACCCGAACTCTGCCCAAGAGGAACCGAACCCGAACCTCGCCCAGGAGGAACCGAACCCGAACCCCGCTTAAGAGGAACCGAAACTCGCCCTGGAAGAACCGAACCCGAAGGTACTATTCACCACTGTTCATTCGGCACCTTTCGGTCGGACGTGTCGCCTCTTATCTCCGGACCGAACCCCCTCTCGCCTTCGCCTCTCGCTTCCTCGCCCCTTTCGCTTCCCTCTGTTCGTTTCGTTTCTGGCTACAACCCCCAGCAAGGACCGAACCTCGGCCTAGGGACCGAGAGGTCTCGCTGGGAATGCCTTTCTTCCCGGTTTTCGCGTAGTTTTGCATTTAAGGCCCGTTTTTAATTATTTTAACGCGGGATTTTCACCCAAAATCATATTTTAACATAATAAACACTAAATATTCACAATTTAATCATATTTTTATGAAAATCATTATCTAAATAATAAAGATCTAATGGGGGATTTATTTAAGGTGGAGTGTTGACTTTGCCTTAACTTATGACACAAGCAACCACCCCATACCCACTCTATGACCAGCCATACCTCCCCACCTTACCTATGTCACTTCAATGTCCCTTACACTCAATTTACACTCATTCCCACGTTTTTAGAGCTGGAACAAACATCCTCTCTCCTCATTTTCTCTCATTTGCCCTCATTTCACTAAGTATCAAACACCACTTTCTCTCAAACTTTTCCCACTCCAATTTCGAGATTCAAGGCTGATTTTCAAGTGTTCCTCCACTTTTAGTAAGTAAAATTCATCCTCCTTATGATTATTTCACTTCATTCTACTCAAATCATGAATATCTTACACAAACTCCATCATATTAGCGTTAGAGCTTCGAATCTTCAAGTGATTCTTCAAGTGTTCTTGGGTTGAAAACTTCTCTTCTTCAACACTTATCTACTGAAATCACTCAAGGTGAGTTCATACCCCTAAATTTTCATGTTTTCTCAAGTTTTCAGGGGGGGAATACAAGTTAAAACACTAAGAACATAACTAAATTTTTCTAACAGCCTTCATCAGAAAAGTTCAACTCCATTCACGGACTGTTTTGGGCATCTTAAACATTTTTGTTTTCAAAACTGTACAAGTTGTAAATAGTTCAAGTTTTTAGCTTTAAAATGACTACTTGCACATCTCCATACGATATTTCTACAATTTATGGTGATTTTTACAAAACTGCGTATCATTTCAAACAACAATCCGGACCAGTCTGTGATTATGGACTTTTTCACCCAAGTTGGAGGTCATTAAAAATCGTGATAAAAATTATGAGTAAACTAGACACATTTTTTGAACTCTCAGAATTTACGGATCTAGTTTTCGACTTCGTATGATTTTTCTATGATTTTTCCAAAACAGGGCAGAATGGCTAAATTTAGCCAACAGCATGTAAATATCATAACACTTTGTAATATGTTGAGCAAAGTGTATAATCATAAGTTCTAATTATTGAATGTGTTTCTTTGTTAGTTTACCATCATGAACTGAAACTAAGTCATTCATAATAAATATTATTCATTCATTTTAGAACACGTATATTAAACTGTAAAAAGTATAGTTTGATAAATTCATAACACTAATACATTTCCATAAAAGAGTTCATACATATTACATACATTTTAGATAAACTATAATAGGTATAGTTTATGATACATCACTCAGCGCACTCGTACAAAAAGGGTACATTCATACAAGAAAGATTTATATTCACACACATTTCACGTAAATTTGATAACCTATAGTTTGATAAATTCATAACACTAATACATTTCCATAAAAGAGTTTATACATATTACATACATTTTAGATAAACTACAATAGGTATAGTTTGTGATACATCACTCAAAGCACTCATACAAAAAGGGTACATTCATACATGAAAGATTTATATTCACACACATTTCACGTAAACTTGTTAACCTATATTGTGAGACTCTATCTCTCTCTCTCTCTCTCTCTCTCTCTCTCTCTCTCTCTCTCTCTCTCTCCCCGTACGTCTGAGTGCGGGATATAATTCCTGGTAGTTATAATCAGAATCTCCTTGAGGGAGAACGTGATACTTGTATATAGATCTATATTGGGTTTGACACCCCACACCTTGCTGCTAGCTACAGTTGGACCTGCAGGTCTTCGGGTGACAAATGTCATTTTATTTTTCGCGATACTGAGAACGTCGTGGCAGGTTCACATAGTCATAGTACGATTATAGCGACTCACATAGGGATATAACAATCCATAAGTTTACGGGATTTTATTTTTAAAACCTAAATGAGTTTTATGTCGATTTAAAATCACCTTTTTATCTCTATGGGTACAGATATTACTGTACACTTTTGGTTTTGGTAGTTATGACTACACATCATTTGAAACCACATTTATACTTTTAAGTATGGTCAATGCTTGTTATTTCTCGGTCCTCTAATTTAGGACTACATATATATAAAGTATTAACGAACATGAGAACATACAGAAATTTCATTTAATGCAAACGCGTCCATGTCCATTTAAGTGCATAACATTTTCTATAAATAAGAAAGGTTACTTATACATTTTGGTCTTTAGTCATAAGACTACATTACGCAGATTTTAAAGAAAATATCGGATTTTCTGGATACGTATTCTAACGATTTTACAAGGAAAACAATTTACTTTTCCAACGAAATCTCTTATGAACTCACCAACCTTTGTGTTGACACTTTTGAAAACTACTTGTATTCTCAGGAATTCAGTGAAAACAGAAATCAACAACGTTTTGAGGATGGGACGATAAATCGTCAAACAGTTCATTTTGTATTATAATGTAATTGATGTGAATCATGTAAACATGTGCTTTGATGTAACGTTTTCAATTATATTTGAGTTGGTTGTATTTACTTTGAGCACTATTATACTCATTGTTGTGATACTCTACATGAAGTCCTCCACCCCCGGACGTTTCCGCCATCCTTGGTTTGGGGGTGTGACACATTCCATATATATAAGAGTCCTAATTTAATTAGTTCCTTTTTGATCACTTAATTAATTATAAATTAATTCTTGATCAATACTAATTAAATAATATGATTCCATAATAATATATTAGAACTTATAATATATTAATATGTAATCATAAACATACTATTCTCAAAAGATTATCCATATAAATTGTGTCGGTGAAGTGCAACCCAAATGGACCATGCCGGGTCGGGTCAAGTACATACCAAATATAGTTATGGACTTAGACATTAATCCAACAGATTTATACTAGGAAAGAACTCACATGTACTTGAAACTTATACTATCAATGCAATGGATGATGTTGTTGCTTGTTTACTACTTTGCATTGTTGTGATACATTACATGACGTCCTCCGCCCCAGAACGTTTCCGCCGTTCTCAGTTTTGGGGTGTGACATATTCTCCCCTAAAATGTATTAAAGTACATTATAAAGTATTTGAAAGTGTATAAAAGGGGGTATGAACTCACTTGATTGAAGTGGTTGTTTTGAAGTATTCGAGAGAAGAATCGAGCAGAACTTCGAGTAGAGAGAGTTGAAATCTCGGGATTCTCAGGGATCTCGGGAGTGTAGAACTTCCTTCGGGACTCAAGTATGAAAAACTGGGGCTTCAGGAAGGATTATCGAGGTAATCACGCAGAGTAACAGCACTTAGATGGAAAGAGATGAGCACCAAACCCGACACCCTTAAGCTTCAATTTATAGGGGCTGATTAGGGGTCTCACGTCGTGAGTTTTGGATTGTTCACGTAGTGAGGCTTAGTCAGCATGATCCTCTTCGACGAGTTGACGTGTCTGAGACTCTGGAACCCATCAGTCACGAGCTCACGTCGTGAGCATGGTTCCCTCACGTCGTGAGGCTGAGTCAGCCTTGGGTTTTGTGTCCCGAACTTGTAAAATCCGTAACTTTCGCGTACGAGCTCCGATTTCAACGTTCTTTATATGAACGCGTAGGTGTGAAAAGGCTCTACAACTCTTGTTTAGGTTGTGTCGGCTAAAGACCGTTCGATCTCTATTTCGAGTTTTTAGTTGTCTACTGCTAGGTCAAAAACTTCGAAAATTCATAACTTCCTCATACGAAGTCAGATTTAGGGGTTCTTTTTATGTATGTTCGCGGTTTAATGATACCTACAACTTTCATTTAGATACCTAAGGCTAAAAAGTATTTTATTGAAATTTCTCGTTTTATGCTTAACAGCGCTTTACCGGTAGCGTTATGAATCTTTGATTGGTCATAATTCCTTCATTATAAATCGGATTTTAGTGTTCTGTATATTTTTGGAAACCTTATCATGATATCTATCACATAGTGTACTCAAACGGAGCTTTTTGGACATTTCATTTTCGATGATATTCTTATTGCTTCACAAAGAGATTACAAGACTTGAATTTTAGACATTGCATTGACCTGAAATAACGGGTTGTTACACAAACTCTGCTCGAAAGCTAGTTACAAAATCAAACCAGGTCATAGTGAAACATCCCAAAAATGCAAGCCAAAAATTTCGTTTTTAAAATCATTTAACAAACATAATGTTATCACCATAAGATAAAATCATCAAACATGTATCTCAAAATCTTATAAAATCTGTTAACATATAATTATCTCATATAAAATATCGGAGTAAGCTCCCAGGCTACTAAACTATGGTGTGTGTTATGACATCAACTCGAGCCCTTCCCTTTGCTAGCTGAAGTACGTGAAACCAAAAACTAAGCACAAAGCTTAGTGGGCTCCCCCAAACTACCACATACCATACAAGGCACATATAACAAATAACATAACTCTAGGACTCTTCCCAACTGCATCGGGATGAATCCCAACATCGGGCTCACCCTAGCATCCGACCGCATCGAGTATCGAGCTCACCCCAGCATCGAGCTTACCCCGACACATACGCAGCATAACATATATCATAAGCATATAACATAATCACATAATCTGCATCGGGATTGCCCCGGAACACATAATACATAGCATAAAATCTAACATACATCGGGCTTGCTCCAGCATCGGGCTTACCCCAGAACACATAACACATAACATGTAAACTAACATACATCGGGCTTGCCCCAGCATTGGACCGAAGTCCAGAACACAACACATATCATATAACATGCATGAATCACAAAGACATCATGCATACTTAACTACTTCTCGAGACCTCCCCAGCATCGGACCGAAGTCCAGAAAACATATAAACTGCATTGGGCTCACCCCGACATACTCTACTACATAAACGGGTCGGCATTGGTGCCTTAGACCCGTTCATACTGAAGTAAAACTCACCTCCTGTGTCTAACTATTGATACTTTGGGTGAGGAATCTCTGCCTGCTGCTCCAGCGACTCTCTGACTATAATTTCCATAAAGACACTTAGTCAAAAACTGATAACTAACCTTAGGGTAAAGTGACCATTTTACCCCTAGCTAAAGTCAACATCTTGGTTAAAGTCAACATCCAGTTGACTCGACTCACCGAGTCGGTCCGCCAACTCATCGATTCCCTATTATTTTATCTACCCCCAATCCAACTCTACTCATCGAGTCTAGCAAGAACTCGACGAGTTCTCCTTAAATCGATATCGGGACAATCTTCAACTAATTTGTTGAGTTCAACCATGAACTCATCGAGTTCATCATCATCATAAGTGCTACTAGTATGTGACTCGCCGAGTTGTATGAACAACTCGTTGATTCTGTCTTCATGGGTTGGGAGATTTCCTTGGACTCACCGAGTGTGTTTATACACCCATCGAGTCCCATGGTTTCCAGTTCCATAACTTCATCAATTTCGTTGAGTCCTTCTTTTGGACTCATCTAGATCCCTTATAAACCTAACTGGATCCCTTAGGATCATAAAAGGTTGGAGAACCAAACCCTCGACTTGCCGAGTCCCATAAGCAACTCGTTGAGTCGACTTATGCCCAAGTCCATAACTCAATTTCTACTGTGCAAATTTCATCCAAAAGGTAGATCTGGGCTCCTAAGGCCGATATAACACGTAAAATCATGAACTTTACGTCCATGCATGGAACTTTTAAGCTCAAAGCACTACTAGAAAAAAGGCCTTTTACGACGCTCATTGCGCGTCGTAAAAGGCTCGGACGACGCGAAAATGCGTGTCAAGGAAGGCCCTGTCATAAAGAGAGACGACGCGCATTTATGATGTTCATTTACGACGCGCAATTACGACGCGCGTTTACGACACGCAATGCGTATCAAGGAAGGCCCTGTCATAAAGGAAGTTGACAAGCATTCGCGTGTCGTAACCTTACGACGCGCGTGTTAATGACACGCAATGCGTATCAAGAAAGCCCCTATCAAGAAAGGTCATGTCATAAATGAAGATGACACACATTTTTGCGTATCGTAAATTTAAATGTTTTAAAAAAATAAATTTATATATTTATTAATTTTTAAATTAAATTTGCATTTAATTTCTCATAATAGAAATAAAATACCATATACAAAAAATACAATCCATTGCATAATATAAAATAAAATTTCATACTCAAAAAATAAAATAAATTGCACAAATTGTAATGTCATACAAAGAATCATTTAAATGTTAAACAAAAATAATACATTGCTAACATGGGTTATACATTCCTATAAAACTAACAAATAATCATACAACTCTGTTTCTTACTGGAAAGAAATGTCAAACATGATTACAAGTCTCCCTTAATCTTGATTACTCACCTGCTTAAGTAGAATGTTGTTGTTGAGAAGGTTACCTAGCAACAGAGAAAACCACAACACCTCTCCCACAATCACAACATCATTTACAGAGAAAGGGGTGTCAATTACTTTCATTAAGACTTTCATTCAATCACAAAAATATTAAATAAAAGGGTGAAACAGTAACTTACTTTTGATAAGTTGATCTCCCTTAGAGCAAACACAGCTAAAGCATTGAACAAGACCCTATTTCCCTCTTCTTTTAAAGTTTCCAGAATGTTTAGAATGCTCTCCTTACCCTGTTATTTCAAGTGTCAGGGGAAAAAAGTCCTCACTTTTGGTTCCCTATCAGATGCAGCATCAAGAACAGAGAACATGATCTCACCAAACATAATCAATAATCAGATTGAATTATATATTATGAGTAAGTAATAAAGTACATGTAACACAATAAAGTATTATTAAGGAACTTATGATTTCAAATATTATTTTTTACACTCAGATGCCAAAATACTTTATGTTATTCTTCTACAAGTTGAGAACCAACTCAAACATGAAAGATAATAGTCCATCTGGCAGCTTTTGATGACATGGCAAATGAAATTTCTCAGAGATAGAATAATACCTGTACTATTAAAATGATGGCAACCACAACAGGTGTTCCAATAACTACAACCAAAAACATGCCTTTAATCATGTCTGGAAAGAAAAGAAAGATTGTTTGCTGCAATCATAAATCCCATGTGTTACAAACTTATATCCAAATTTAAATTAAATAAAAAGAGAAAACTGTAAAAACAAATTATACCCAAGGTAATACACCATACAACAAAATAGCAGAGTCCATCAGTATTGTTACAAACCCATGAAGGAAGTGGAAGTTACTGGAAAAAAAAAACATATGATTTGAGGCATGTTCTCCATTCTTCCTAATAAGATAAATTGAGAAGCATTTTTCAAAAAAAGACCATTTTCTTAATTATTAGAACACATTAGGAAAGCTTTATACTCTTTGATTTAAGAAGCTAAGTAAACTATTAGAAATCCACAACAAAAAGAAACTATAAGAAATACACAACAAAAAGATTTGAAACTTACCTGTCCAATAAGAAGAGGGGTATCAGCAACAAGCTTGAAAGCAACAGGCCTTGGAGTATGCACAAGCCAAGCCTGCAAATAAAAATTGCATCAAGTATAAAAGAGAACAGGAAACTGATATTAAAAACAAGAACTTTGATCATTAGAAAAAAAGAGAGAGAAAAATAGAGAGGGAAGAAATGGAATGGAATGACTCATTCCATTCCATTCCATTCTGTATTCCAACCTTTACCTTGTTTTCTTATCATTATCAGTTGTATCTGCACCTCTTTCATTTCCTGCAAGATTTAAAAATGAAGAATGGCATGTGATCATGAAGATTCCTCATTTGCATCTGTTGTCCTTGTGATTGTAAATTAGTAAAAGCATAATATAAAAAACTAAAGTAGAGAAGTGACTTCTGTACTTGATAATATATTCCTCATTTAGGCAAAACGGCTTGAAGAACGCGACATGCAGCAGCTTGCAACATAGGTTCCCTGTCGCTTTCAAATATGGTTTCCAACAACTGCTTGCATTTTAGTTTGTTCAGCTTTGTTTTTACTTCCTCCATATTAGAAGATCAATTTGGCTTACACAACGCGTATAATCTGGAGGAAAGGTTAAGTCCATCTGCAACAACCTGTTCTTCAATAGGAGTAACTTGACCAATGCAACGTTTTTTCCAAGATCCTGAAACCCAAGAACTGCTACCAAGCACACGTACCTCCATGTCCAGTAATGCATCCATTTTCTCCTTCCAACCAAATTCATCCTTTACTCTACCATAAATTTCTAAAGTGTCTATTCTTGGTAAAGTTGATCTGTTGAAAGTTTTTCTTATGGAGATTGTAATTTCTTCATCAGCTAGAAGGGATTCTGCAACTGTAAATGGGATGTCATACCATGACCTCATGCCTTCGTCTAGTTTTATAACTCTTTGGAAAATTGTTATCTCAGAGGGTATATTGTTTGCTAATGTGTTCCCCACATGGACACGAAATCCAACCATTACTATGTTTGGATTTGAATTGGAAACTGTTACCTGGAATGGGAAAACACAAGGTATCAATCATGAATCAATACAAATAATTCAAGGGCTGTTTCTTTTTTTCTTTTATTTTCCCATCAAGTCTTGTATGGTAAAGTAGTTGAATTGTTAGCAACTATAAAACAGCCCCTAAGACCAAATGACCATTTTACCCTTACATCCCAACAAAAAAATTTCATAATAATCATCAATTTTAACATGAGAGAAGTTGGTGGAAAAAATATTAAGGGCAAGTAGGGGAAGGGTTGGTGTTTTGATACACTAAGCTGTCCAGATTAAGTGGTTAACCAAGAAAGCCCATCAAGTCAAACAAAAAAAGTAAAACATAAATAGCATTGTAACAAAGCGTACCTTGAACCCTGTAGGCGTAGGACTTTCAAGAAATCCTTCTTCTGTGGACCAAATCCAGGTCAAGGAATTTCTTCTGTATATCTGGATTGAAATTAGGGCATGTGTCTCCAGAAAAAAGATCAACAAAGAAAGTAAGGACCTCCACATTAACTGATTCAGAGTTGCAATTATCCAATGCATCGAAAAAGACCAAAATATCCCCACACTGAGAGCCAAATCTGTCATCAAGTTCTTTTGAAAGATCTCCATCAGACATGAAAAACTTTAGCAATTGTGCCCTTGAAGGATCCTTTATGATGCTGTCTATGATATCAACAGCTTTGGAGACTCCACATTCGTTAACAGAGCTATCAACACTTTCTCTTCTCTATCTTTCTGCTCGTTTTTTCTTTTCTTTCCCATTTTCTGTTCAGTCTTGTCGCGCACACACAAACACCATCTAGGAAGTAGGACGACGTGAACGATGGTGGAGGTGATAGCCGGCGGTGGCTGGTTTAGGGCTTTTAGAGAATATGAGATATTTTTGTTCAGAGAGAGAAAGTGGAATCGATGAGAATGTAAGCTTCGGTTACTTTATAGCAGAGATGGCATCATGCTTGAAGGTGGTTACAATCAGCATTGATTTTGGGTGGATGGTAGGTGAAGTGGGGATGTCGATCGACGTTTCAGAGTAAAATCAGAGATTGGAGAGCCCAAGAGGAGAGAATGAGAGCCCAAGAGTAAAATCACAAAAGTATGGAGTGTGACTGAGTTTTTAGGGTTCAATGGTAGTGACGATGGCTTAGGGTTTGCAGATGGTGGTGTGGGGGTCGTCGGTTGCTTTACAGAGAGATATGAAGTCGAGACGAAAAGACGAGATTGACCCATCTGGTAATAAACGGACTCAGGAAGCTGAACAAAATGACCCGAGATTGACCCATCTAGTAACAATGCTATTGATGCCATTCCTTCCATTTTCGACTGTTCATCCTCCACTTCCTCTACTGCTACTTCTTCACCATCTTCTATTTTTTCTGTATTTAGACTTGAGAGTATAATTAGGGATTTTTCTAACAATTTCAACATCGAGTGGGAGATATGGTGGTTCCAGTAGGTAGAAGTGAGGGAAGAAGTAGGCAGCAGTCAATGTCGGGAGGGGGAAGGAAGGAGCGTCATTTCCCCCTACTGTTAAAGGATGGAAAGGAGAAAAAAAAGGAATTAAGGCGGGATTTTTAATTTTTTCAGAATTTCATTTCCCCCTACTGTTAAAGGATGGAACCCGCGTTCCATTAAAAATTATAAAGCGACATCCTTAGACGACGCGCATTTTATTATAGGTGCCATCCGTGTTTTTTTTAGACACTGATTTAAGGGCGCGCAATAATGCGTGTCTTCTATCCTTAAATTTTTTGAAGAGATGACATTTTTCTAATGTCACTCTCCTTTGTGTAACATAGATCAATGAGCGTCGTATTTTGCGCGTCGTAAAAGGCCTTTTTTCTAGTAGTGAAGGACCAAAAATGGGGGTTTATTACATGCATGGGGTTCTCATGGCCATAAAGAGGGCACCTCTATACCATAAGGACCCTCCAAGGTTCCAGATCTGAAGCTTCTACTCTACATTACACCCTAGAATCCGAAATGACATAGAAATGCCCCCAAATATGGCAAGGTTCAAACCCCAATTTATATCTAACACATAAGAGGTCAAGATATACAATGGAAATGCAACCCAAATCGGAATCCACTGACTTGATCCTTGATCCACCAAACTTCCCTTCCTTCTTTTAGATTCAAATCAAGATGCAAAGGCACAATATAGCTCAAAGATGCTCACAACTTATTAGGGTTTCGGGGACAGGACTTGGGGGTGATCGAGGCTGGGGTGGAAGCCTCATAAGTTGTTTAAATATGGTGCAAACCCTCCAATTTAGGGTTTCACTCAGAAAACTCCTACTCGTCGAGTCGGTCTTCCGACTTATCGAGTGGGTCACTTAATCCCCCGACCCGGAGTCGATTCTACTTGATGAGTTGAGCCTTCAACTCGTCGGGTCGAAGGGTAATAATGTGAAGTTTGACTTAAATTTAAATACGTACCTGAGACCGGGTGTTACACATAGCCTCAATAACTGGTGCTCCCAGGGCATAGCCAACCTCCTCCCTTGAGTCATAAGCTTGCTCCCTCAAAGATCCCGCGATGAACTTCACATTCGATGTAATGCCTGGTTTCTGGTATGTATTTTAAATTTTAATTTATTCACTTTCATTGAATAACTCGACGAGTTGGGAGCCCCAGACTCGTAGAGTAGGAATAATTTGGGATGCGGGTTAAGGAAACTACTCAATGAGTAGGTTGGCAGAAATGAAACCCTAATTTTCAGGCTTTTGTACCCTATTTAAAGGCCTTAATGGTTCATTGTGGCCTCCCTCATCATTCCCTCAGTCTAGTAAAATCCTAATTCGTGCTTTCTATCATCATGAGTGACTGGGAGTGTAAAGAGTGTTTTCTTTGGTGCTTTCTTGAAGGAGCTTGAATATTTGTGTTGCTTAGTAAAGGGAGAAGCTTTGGATAATTCCTCTATTGTGGCAAATATCTTAAGGTATAAAGTCGATACCTTGACTATGTATTTGATAGATCTCTTCATTAAGGGATTTATGGCCTTAAGTAGCTTGTTTTGAAGTTATTATTGGGTATGAGCATGTTTTGAAGTTATGATCTTAGATCTAGACATTCCATGGCATTGTAAGACTTAAAGTTGCCAGCTTTATCAAGTCTTGGCCCCCTCTATGCCTGAGATCTCTTTTGAAGATTAGTTTTAGTGTTTTTAGCTATTTGACATCATGCATGCACGTTAATTTAGCAACTTTACTTGGTATCTCAGCCTTAGGGGACAAGATCTATGATTTTGTGGCGTTAAACTCGCTTAGAAGTGACTGTATGACTCAAGACTAGGAAAACTCAAAGAGTTTTTTATTCAACTCGGCAATTTGGATCATGGTCCCCGATTCTTCTGATCCTGAGTAGACTCGGTGAGTATCTGAGATGATAATATCATATAGTCTTTAAACCTATATATATGAGTTGTTGTTTACAAGTTGATTGTGCATTGATAATGCGTAAATACATCAGTAACTTGATGTTATAAAACGTATTGGTGTGTACTATTTGATGAGTAAATAGTACAAGTATATAAGTCGAAGTTTATCTATTCCTTCTATCCAATAAGGTTAAAAGCCATATCTTGGGCCCCTCTATGATTTGGTTTGACTTATGTGCAAGGCCCGGGCAAGACTGAATTGATGTGTTCAGTTAAGATCTATGTCAAACAAATCAGAGATCGAGAAACAAACTGTTGGATAATAAGTATGACTATGTTCCATGTAATTGTCCACACGATATCTTGAGAACGGAGGACTATATGATCCCTTATCTAAAGGACGTGTTAGAGTTCGACAACGGCTTTTGAGAGCTATGGTTGCTAATCAGATTTTGAAGTCGTACTTGCATTTAAAGTTATTAGACTTATCCAAGTAAGAGACTGTTGGATTAGGTGTCTAAGCCCACAACTATATTTGGTATGTACTTGACCCGATGGTAGCATGGTCCTTTTGGGTTACCTTCACCAAAGCAACCTGATTGGACGAATAATGGAGAAAGAGGTTATTATGGTTTATTAATATATTATATGAATAATATATTAAAGGAGAAATCATATTATTTAATTAATATTGGTCAAGAATTAATTTTGTGGTCAAAAGAGATTAATTAAATCAAGGGGACTAATATTATAATTATAAGATAATTACATGGTTGGGATTAGGATCCATAAGGAAGCAATGGACGAATTCTATGTGGGAGTCCACATACAAATCGTCCAATGGGCCTTCTGGAAGGATCCTTTAGGCTGCTTAAGGACTAAGCAACTGGATTAGGGTTTTGATTGAAACCCTGATTACTCAACTATATAAGGAACCCTTGGGTTAACTAAAATCGACCACTTGAACCCTAAAACGGATAGCTAGCCGATTTTTGAGCTTCCCCCCCCCCCCCTCTCTCTCTCTCTTTCTATATATCTCTCTCTATTTATCTATCTATCTCTAAGATTCTCCAATTGCTTTGGTGTTTGTGATTCATTAGAGGCATTGCATTTGAGGTGCTAGGTTCTCATAAGCTCAAGATCATCAAGCTACAATCAAAGGTAACACTCTAACTTGTTTATTAGATGTAATTTCGATTTTTGTATGCTAGATCTAGGGTTTACAAGCTTTGGATGATTATTGCATGTACAATTAGAAAAACCTAAGTCCAAAGCTTTAGGGTTTGCATGTGCACCATAGGATTGATGATTTTCTCATAACCCAACAAAAGGCTGGTTCACTGATCTCCTGAGAAAACATGTAATTTGAGGGTCAACACAAGATTGGTGAGAGTTATAGGTTTTCTGTTAACTACAGTAATGATACTTTATAAGTCTAGAAAGTATTTCTTTTGTGGTTAAAACCATGTTTGATAAAGAAAGAAATCATAAGTAAATTTGTGATTGAAATGTTTGTTAAAGAGATAAACCATAAGTAAATTCATACTTAAAATGTTTGATAAATAGATAAACCATAAATAATTCATACTAAAAATTCTTGACAAAGAGTTAAACCATAAGTAAATTTATACTTCAAATGTTTGGTAAATAGATAAAACTATAAGTAATCCATATTGAAAATGCTTGATAAAGAGTTAAACCATAAGTAAATCCATACTTAAGAGGTTTGATAAATATATAAACCATAAGTAATCCATACTGAAAATGCTTGATAAAGAGTTAAACCATAAGTAAATTCATACTTAAAAATGCTTGATAAAGAGTTAAACCATAAGTAATCCATTCTTAAAATGCTTGATAAATAGAGAAACTGAATCTGTGGTTTCTAGTTAAAGAGTCTTGTTAATGCCTATAGTGAGTCATATAACCGAGCTATGTGCCCCGTTATAATCCCTGCACAACACTTCATTAGATGTCGTAGTTATACTAATTATAATTATCACCCGCTTCGATTGATCAATCGAGGTTGTAGCTAGCAACCACAGGTGGAGGTGTCAACCCGTATAGATCTATACATATGTATCTCACTCCAAAGATTAACGGTTATAGTTAAATGGGAATACTGAGTGGTTAAATTTGGGTAATGAATATTGTCTCACTATAGAGGCCATTAACCATGTTATACGTTAAAGCTCCACTATAAAATTCAGGAAACTTCGATAAATCTGTAAAAATGTATGTCATTGGCTTAAATGGATCAAATGTTTCTTCACATGCATGAATGATTTCCAAAATATAATTATTATAATTTTTACATCTATAATTAATAAATATGTTTGTACATGCTCGATGTAAGTGAAATACATTATGCACAAGACTAATGATATTTTTAAACGCATGTATATCTTAAAGAAATCGTTTTATAATATATTATTTTAACAATAATAAGTATTAAAACTGGATATATGTTTTATATGTGTATTCCATTGCCGATATATAGATTTTTATAAACACATTTCCTAACCGGAAAATATATTTATATATATTCCATATGTATTCTCCCCCAAAATAATAAAACATAGAAAGGGGTCGTAACACTCACCTTTCATAGTGTGATTCCGAATTAACTAAGTATGGGATTTGAGTCGGGAAACACTGTGAGAGCACGAACTAGCAACGATCCAAAACTGGAACTGTATTGTAAAAATAAATTAAATAAGGGGCTAATCTTAACTAATTTACATCAAGTTTGAGCCTTTGGGACTAATTTTGTTAACATTTCCAAGGGAAGTTTGAGCTTGCTTCTCATGTTCTTCTTTTTATTGAGATTAGCAATTGACACAGTGGGTCCCTAGTAGGCTAGTACTCTTCTATTTTCGAACAAAATGTAAGATACAAAACCATACATCTTTAATAAGTGGGTGGTTGTTTTCCTTTAAATGGCTGTCAGGGAGGACTTAATAAAAAGTCTTCATAACTTTGAGGTTTGTTTAAATAAAATGAAAGTGAGTTTGCACAATATTCTTATTTTGGCTTGCATCTACACAGAAGGAACACACACATAAAAATAAATAAATAAATAACGATTTGCATCTCACATATGCGCTAAGCAGAATCCAAATACTACAAAATCTTTGGTTTTCTTGACGATAGTTGAAGCTTATATACATAATATTATATATCGTTGTATTTCAGCATGTATATTATGTAGAATATTTCAAATATTGTAAAGATATTGTAGATTATATTACCTAATTTGAAGGCACTTTGTAATTGTATTTATTTCAGAGGATAATGAAATCAAAGGCATGATTCCAAAACCTATTCTATCATGGTATCAGATCTCCAATCGATCCTTTCCTAACCCTATTTTTTTCATTGCCGGCAGCCTCTCTCTTCTGATCTCTATAATTCTCTCAATGGCTCTCCACCCTGCTCTCACTGTTACCAACATTCACAACTTCATTCCCATCAAACTCGAGATGGAAAACAGCTCCTACACCACCTGGTCTGAACTCTTTAAGATTCATTGCAGGGCCTTTGAAGTCATCGACTTCATCATCCCACCTACACCTGCTACCTCATCTTCTAAAAAAGATAAAGAACAAGCACCGGCTGATCTTCAACTTCATTCCCGCCCCGATGCCCTGGTACTTTAGTGGATCTACAGCACCATCTCCCACGATCTTCTTCACACCATTCTTACTCCTGACTCCACTACTGCCAAAGCCTGGGCAGCCCTTGCAAACATCTACCAAGAAAACAAACATTATCGGGTTGTTTATTTGGAACAAAAGCTTACCACCACCCGTCTTGACAGCTTCTCTAATGTTACATCCTATTGCCAAGCCATGAAATTACTTGCGGATCAACTTGCTAATATGGGAGCTCCAGTCTCTAACAAATGCCTTGTCTTACAAATCATTGCAGGTCTTTCCGAGCAATACGATGGGATTGCCATGCTGATTCAAAAATCTGATCCTCTTCCAGATTTCTATGATGTCCGATCCAAGCTTATTATGGAGGAAACTCGAAAGTCCAATCAAGCATCCCACACGGATTTGATCTCCACTACTCACCCGGGAACCCTACCTTCTCCTCAACCTCGGTCGGATAGTGGCAGGGGTCGTGGAAACTTCCACAACCGGGGACGTGGACGTGGTAAAGGACGAGGCAGCAATGGGCGAGGTCGTGGCTCACAACATCAATACCAACATCAGGGTTCGTTTTCTCCAACTCGTGGACCTTCTTCTCCTTGGAACAGCTGGCAGCAACAACAATATTTCCAAAGAAATTCTTGGTCGGTCCCATCCTCACAACCACCATATAGACAACACCCTCAATGGGCTATCCCACCTTTCCCTCACCCAACGATGCCACAGGCTACACCACCAAGGACATCAGCCCCTCAAGCATACGTTGGTATTCTTGGTCCTCGTCCTCCTTCTTCTTATGACAACTACGGTGTTGGTCACACTCCTACGGATATCGAGCAAACTCTACACACCATGTCCCTCAACCCTCCGGACAACAACTGGTACATGGATAGGGGTGCCACATCCCACATGACAAACAACTCAGGTACCATCTCGTCTTATCTTAACAATAATACATTAAATGATATCACGGTTGGTGATGGTTCCAGAATAACCATACACAGATCCGGCCATACCATCTTAAAACCCCCTTTTCCACCTCTTAAACTTAACAACATTCTTCACTCTCCTCCTCTCATCAAAAATTTATTATCAGTTCATTGATTCACAACCAACAACCAAGTTTCCATTGAATTTGATGCTTTTGGTTTTCTTGTGAAGGATTACTGGACGCGGACACCTATCCTTCGATGTAATAGCACCGGAGATTGTACCCGCTTCTTCCCTCTTCAATTCAAGTTGTCATTCCTTTTGCTTTTTCAGACATCTTTCAACAAGTCTGGCACCAACGCCTAGGGCACCCGAGACCATATTTACTTCGTCGTTTAAACAGAAATAATGTTATCACTTGTCAAACTACTTCTCAAATTCCTCGTTGTCACTCATGTATTTTTGGCAAACAAATAAAAATGCCCTTTTATGATTCTATGTCATCTACTCACTTACCATTTGATATCATTCACGGTGATTTATGGACATCACCTATACCATTTAGTGGAGGACACAAATATTACATGTTATTATTAGATGATTACACTAATTTTTTGTGGACTTACCCCCTAATCTGCAAGTCCGATGTATACAACATCTTTAACCAATGTTCCACTTATATCTCAACTCAATTTGAATGTAAAATCAAAACTTTTCAATGTGATAATGGAACCGAATACAACAACGTTTAGTTTCACAATTTTTGCAAATAAAATGGAATGATGTTTCGTTTTTCTTGTCCTCGTACATCTCCTCAAAACGGGAAAGTGAAAAGAAAAATTCTCTCTATTAACAACATCATTCGAACCCTTCTATCCCACTCCTCCGTCCCTCCCTTGTTTTAGCATCATGCCCTACAAATGGCTACCTATCTTCTTAACATACTTCCCACCAAAACCAAACAATATTTAACTCCTACCTCCATCTTATATGGTAAACACCCATCCTGCACCCACCTACGTACTTTCGGATGTCTTTGTTTCCCGCTCAACCCCTCTTCGTCCATTCATAAACTCAAAAATCGGTTCCCCCCATGTGTTTTCCTTGGTTACCCTTCAAACCACCGGGGGTACAAATGCTACAATCTCGCCACTCATAAAATGATAATTTCTCGTCACGTTGTGTTTGACGAAAATGTTTTTCCTTTTAAATCATCCTCTACTCCTACCCCGTCCTACTCTTTTCTTCAAACCGACCCACACCCATTTTTATGGTCCTCCGTTGCCCCAACAGCCCCTAATACCACCCTTCCATCAGCCGAAACAGATCAGGTTGCCACCTCGCTTCCTCCCTTGCTTCATACTTACTCTTATCACCCAAAAATCACCACTCAAACACCTCAAACTGCTGATCAGCGGCCTCCTGTCTCGCCTATTCCTCCCCTCACTGAAACAGCCCCAAACCCACCTCAGCCACCTCCTACCTGGACCATTCATACCCGTTCCATGTCCGGCATCACTAAACCAAGCCAACCACTCAACCTTCACACCAACACTTATCCCAAACCCATTCCAAAAACTCCTGCAGCTGCCCTCTCTAGCCCGGCCTGGAACAAAGACATGCGTGATGAATTTAATGCAATTATTGCTAACGAGACTTGGGATCTTGTACCTCGTCAACCTAATATGAATGTGATCAGATGTATGTGGGTTTTTAAGCATAAATTAATTTCTGACAGTCACCTTGAGCGGTACAGCCCGTTTTGTTTGTGATGGCAGGTCTCAACAGGTTGGCGTTGATTGTGGCGACACTTTTAGTCCGGTCGTTAAACCGGCTACTATACGGATTGTACTCACTTTAACCTTGGCTCATTCTTGGTCTATCCATCAACTGGACGTCCAAAACACTTTTCTTCATGGTACACTCGCAGAAACCGTTTACATGCATCAACCTTATGGTTTTCAGGATCCGTCCTATCCGACTCATGCGTGTCGTCTACGACAGTCTCTATATGGTCTAAAACAATCCCCTCGGGCATGGTATCAACGCTTTACTGAATTTGTGTCTTCTATGGGCTTCAATCATAGCCAGTGTGATCACTCATTATTTATTTACCGCAAAGGCGATGACATGGCTTTCATTCTTCTATACGTTGATGACATCCTCCTCATCACATCATCTGACATTCTTCGTTCAACCATCATGCAAAAACTATCCAATGAATTTTGCAATGAAAGATCTTGCTCGCTGCTTGAGTCATTTTCTCGACATCTACGTCACTCACACTCCAACCAGCCTATTTCTCTCTCAACAAAAATACGCTTCGGATATCCTTGAACGAGTCGGCCTCTTATCATGCAAGCCCGCCCTCACTCCTGTTGATATTAATGGCAAACTAAGTGAAAACGACGGAGAACTCATGGACTACCCTACATTCTATCGCAGCCTGGCAGGTGCCGTCCAATACTTAACCTTCACCAGACCAGACATAACATATGTTGTTCAACAGGTTTGCATGTTCATGCATGCACCTCGCATTCCCCACTTCAATGCACTTAATAGAATCCTTCGCTACATCCAAGGCACCATCTCCTTTGGTCTTCACATGACAAAACCTAGCAACATGTCTCTCATTGGCTACACGGATGCCGATTGGGCTGGTTGTCCAGACACACGAAGATCCACATCAGGCTATTGTCTATACTTTGGGGATAACCTCATATCATGGTCATCCAAAAGGCAAACCACCATTTCCAGGTCTAGTGTGGAAGCTGAGTATCGGGGAGTAGCTAACATTGTCTCCGAGTTGTGTTGGGTTCGTATTCTGCTTCTCAAACTCCATCACCCTCCGCTTTAAGCCTCTATTGTTTACTATGATAACGTTAGTGCTATCTATTTGTCCGGCAACCCAATTCAACACCAACGGACCAAACATGTTGAAATTGACATAAATTTTGTTCGGGAGAGAGTCCGCCGAGGCCAAGTTCGATTTCTTCAAGTTTCCTCTCGGTTCCAAATCGCAGATATTTTTACGAAGGGGTGCCGCGTTTTCCAAATCGCAGATATCGCTGTATTTAAGCATGTATATTCTGTAGAATATTTCAAATATTGTAAAGATATTGTAGATTATATTACCTAATTTGAAGGCACTCTGTAATTGTATTTATTCAGAGGATAATGAAATCAAAGGCACGATTCCAAAACCTATTCTATCACATAATCCACATATATTAACATAAATGAGCTAATGGTTACTGGGAACATTTTATAAATTTGTATGGTATTAAAACCCAGCAATATATATATATATATATATATATATATATATATATATATATATATATATATATATATATATATATATATATATATATATATATGGTTCCTGCCTTCCTGGGTATTTATTCAAACCCCACATACATGGGCTGCCAAAAGCTTGAACTTATTGAATGAGGTTTACACCTCTTGGTGTGATTCACTATCATCGAAATTTTTCTTTATGGGGACGAAAGAATTAAGGCAAGGATTTGATGGCCCCTGTGAAGAAAACTCAAAGTAAAACAACAACGTTTTGGTTTCTTTGGCTAGTTAAGGTCTATGGGGAACAAACAAACCAAGATCGTATAAGTAAGAGAAATAGGGAGAGCGACATACGATGGATGAGGAAGGTCGACGAAGGTGGTGGTTGTGGGCGATCAAGGGTGGCATCCTTTGATTCTTCTTCTTCTTTTTTGATAGAAAATCAATAAGAGGGAGGGAAATAAAGGTAAGGTGGTGTTGAATGATCCAACAATTGTGGGAGGGCAAAGTTGTATCAACGACAAACAAACAAAGCTTGGTCACTTTCACCCTTTAAGCTTACTACCATTTCAGTTCAAGAAAAGAAATTTTGCACAACCTCAAATGGGAGAGGTTTGACTTTCACAAAGTCCAAAAGAGGGATAGAGAGGGAGAGACGTGGGTTGCGTTGGTTTACAACATTTTTTTTAAATGCATCATTTATTTTGTCTTAAAAATAGATTTCTTCTTCGCGTGTCTAATTCTTCATGTCGTGAAATTTATCTGATTATGTCATGTAATAGATATTAATTTCAGGGTTTCAAAAACCCGTACGAAATATTTTTCCGAGTTGTAGAACTGTGGGAATTTGCGTTTGAAATTTCACGTCAAATTGGTCTGAAGCGTCTGATTTTTTTTACTCTTACAAATATTTTTACCAAAAATATTTCAAGTTTTAAATAAAATATTAGACAGTAGTCTAAGTTCATAAACGCTCTCAAAACTTCTATCTGAGGTGTGCAAGTGTCTTAACGGATCAATTCGGTTTATGAAATCAGATAAATGCAATGTTATACCGGTTTGGTTTCTTAAAACGGTCATATTTTTGCATACGAACTCCGTTTTGGGCGTTCTTTATATATTCGTGATCAGGGAAACATGTATTACGAGTATAGAATATTTTCTTTGTTTACAGACGTTTAATACAATATTTCAGTTTTTCTGTCGTTAACCAGAGTTACAATTTGCATTATAAGTTTTGGTCGACATTTTCCATAATTTGAGATAGGATATCATTTCATATATTGTTTTATTTGAAATGACGTTATATTCTACTAAAATAAGCATGTAAATTCAATCGGTCAAGATACAAAAGATCTGTGGTGAACTAGCTGTTTACAGACTCGGACCCAAGTTTTTGAAAACCGGACCGAAGACCGAACCGGTCGTCTTACCGGTTCGATGGTTCAGGTGGTCCAACCGGTCGGACCGGTTTTAAAAACCGGAAAAATCGAATGATGTCATAATTATATCAAATTTAATAACATAAGATCAATTATATCCTCATTTTGCCAGACAAATCCCGACATATAAACTAGTTTAAGTATATAAAAAATACAAAAAATGAAAAAATAAATATTTTTTAAAATTTATGGTTTTGATCGGTTTTACCGGTTCACATGAATACCGGTTTTTTGGCATTTAAAAACCAGACTAGGAACCGGTTGAACTGGTTGAACCAACCGGTCCAATCCGGTTTTCAAAAGATGGCTCGGACCTAAATTTCAGTTCGTTACACCTTACTTTTTTATTAATCCCTCTCTATTGACCGCTTTACCGGTCTTTTTTTGCTTCATCCTCATCATGAGAAATTTCATATATTTGTTTCCACTTTTTTTATTCATCAACAATGAACACTGTAATTAATATACATATTCTACCATAAACTTTCAAATATATTATTCAGAAAAGAAATTAACAGATACGTATTCAAAAAGTATAATCATCATTCCTTAAACATGAATTAATAAACTACACATTTTTTTTGAAATCATTTGTGCATACAAGATAATTGTAGTTAACTTACCTTGGTCTTTGGGCGGATTTACAAAATCTTGGTTCTCGATGCATATTGATGATATGTTCTTGTTTGAAAAAAAAAAATTGTACATCTTTGTCTTCAACCTTGAACTTTTTCTTCTGCTTTGCATGTTTCTTCAAATGTATTCTGCGAGATTTTTAGGATAATGACGGTTCAATGATGCGATTTCCATTAATAAGGATATAGTTTTACTATAATACCCCTACGTGAATATTACTAATTTTATTTTTGTTTTCTTTTCTTGATTAATTTTTTAATTATATTAATCATTGATTAATCCAATCTAAAGGTCAAAGTAGTTCTTTTTACTTAGAGAAAAACTATTTCTCATTTTAACTTTAGTTTATATTTATATATATATATATATATATATATATATATATATATATATATATATATATATATATATATATATATATATATATACAGAGAGAGAGAGAGAGAGAGAGTAGGGATGAGCAAAAGGACCGAACCGGTTGGAACCGGCCCGAACCGGACCGGAACCGGGAACCGGCTTCGGCCAAAATCAAGAACCGAACCGGCCCGGCGGTTCTATCGGTTCCGGTTCTATCGGTTCCTACCGGTTCTTGTCGTGTCTTCAAATGTTGGAACCGGTCCTTAAAAAATAGCATTATACGGTTCTGGTTTTTGCCGGTTCTACCGGTTCCGGTTATATCGGTTCTGGTTCCTACCGGTTTTCGGTTCCAAAAATCCACAAAAATAACATCCCGGTCCCGGCCCGACCGGTTCCATCGGGTTCCGGTTCCGGTTCTGGTACCGGTTCCGACCGGTTCCCCGGTCCATTTGCTCATCCCTAATAGAGAGAGAGAGAGAGAGAGAGAGCAGGGTTCAATTGAGAAAAAAAAAATATTGAAAATGGGAAATCATTTTCAGTCAATCATTTATTTTTGTCGCAAAAGTCTCCAACGTACCGACGGAAATAGAAAATGAGTGCACATGTGTTATCCAACAAAACATGTTTTCTTAAACTATGCTAAGCATTACCTTAATATATATAAAAAACATAGTTTTTTCGTTTTTTTTTTAATTTTTAAGAAGCTATTTTTATCGAAAATGATTTTAAATATACCAAAATTCATGATTTTTTTATTCCCTACAAATAGACATCCATATTGATATAGTTTTAAGATAAAATAAATTTTTTTTTTATTATATTTTCAACTATCGTTATTCATAAGTGAATAAAAATAAATATGGTTTTTACTACAGTATATTCGTTATTCACTTATAAATAAAAACTATGATTAATTTTTTTTACAATTTAAGTATCATTCATATATGAATATATATATTTAAATATTAGACGATGCATTCACTTGTGAATATTACATAGTATATTCACTTGTGAATGTTAGATGGTATATTCACTTATGAATATTATATGATATTTTCATATGTGAATATTATATAGTATTACATAGTATATCAGATGAGAATGGTACATAGTATACTCACTTGTGAATATTAGATCGTATATTCACTTATGAATAATAGTTGGTATATTCATATGTGAATTTTGCACAATATATTCATATATGAATATTACAATGTGTTTTCAGAAATATATATAATTTCTATAGTTGGTATATTCATATGTGAATTTTGCATATTTGTTTTGTGTTTTAATAATCACATATTGATTCAGGTGAGAAAACATATTCATATGTGAATATAACTTGGTAATTTGGTTTATGCATTTCATCAAACAGTTGGAGTGCATACAAGTTAACTTTTTTAAAAATGTGATAAATATGATACTTTAACTACTTAAATCTTACAAAATAGTAGATTGGTAGAGAAATATATGAAAATTTCAAACAAAAAATGATTTGATCTTTTTCTAACCTTAATTTCGACGTTTTATTTGATGAACGAGGTTGAATGAATGATACGAATTGAATTTTTTGTTGATTATCGATGATGTTGTTCTAATGATGCTGGGAGTATAATTAATCGTAGATGTTGAAGATATGTTCGTATTCAAACAGAATTGAAGGTTGGATTGAAAGCGCAAAAAACGAATGAATTTCAACTATTCGTATTTATGATTGAAGGCTATTATAGGGATGAGCAAAAGGACCGAACCGGTTGGAACCAGCCCGAACCGGATCGGAACCGGAAACCGGCTTCGGCCAAAATCAAGAACCGAACCGGCCCGGCGGTTCTATCGGTTCCGGTTCTACCGGTTCCCGGTTCCTACCGGTTCTTGTCGTGTCTTCAAATGTTGGAACCGGTCCTTGAAAAATAGCATTATACGGTTCCGGTTTTTGCCGGTTTTACCGGTTTTTGCCGGTTCTACCGGTTTCCGGTTCCAAAAATCCACAAAAATAACATCCCGGTCCCAGCCCGACCGGTTCCGGTACCGGTTCCGACCGGTTCCCCGGTCCATTTGCTCATCCCTAGGCTATTATATCATATTTACAAGTTTGCCACCGTATCCTTTATGTTTAGAAGCTAATTAAATGAATGGCTGAGAATGATTCCCCCATTCTCAACCTTTTTTTTATTTTCACAATTGAACCCACCTATATATATATAGGGTTAGGTTTATGTGAGACGGTCTAATTTTGTGAGACCATGAAACGCATTTTTTTTTTTAGTTAATTCAAGTTCCGAAAATAATATTTAAAAAAGAAATTTTGATTTTTCCATTTATTTTGCATTTTAAGATTATTTTTTAGAATATATACAGTGTAATATTCTATTAGAATATTTCACATATTTTTCAATAAAAATGGATTTCTTTATTTTTTTTATTAATTTTAGTTAATTCAAGTTTCGAAAATAATATTTAAAGAAAGAATTTTTAGATTTTTCCATTTATTTTGCATTTTAAAATAATTTTTTAGAATATATCAGTGTAATATTCTATTAAATATTTCACGTATTTTTCAAAAAAAAAACGGGATTTTTTTTATTTTATTTTTTATTTTTTTAGTTAATTCAAGTTCCGAAATAATATTTATAAAAAAAAAAATTAGATTTTTTCATTTATTTTGCATTCTAAAATTATTTTTAGATTTGGTTTCACGATCTCACAAAATTAAAATTGTCTCAATTGAACCTGAACATATATATATATATATATATATATATATATATATATATATATATATATATATATATATATATATATATATATATATATATATATATAGACACACACACACACACAGATATATATATATATATATATATATATATATATATATATATATATAGGCTTAGAGAATATGTGGCTGTTATTTACCTAATATTAGGTATAGAATCATCAAAAACTACATACTTTTAACAAAATACAATAAAATCTCTCTACCATCTTTCTTCTATTCTCTATTAGACTAGATGATAAACTTTGTACATGTTTTTATGGAGTTTTAAATATTTAATTTTGCACCACAAACTATGTATAAAAGTATATTATCAACTACCTATAAATCTTCATATTTAAATTTAATATATAAAACTATAGTGAAAGATTGAAATTGTTCATAAAAAAACCAAATAAACTTCTTCCCATAACAAATCAAAAAGAATTATCGAAGTATATATATGGTAGGTGTCAAAGACAGTTATAAAACCTACTAGAGGTCTAATATAAACAACACATTCGAAATACGTAGATGTTGGAGATAAATTATGAAATAAGAAATAATATGAGCTCAAAAGCAATAGAAAGAAACTAACAATGAAATAAATTGTAATTTTTGATCAAAATTGAAATCAATTTTGATGGTTTTATACCTAATATTACATACATGACAGCCACATATTCACTTTTCCCATATATATATATATATATATATATATATATATATATATATATATATATATATATATATATATATATATATATATATATATATATATATATATATTAGGAATGGCAATGGGGCGGGTTCGGGGCGGGGCATGGATTCCCAAACCCGCCCCGATAACTTTCGGGTATCTTATCGGGGCGCCCCATTGGGTTTCGGGTTTCCCCGTCGGGTTTCGGGTATCTTATCGGGTTTACAACAACTGATAACGAAATCTTTATTCTCTTTTAGGGTACCCCAATGTTTTATAAAATATACATGTTCTAGCAACTCTTTTAAATTAAAAACATGATGCATCACTTTAATAAAATAAACTGGACGTTATATAAAAAATTATTTGATTTAAGTTTTGTTTAATACGTCAAAACACATAAAAATGATCATTAACACCAGATTGTTAATAACTAAAGAATTGTCCACGATAAATATTTTATATTTGAACGTGTACAATTAACAGCAAAATTTTTTGAACATATTATATATATATATATATATATAATCGGGTCGGGGCGAGGATAACCCACTCCCTGCCCCGAACCCGATAAAAAACCCGATAACGACCCGTTACCCGACCCGAAATGATCGGGTTTCGGGTTTCCCCGTCGGGTTCGGGTTTTTTTGTCATCCCTAATATATATATATATATATATATATATATATATATATATATATATATATATATATATATATATATATATATTCTGTAAAGCATTGTCTCCAACCATATGCTTCTGTAATGTTTCTGTAATGTGCCATGCACGTGATTCTCTGTACCAAGTAGTTTTCTTAGTTTTTCTATTTCGTACATGTTTTCAGAAAAAACATTATTATAATCTTTTACATTATTTTTTCATTACCTTCAATAAAATAACATTATAAATAAATTATTAAATTAAACGTGTCTTTATTTATATTCTATGTTTTTTGTCATTGTCTATCTTTTTCTATCACATATCAATGATAGTAGCGTTTAGTATTCCTCATATCACTAGAACATGAAACAACACAACCAAAATCTACATTCATTCTCGATAATCTCCCATATATTGATATGACGACTACCCCCATCAAACTCTTCCTTTTCTTCTTCACTGCAATCGTCGTGTTCTTATCCTCTCATGAGGCTAAAGAAATCTTGCTGAAAAACGAAGTTATCCGTGATGCAAATCATGAAACACTCATTTCCCCTGGAAAAATCTTTCAAATGGGTTTCTTTGAGCTACAACCAAACCATAGATATGTCGGGATATGGTATTACTTTGATCCCAAAACAATTGTATGGGTCGCAAACCGTGACTCCCCGATTTCATCATCTTCATCCATAATCACCATCCAAGAGGACGGTAACTTTGTGGTGAAAGATAGTTCTACGAACTATTTCACCACAAACTTACATTCAGGGTCCGATCGTCGGACCCTGAAACTATTGGATACAGGGAACGCGATAATGGTAGATGAATCTGGAAAACATCTATGGTCGAGTTTCGCGTTCCCAACCGATACTTTCCTTCCAGGAATGTATATGGAGAAAACCATGAAAATTGTATCATGGAAAACTCCAAACGATCCTGGAACCGGAAGTTTCGTGTTCCAAAAAGATCAAGTCTTCGGCTACAACAATTACACGGTTTTCACCGGAAAAAGCCTTCATTGGAAAAGCGGATTCGGTCTAGAACCCAACAAAAACCTCACCAAGATAACAATGGCAGCACTTGAACTATTGTCAAACTCCACTCAAAAGTCAACTTCCTCAAGGCTTTTAATGAATTCATCCGGTGAAATCCAATTCTACAGTTGGGATTCAAGATTCAGCAAATGGGTATTAAATTGGTCTGAACCTAAGAACTATTGTAGTAGATTCAACGTTTGTGGACCAAATAGAAGCTGTAACATCACTACAACGATGGAAAACGATTCGATCTGTAACTGTTTACCTGGTTTTGAGCTTATGGATGATGTAGCTTCATCGCAACAAATCTGCAAAAGGACTTCGACTATATGTAGTGGGAACGACACTAGTTTCTTGGGAATGGAGATCATGAAGATCGATGTAACATTTGCGACGTTTTTGGAGTCTAGAAGTGCGTCGGAATGTAAAGAAAAGTGTTTGGGTTTGGATTGTTGTCAAGCTTATTCGTATAATGATGTTGGGAATCCAGAATTGGTTCGAGTTGGAGTTCCTGGAGGTAAACAAGGGTGTTGGATATGGAGTTCTGGATCGTATCTTGTTGATGTTCAAGTTGGTGATGGAGTAACTGGAGTTGAAGTTTTTATCAGAAACCCTATTTCGAAAGGTAAGTATACTTTCATATTATCATGATATCATCTTGTGTTGTTTCATTTTTGTTTATAACAACAAACACAAACGTTTTAATTTTCGTTCTGGTTTTGAGTTAACCCTCAATGACTTGAAGAGTGAAAAGAAATATAATTATTAGAAAAAATAGGTATATTGTTATGATAAGAATAATTTTTTTTTTTATAAGATGATTGATAGATTAGGTATTTTGATATATTTTGTTAACTTTGGAAACGTTGGATTCATTGGGCACTTTTTTAGTTTATTTGTTTGTGGTTGTACTCATTTGACCTAGTGAATATAAACTATTGTTATTAAATTATAGATAAATGAATCAAAACTTGCAACCTAAGATAAAATTATTCGAACAATCTGTCACTAAATTGTATGCATTTGACCTATTGGATGTAAGCTATAACCTTTTCACGTTTTTTATTTTTTTGAACAGCTATAACCTTTTTTATTATAGTTGTTTTTTTATTAAATAAGAAGGTTGTACCCAAATAAAAAATAGTTTGTTAATTTATTAGAGTTGTTTTATTTTTAATTTCAAAATCCTATCAAACACAATAGTCACTCTTACCTCTCAGTCTTGGCATATCTCTCTTTTAATCTTCTTATATATTTTTGAAATGTTTTAACTAAAATCGAATTATAAAAAGAATTTTCATCCACTTATATTTTCTTTCTATATATACTTCTACACATTTTAAGTTATAAAAACTGATTTGGTCAATAAAATTAATTAGAATTCACTCAATCTAGTTAGAACTAGTTTATTTAAACGAACACTTCTATTTTAGACATAAATAAGACACTACACTTAATTTTTGTTTTTGTTTATGACACTCACTACAAGAAATCGGCCCTATAGGGGCTGTCTCCCTCCTATTTTTTTGTTAGAAACAATCCTTATAGTTTCATTTTATACATTTTAGACCCAAAAATATAAAATTTTGGTTGTGACCCTTCTTGTTTATCAATTTTTATATATATTATATTTTCGGCACCGAATAAACTGTTAAAGCTCATAAGTAATGTTTTCATTTAAGAGATGGCACCTTATTATATATTGTCATATTTCAAAAACAAGAAATGATTCACTAAAGTTCATTTCTTTTTGTAAGGGACCACCCATTAACTATAATAATTTCATCATAAGTTGAAAAAAATATAATAGTACACTATATGCTCCTTTGGCACCTACACCTACTCGACTTGTCCTTAATTAACATTGAATCTTGAATTTTTATAAAATTATTAGATTTACAAACATATTAGATTTTCCCAATATTTGTTACCTAACATATGCCCACACAATGCTCTTTAAATATGTTCTTCATTTTCTATATTTTATTTTTTTATCACCTTGCCATTCAAAAATAATAATAATAAGTTTCAAGATAATTGTGTAGAGTGTAGAAATGATATACATATACATGCAAGCTCTTTACATGAACTGAATTGGATCATATACAATATGTTTCAGCGATTAAAAAACCCCCTACAACTCAAGTACCAAATCAAAGTGTAAAAAGGTCAAAGTCAACATCTTCCGCATTCATTATCCTTTCTGCAACTGCCATTCCTGGAATTCTACTTTTTTGTTGCATAGCGTTTATTTGTTATAGGAGAAGGATCAATATCAGGAAAGCACAAGGTACATAAACATCAATCCTAAATTTAAATCATCGTTTTTATCTAAGCATGTATAGTATTAATTTGATATCTATATAACAAATGAAACTTATTATTGTCAAAACGATCTTTGAATTATCCTAAACGCCTAAATGCATTACATTTGTATTTGACTCTCGCATTACTCATAAATATCAGCAAGTGTACAATTATTATTTTTGACATGGTAATAATCACCAAAATAAAGATGGATATTAAAAGAAAAATTACGAGTAACTTTTCATATATGACAAAATAACTACCAATTTGGCCATATAACTTTTAGGAATTGCGAAATTGCTTTATGAATTATCCTTATCACAAAAAGTTTTTTTTTTTTCTCTTTTGCAAAATAACATTATTTGGCAAAATATGATCTCATTTTGCAAAGTTTTATCAAATTCTATCATGGGTATTTTGTATTTTATGTGAAAAAAAAATGGTCTTTTGTTATTCTACGTCTTCAATTTTGGTCATTTTCGTGGTAATGTCATGTAATTTAAATAGCTATGTGGATTAAGATTCAAGAATATGGTCAAATTCAAGACATGGGAATCTTACAATTTTTCTTGACAAAATTTAGAAAGAATAAAAAAAAGTTGGTTAGATTTTTCAAAATCAAAAGTGATACCAAGGGTGTGGTTTAAAGTAAAAGGAGATATAACATCTAAGTCCATATATGTCTAACTTTATGTTTTTCTTTTAGGAAAGGAAGAAAGCGAATCTGTCCATCAATTTAATGAAAGTGTGAGGCAAGTTCAGGATATGTTAGATCCATTCAATGAAAGTGATTCGCCAACCATTGGTATACCTTTCTTTGACTTTGAAAAAATATCATCTTCCACAGATGGCTTCTCAGAAGCAAATAAGCTTGGTGAAGGTGGTTTTGGGCCCGTTTATAAGGTGAGAGTTCATATTACCTTTAAAAAACATCAAAACGTGTATCTTTAATTCCATTATTTCATTTATTATAATTCAAATTCCATACATTGACTACAAACGGTTTCTAAACACTTCATATTACTAAGTAACATTTTAAAGAAAAATCATGTATGTGGATATATTTCCTTTCTCTCATTTATGAACAAATGAGAAAAGGAAAACAGGTGTCAAGAGGTCCATTCAACTCGATATAAATTTTAATATGTTAGAAGTTACGATACTCATTTTATAAAACGGATTGAACTTATGCTTTATAATAAATCTTGTATTTTTTTTATTGAAAATCCTGCTTTTTGAAAGTTTAGGATGCATTTGATTGTGGAAAATTGTTTTTATTTTCTAAGAAAATATTTTCAGAAATTAGAGTTGAGTTTTCATTTTCAATTTTCAATGAAAATTTTAAAAAACACGTTCGGTTGAAACCGGGGGAGGTTTCATTTTCCATCTTAGAAATTTGGAAAAACTTTGGAAAACTATAAAAATCACTTTTCTAATTTACATACAATTTGTAAAACTGAAAATTTTGGAAAACTGAACGAACCAAACGCGTTTTCAAAATTTCCGTTTTTCTTGAAAAAATTTCTACAACCAAACGCACCCTTAACATTTTTGTGTTGTGTTAGGAAAAGTTACCTAAAGAAAACAAAAAATTACAATAGGAAAACATGTTACGATCACCTAAATGGTGTTTTATATTATCTAATTTAGTTAGTCTTCATATTTATAAATTCTTATCAAGTTACAAGTAGTCAATTTTAACTATTTACAATTATTCTCAATTCATATGTTTTTCGCTTACCAAATAATCATCGTGACAACGTATGTTAGGGTAAGTTCCCTGGGGGACTAGAAGTTGCAGTGAAGAGGTTATCAATCCATTCAGGACAAGGTTTAGAAGAGTTCAAGAATGAGGTTACATTGATTGCAAAACTTCAACATCGAAATCTTGTTAGACTATTGGGATATTGCATGAAGGGAAATGAGAAGATGCTAATATATGAGTATATGCCTAACAAAAGCTTAGATGCCTTCATATTTGGTAATCCTCTACTGCCTTCTCACTATGATCAAAATGATGATTAATGTTTTTATTAAGAAAATCCTAATAAAAGCTTATTATAGTATTCTAACTTCAAGAAAAAAAAAATTAAAGATAAGGACATATATTTATACTTATGTTTTGAATGAACTACTTGCAAGATGGGACACAAAGTGCATTGCTTGATTGGCCAAAAAGGTTTGAAATACTCATGGGAATTTGTAGAGGGCTCATATATCTTCATCAAGATTCGAGGTTGAGAATCATCCATAGAGATTTAAAAACCAGCAACATATTATTAGACGAAGATTTAAATCCAAAAATATCAGATTTTGGATTGGCAAAGATTGTCAATGGCAAAGAAGTGGAATCTAATACAAAAAGAGTTATTGGAACCTAGTAAGTATCATGTACATCTATTAGAATATAAAAATTATCGTAAAATTTATCCATATTTAACAATTATGGCATTAGGTAAAATATTTGACAATTATTATTTGTTCTTGATGCAGTGGTTATATGGCTCCGGAATATGCATTAGAAGGGTTATTTTCAGTAAAATCTGATGTTTATAGTTTTGGAGTAGTTGTTCTTGAGATTATCAGTGGGAAAAAGAAACACTATCAATGTGATCAAGCCATTAGTCTTCTCAATTATGTGAGTACAATATCTCATCAAACCCTTGCTTGATCTTCTTTTGCTTTTGAAAAGAAAGGCTACCAACTTGCTTTTTTTGATCTTCTTTGCTTTTGAAAAGAAAGCCCACTAACTTCATGTGTCTATCAACTATACGTATGCCAACAAATTACAAATTTCAAATATATTTTTTTGAGACAGTGACTTTGGCTGACATCAACATGACAAAAACCGCAATATTTGTCCCAATCAAAAGGATGACGGAACAATGTGCATGGCACATGGACTTCCTCTTGATTCCTCGTCTGTGCAAAGCACGCAAATATCATCATCATCTTCATCATCGAAAATAATTTTATAAATTTTTTTCTAGCCCAATCTAGTTTATTTTTGGTCATGCAATGTACCCTATATTGCAAACATGGTGTACATACACAATTGTATTGTGTATGAGCAGTCTTTCTAACGTTTTTTATTACAAGATATCTGATCTTGAGTAATATGGTCAGGCTTGGCATTTGTGGAGGGAAGGAAATCCGTTGGATCTAATGGAACAAGTTTTAACAGAAAGTTACAACTCCGATGAAGTACTAAAATGTCTGTTAGTTGGGCTTTTATGTGTGCAAGAAGATCCTGATGATCGTCCTACGATGTCCAATGTAGTAACTATGCTCACTAGCGACATTGCTACACTTCCTGAACCGAAACAACCGGCATTTTTAGTAAGAAAACTAACTTCGTCTTCTTATACTAATTCTTCTTCGTATCAACCACATACACAGACCAATGTGGACGTGACAATCTCCGTAATACAAGGACGATAAGTATGGTGATTAAGTTGTTAGTGTTTTATGTTATTATTCCTTATATGAACTTATACATGTAAAGTTTAATTTTCTCAAAAATATGAAGATTTGTTCTCCTCATTTTTGATGAACTTCATAAATTAATGTGTGTGGATATGGTAGAATGAACAATTTTACATTGTAAATGGATAAAGATGAATAGTGGTATCTCCTTCTATGAAACACATTCATTTCTTGTGGATAAATCTCTTTCCAAGTTTCCATGATGATATTATTCTCTCTTTGATATGAGAAATTCATTCATAGAAAATAGGTGATAAAACGGATGTTGTGTTGTATTTATACATAGAAAACAAAGATGATAAATATATTGATTTGAAAAACTAAATCCGTTGGTTTTAGCATTCTTGATTAAAGAAGTATGATATATTGACAAACAATTGGTTGGTATGTATAGGTAAACAAATGGGCAGGTGTGACGGGTCAAATGATGAGTCATACTATGACAGGTCAAACGATGAGTCATAGTGTGACCGTTGTGATGGGTCAAACGATGAGTCATAGTGTGACGGGTCAAACAAAGAGTCATAGCAGGTAAATTTAAAATAGTTGTAATTGAAGGTGTAAATCAACAACGGTGTCAATAATTTGGATATTGGGAGTATAAATACAGCTGAAATCAAATTAAATATTTTCACAAAGTTATTTAATGTATAAAGTTGTACCTCCTTAAATATAATATAGATACAAAATTATAATTGAATCCAACAAGTTTTGTTGTTGAAAACCATTGGTTATATAGTTGTCAAAAATCTATAGAAACACATATTTCTCATTAAGAATGAACAAAAAGTAGTTTAATTTGCTTTTAGTCCAATGATATTTTATATGATAAGTCTAATCTTAATTGACAAACGATGTGGTATATTTATGTTACTTTGAAGATCATAACATTGCTTTCTTTTAGATAGGAGATGTAGAAAAAAAGCTTACTTTATGATGATATAAAAACATCCATATTCTAATAAGAAAATATTAAATGCATCGTATTTTACATGATATTACAATAAAAGTTAAAATCAAAACTTAGATAAAAATTAAAAACTGTGTATCGGACGTTGTAATAGATATATATATATTAAATTATAACAATATAGTTATGAAAATTTACATATTACTTTGGATTATGTGATTATTTTCATGGTATTTGTAATTTGTTAATAGATTTGCATTTGAAATTTCATTTGAAAACCAAGTGTATTTGGCTAATAATATTTACAATGAAACTGAATTCCATTATTTTTAAGATTTTGATCGACTTATAATTTGTTTTAAAAGTATTTATGTTGATTTTGATTGAGATATAATTGGTTTCAAATTTATTTATCTTGAAAGTCACAGTTAAGTCATCCATCTATTTCTCTTATAAAAATAACAATTTTATATTATACTTTTATTAATTAGTTATCTAGATTTTTTTTACAAAAAAAAAAAAAAAAAAAAAAAAAAAAAAAAAAAAAAAAAAAACCTACAAATTAATTTAGAGAAATTAAGTATCCTCTTACTTTTTGTTCCTACAAATCATGTTATCCAATTAACTGGTGACATGTATAACATTTAATACTCATTTAATGAAATGTAATAAATCATGTTATCCAATTAACTGGTGACATGTATAACATTTAATACTCATTTAATGAAATATAATGATATTTTAGTATAGTAATATGACACATATCATCATTTAAATAAGTATGACGGTTGATAGGAACAAGAAGTAGGAAGATATTTAATTTCTCGTTAAATTAATATGTTATCAATATAAATTATGGATACACTTTATTAAATCAAGAAATAAAAATATAGTAGAACATTAAAAAAAACAATAATAATCATATTAAAACATATTACATAACACCAACTAAACAAAAAAGAATTACGAGAGCAAGAGATTTACATAATGCAACGAAAATAGTTTTTTCATACCTAAGTATTTATAAAATAAAAAAATAATTAAAAAAAAAATCAACTAAGCAATTTATAGAATTTTAATTTCAAATCTTTTTAAATTCATCCAAGCATCAAACATCAAATCGAACAACCCAAAGTTGTTTTAAATAAACAATTTTAATTCCAAAAATCGTGTGGCACCAACATATTTCATCATTGAAATCTTTCTTTTACACATCAAACAACTACAATCTACTTCTTCCAAATCAAGTACTTTATACAGAAGAAAGAAAGAAAAAAAAAACGAAATCTTTCTTTTACACATCAAACTAAAATCTACTTTTTCATTTTCAAATACTCGATATAACAAAAAACAAAATAAAATAAAATATGATTAACAAAAAATGGAGGAACATGTTCTTATATAAGCAAATTATTGTATTTAATCATTCAATTATGTCGAAGAAGTTAAGAGTTATGTAATTACAAATAAATATGGTTAAAAGACAATTAAGTAGAAAAACTTGAAAATGCTAGGAGTTTCAAATCAATATAGTCTAAAGACAAAATAAATACTTAAACCATATTGATTTAAATAGCCTCCTTTATAAGATTTATAAAGATTAATTAAAACAAAATAAACAATATAGATAAAATATATTAAAAAGGGTTAACAAAAACATTTTTATTTATATGATTCAAAGATCAAAACCTCAAGAAAATTGTAACTACATACACCATCCATGTCAAAGAAATAGATACTAACCATTGTAAATATGTATCTTTATTGTATTGATTTGTTCGACATTTATATTTTTTTTATATCTCCATTATCGACTTTGCATTTGTTTACTTAACCAAGTGGTTAATATTTATTTCCATTGGTGTATTTTCCATTAGTTACAATATTGTGTATAACTTTATTGTTAGCATTTCGACTCATCCCTAAAACATAACATTGCATCATTGATCAATGTTATTTTAATGAATTATGGTAGTTGTATTCCTTTCTTTGATGTAATAATGTTAACACACCATGGAGATTATTGTGTATTAAGATTCATTAAGATTCACATGTGATCTTCATATGGTTGATCATAAATAACGCTAATAAGCATATCATATTGATTCGCTATAACATAAGGTGTTTTTTACCATTCAATATCGCATTTAAGAGATCAAAACAACATTTTTACACTTTCAATTTAGGGAAGAAAAAAAATCTGATAGAATTCAATTCGAATTGGAAGTCAAAGGGTTGCTCCTTTTGGAAATTTGGCTATGGATACACAGAACTAATGAAAAATCTCTGAATTCTATCAGAAAAGAGACCCAAAACTAGAATTTCAATACAGTTCATTACTAGGACATGATATCTGAAACATAATCGATGAGGATCCAGCCATTGATAATCTGTGATGGAGCATTTTACAGTGATCTAGAAAGCGAATAAGGTTAATCAAGTAGAAATTATGTGTGTAAAGGAAGAGATACATACAGATCCGATAAGCGTAACTCGTTTTCTGGAGATAAAGCAAACACTGACAAGTTCTACTAAACCCTAAGGTTCTTTCTGGAAGAAACTGTCAATCCGACGAGTGCCAACAGGAACAGGGTTATTATCACTCCTTTTATGAGGTCGATCAGGTTTCGATGACGTCTGAGCCGCCTCCGGTGGCGGCGGCAATGGAAGTGAATCGAGAAGGAAATCAGCGGTCGGCTGGTGTCTCTTAACGGCGATTCGAAGGTGCTCCAGCTTTATTGTCTTCCTTTTCTTCTCAACTGCAACCTCCGATGATTTCTCGGCCAAGAACTTGACGAAAAGCTCGGTGGCGTTCGAGATTAGGAATAGGGCATCGGCGTTGATTTTGTTGATATCTGTGTCGAGTTTCATAATCCGTTTCACTCTGCCGGTTGGTATACTCGATTGGACGGTTTCTGTGTGAATCTCTTCACCTTCCGCCATTGATAACTGTAAATCTGTAGATTGTAACAGGAGTTTTGAGCTACAGAATTTTGGGGAAGAAATTGTTTGGTTATTTAGGGTTTGATTTTGGCGGGAAGATAAAATGTTTTGGGCGCGGATTAATGGTCGCGAAAAAGAGAACTTATCGAGAACTTTAATATACGAATAAAATGCATAATTAGCTCGGATTTAAAGAAAATATCAGCAAAGTCCCTCTAGTTTCATTGTTATTTTAAAGAGAGCCCTAACTAAAATGGAACCTTTTTTTTTTGTAAACTCAGTAAATATGTTGTGTAGTACGAGTTTATGTTTATTTATATTTGGATTATGTTTGTTTATATTTATTTGTGGTGGCAACGATGCTCCAAACGGATCAAAATTTTGAGGCTCTTTTTCATTAGTATACTAGTTTATAACCTGTGGGAACCACGGTTATAGTAAATAAATTTTCATAGTAAAAATTCATAAATTATTTATTAATTACTTTAAATAAATTATTAATTATAAGATATATCAAAATTTCAAAGTTATTATAACTTCAAATTTAAAATATAATTAGAAAAATTAAATTTGAATTTTAAAGGGTTGTCTAATATATCTTTTTAACATGTGGTATGATATTAATGAAGAATTATATTAGAGTAATACATGTCAAATGGAGATTAAAACTATTCATTTATTAGAATAGAGATTTAATTTAATGTTATAAATTAAACCTTCTTCCTTTCCAAAATCCAACTTGAGTAATGAATATTATTAAAATAATAATAATAATAATAAATAAAAAAATTAACTTCTATTCTACAATCTACATCAAAGTTTAAAAAACAGATTTCTTCCTTCCTTTGTGCAAAAAATAAAAAACAAATTTCTACATGATTACATCAAACTGGTTTCTATTTTCTACATCAAACAAAACTTCATCAAAATAACAAAATATATCAATTATTGTAGATAATAGATTATCAGATTATCACAAATTCACAATCATAGATAATCAGTTGTGGTGAAATAGAGAATCATAAGAAGAACTGAAGAAGAACAATAGAACATACCTTTTTAGAATTCAACCTTTCAATTCAAGATTTTGGACAAGAATCACCAAATGGGTTGAGTTAATATTGACACTTGACATCCTTTTTCAAAAAAAAAAAAAAAAAAAAAAAAAATCAATCAACTTATCAAAAATCACCAGGAATAATATTAGAAGAAGAATAGAAAATCAGAGAAGTAATGGTTTTTGTGGATCTTAGCAGAATCAAGAATGAAATCACTAATCATTTAATTAGATTCAAAGGACAAATAAAGAAGAAAAAGTGAAGAATAGTTGTTGAGTCACATAATTTGTGGTTCTAACTAATCTAAAAATTAAATTCAGATGACAGAAAAAGAAGAAGAAGTGAAGAAGTGAAGAACAGTTGTTGAGTCACAGTTTCTACCGAATGGTTTCTGTTGATGTTCATGAATGAAGAATTCAAATAAACAACCTCCAAATTTAATTTTGGGTCAAGGGGCCCTTAGAATTAGGGGCCCTAAGCAAGGGCTTAATTTTATTATAGTAAGGTCGGCCTTGTGTGTTGGTTATGTTTGTGAGTATTCTTATTTTCCTAACAATTTTCAAACACGATAGTATTTGTAACACCCGGTTCTAGGTATGGTATTATTTTCAAGTATATATGGCAATCTTCTTTGGAAACCACGATGTGGCATCGAGTTTTGGGCCGCAGGATTTAATGAATCACCACGACATGGTGATTGTGCCACGACGTGGTAGTGGGTGTTGGGGAAAAACCTAGAGTTTAAGGGTTGAGCCTTATTTAAAGATCCTTGGCCCCCTTCTAGCCTCATCCCATTAGCCTTCGTCTATCAAAAATCATTCCTTACAAACCCTAGAGCTATTTTGTTATTTTAGCTTTAAAAGTGTGCGCTTTTGGTGCTTGTGAAGGAAAAAGGTGGTGGAAGACCTCGTTAGGAGTCCAAGGAAAAGAAGATCCATGAGTTCACCTTCCTCTAGCATCTCAAGGAGGTATAAAGTCTTCATATTGATAAGTTTATGAGTAGATCTATGGATATTTCCCTTTCTTTCTCTAGATCTTGTTGCTTTGGGTTGCTAGACTTCAAAAAGCTTGCAACTTTATGACTTTCCAGGCCATTTGGAGCATTTGGTTCTTTGGATCTAGTCTATAATTGAGTTTGAGGGTCATACATGAAATATTGGCTTTTTTGCCCTATTTTGACCTAATGAGAGTTCAAGACATGCATGTCTGAAAAGCATCGACTTTTATGGTGTTAGAGACTCTCTTGTAGCTTTGGTCAAGTGACCCCATGGATTGAACGATTATTGGTAAAGCCATGTAGTGCTTTAGACTTTAAAAGTCGAGATGCATGATTTAGAGGGTTCTATTGGATGAATTTGGAAACTTTATCCATATAGACCCTATTTTTGGACTAGATCTGAATTGGAGACCTTTTAGAACCGGATGAGGTGGCTGAATGCAATAAGTTGCTGAAAACCCCGTAACCACGACATTGTGGCAGGGGGCTTCATGACTGTTTTGTTGTATCCAGAACCACGATGTGGCAATCAAGTTGAGTTGACGTTTCTTAACCTTTTGCCCTTCTGGCTAAGTTTGACATTAATGGTACTTTGGATAATTTGGAAATTTGATGGAAATTGGTCACTTGGTGGTTGTAGGCTTTGAATGGAGAGTTGAGATTCGGAGTCATACTATAACGCCCATAGATCCGGGCTAGTCAATTTAGAGATAATAGGGGTCGAAAATGACTTTTCGACAAAATATTATTTAGAATAAATAATCTTAATCAAGTTGTATAATATGTCTCAAGGGTTCCGTACATATAAAGAACGCCGAAATCCGAGTTATAGCGAAGAAGTTATGGCCCGTCGAAGTTTTTCGGCAAAACCGGCACAGCACCGGGAGACATAAATAGTAATTTTTTATAAAGGAATTTTTATCCTTAGTGATCAGAACAAATATGTAGTATACGTTAAACCGAGAACATACAAAAAAAACGCCCAAATCTGACTTCGTATGACGAAGTTATGAATTTTATAAGATTTGACATAGTTTTGCACAACCCGAAACTCGAATCTTAGATCGAGCGGTTTTTGGCTTACGCGACCTAAATGAGAGTTGAAGATATCATTAATAGGAAGTCAATGGTAAAAGGACAGACGAAAATGGAGTCCATATGAAGGAGTTATAAATTTTTCACGGTCATTTAACAGTCTAATCTCCTCCTACTATTAAATTTAAGATCAGTGAAGACTTAGCCGATGGGGCCAAAATGAAAGTTGTAGATCTTGTTTTTACATACACGTAAATATAAAAAATGTAAAAAACGAAGCTCGTATGAGAAAGTTACGGGGTTTAGAAGTCGGCAGGGTGCTGCTGCAAAACGGGTGACGTGGCACAATGTAGGCCATACACGTTTTGCCACCAAAAAGTTGACAAGTGGCACCGACTCGACGAGTCTGTGAACCAAATATGCGAGTCCATCAGGATTTGGCCCTATAAATAGAGGTGTCGGGTTCTTCCATTTCCCACACCTCCCCCCTTCAACTTTTCTCTCTCTCTCTCTCTCTCTCTCTCTCTATATATATATATATATATATATATATATATATATATATATATATATATATATATATATATATATATATATATCTTTACTATCTTATAAAAGAAATCCTATTATTTCTAAAAATAGATTGAATATAATAATATTATTTTTTAAGACATTCAAATTATTAAGCTAATAGTACAAGTAGTCATCAATAAAATAATATTAAATTTTAACTTGTGTTTTGAATCCTTATATTTCTCAACAAATTCTAGCTCCTTCCATGAATTTCGGATAATTCAAAATTTGAAACCATCAGAAAATACATGTTGATTCAAATATCTCTCCTGCAGATGACTCTTTCTTAACAAGTTTTTATTTTAATCCTTACTTGTAATTGTTTCATCATTTTTAACTTTTTGTATATTTATCTTATAAATATATTGGATGAAGGTTTTATTATATCAGGTTTGTTCCTAAAAAGGTTTTTACTATGTTTCTTTAATGTGTTGACTTTGCAGGTTCAAAGAACTATACCAAGAGGGACAGTTAGAGCATTGTATTATCATTAGTTTGTATATTTTGGCATCTTACTTTTGCAATAAAGAGCAGTTAAACACAAGATTTGACATGATTAAGGTAGTTTGTATATTTTTCATCTTGTTTAGTCTAAAAATGAAACATTTTTCATCATTGGTTCTTATAATATCAAGTTTCATTACATGGACTTCCTGATTACGGTGATTATTGTTCTTATTATAAGGTTCTATATAGATTTTATTCAATATTTTAAGGTTTCGAGAACCTAAATCAATATGAATCCTTGAATTACATACCATCGTTGAAAATGTTTTAATTTGTGACCAAACTTGGTTTAAAATCACAATAAACAAGTTGAGACATGAGTATTTTGGCCTTCTCAAAGGCCTATTTATCGACTTTTGAATCACAACACCTGATATTCTAAAGGTTTATTTTTATAAACTATTATTTATATATTTTAGCATTTTACTTAGTAGGTCATTAAATTAATAAAGGAATTAAGGAAAACGGAAAAAAAAAAGAGGACGATAAACAGTACAAGTGGTTTGGGTATGTATAAACGGAAGTAATAACATTTAGGGGGTGTTTGACAAAAAAAGCTTATTGCTTATTAGTTTATTAGCTTATAAGTTAATAAGTAAGTGTAGGGTAACTTATGAAAAAATGACGTATTAGAGGTTCCCCACCAAAATAAGTTATTTAAATCCAAACACTTTTTTAACTTATAGTGATGTGGAACCTAATAAGTTGTTTTAAAAAAAGCTTAGCCAAACACCCCCTTAATATGGTATGATAATGCTTTTGAAAAATAGATGTCATTTAATATTCATTTCTCGAAGTGAACATAAAATGGTTTTAACTCTAAAGAGATCAAATTATTCGCCGTCCGCCGCTTTGCGCGGGTAGACGGCTAGTATATATATATATATATATATATATATATATATATATATATATATAAGGGTTCCTAACCCCACTAAGCCTAGGTAAACCCCTTAGCACTCGAAGGAAGCCCCGAGGCTCCCAGAGCGCCTAACGGCTCTGAAGAGAAGAGCCTCCGACTCGTAAACTCTACCCGACAAAGCCGGATTTTCTTTAAAATCCGTTGTAAGTGAGCTACACCTATGAAAATTTTAATATAGATTTTAAATAATTATAGTAATGTTATTAGGTCCTTAGAATATTTAATTGGGCTATTATTATGGGTTATATAATGTCGCTATAATATATTTTTTTAACCACTCGCGATACGGTGGTTCCGGTTTGGAGAGCCGCTTGGGTTGTTGGATTCAAAAGTACTTATATGCCAAAATGATCCTGCCCACCGGTGTTCCATGTCTGGCCTCATCTGTATATAGTGGGTGAAAAGTATTGTGTCACGCTTATATAATAGTAATAATAGTTAGACTATTAATTAGTCGTGGTTAACATCAGACTAAACCCTAGTGATATTGATACTAGGTTTTGACGAAGGAAATTGTTTCAAGAGTAACGAAGCATTGTCTAAGTTCGGAATCACCACCTTAACATGTGAGTGCATAGCTACTTTCATCTTACATATAGATATGAAGTATTTAATATAAATCACGTGCTATGTGTGCATATTGTCTGAATACTTGTTGTCTATGTTGGGTGAGAGATTTTTATACATGTTTTAAATGTTTTAAACTGTATACGTATTTTTATATCTACAAAATATGTTGGGTAAAACATGGGTAGATGAAGTACGAGGGGTGAAAGCTGAAATAGAGGAATATTAATGGTATGGACCTAGTGCCCTATAGGTGAACATTGGCAGCAATTGACATGGTACCCTATAGATGAGCATTGGTAGATGCGTCACAACTTGTAGATGTTGTTGATCTACGATAAACATCCTAGCAGCTGTGCTCTAAGGATATTATCGGCAGTTGCGCCTAATAGAGAACATTTTAACCTTGACAGTAGCGTCTAAAGGACAATACCAGCAAAAGCGCCTCATAGAGAATGTCGCAATTCCGGCAGCTGTGCCTAAGTGATAGAACTAGTAGCTGTGCTTGACAGCTGTGTCTGACAGCTGTGTCATTGATAACGATCGACATCGTACCAATTCCTTAGGATAATCCTTAGGAATGAATGAATGAGAAATAATTGATTCTTAGGGTAGATGCTCAAGAGTAAAGAAGATAACGGGGATGAGTAATTGGGTTAACTGTTTGATGATTAAACATAATAATTATATTATTGTGGGTTGAAAACCCTATGTACTCACCATGTTTCCCAACCTGACCCACTCAGTTTATTTATATCACAAATGTTGATATGAAGTTACATTACACTGAGAGATTAATGAGATATAAATCACTGGTGATAATGAATGTAAGTTCTGTTTATGATTATGTTTCTGTATTGGCGATGAGATCCCAAATGTTTTAAAATGAATAAAAATACTTTTCTTTGGAAATGCTTTGATAACGTATTTATCATGTTTTACTGGGAACAAATTCCGCAACATTTTTATTAAAAGGGATACTCTGATTTTTATAAAGCATAAACAAAATCGGTCTTTTCTGGCCGTGAAAATGGGGATGTCACACGGACCTTGTCAGATCTATGCAGTTTTTGAGGTGAGTGTTCCTCACTATACTTGTTGGTCAAAGGCACCAAATTCGGCCCCTTTTGGATTGATTATCCTGTTTGTTGCATGATTAAGTATTATAGTGAACTTTTAGATCTGTATCATGATAGATAGGTCTTAGAACATAAAAGTGACCCTCTTTAACTTCATCAACCGCAACCATCTTTTGATCTGCAATCAATCAGCAGTGAAGACTCATCCGTAGCCAAGATCAGCAACCACGGTCTCTGTCATCAAGCTTTTTCTCTTAGTCTTTATCTATTTTATAAATGTACTTTCTTTTACCTAATGTGCCTTACATGGTATCGTTAAACAGATAGGACCCTTGTATCATCTAAGACTTTATAAAAGGAGCTCTCACTTTCTGAATGAAACACATCTCTTACGTATCTTATTTCTGATCTCTCAAATTACTCTCTTCTTACTCACCACTTAATATCGTCTTAACTGATTTGAATCTCTCTTCATAGCAAGTCTTCCTAGGCTCTATCACTAAGTTTGATCTCATTTACTAACTTGAATTGACTGCAATTCTCATTAAGTATCAACTTACGTGTATACTTGATATAATACTTGTTGTCATTTACGTTTCCTTATAATTATGCATCTAACAATCTAACCTTCTAATTGTAACTTATTATTATTGTTGAGCTTTAATGATCCTTTTAGTTAAACTTTATTTCGAATTATTACTTATTCTAACGCTTGTTCAAGTGTGACTCAAGTTTTTCTCTCAACAATAGGATGATGCTATGCTTATTGATATGTAAGATTTATCTGTTATCGGTTGATTGATTATATGTTCATGAGTTATGTATATGTCGACATGTGTGTTGTGGTTGGGTTGACGCGGTCATGGTTTGTGTTGAAGGCCAATAGACCCAGGGTGGCCCGAATAGATTGAAGACCTATGAGGCGTACCAGTCAGGCCGAAGGCCCGGAGAACGGTACAGGCAGGCTGAAGGTCCGGTACGGCGGTCTAGACATGCTAAAGGTTCTGTATGCATGTTGTTTGTTGTGGTATTCATGATTATATGTGTTAGAACACTGAAAGTGACCCTCTTGAACTTTCCAGAACCGCAACCAACTTGCTACAGCAATGAAAGCATCTACCTCAGTCATCCGAAGTCAGAAGACAACAAGCTTATGAACTTAGTATTTTTTGTCTTTTCTTTATGCTTACTATTATCTAGTGTGCCTTGCATGGCTACATCTAGAAGTTATCTTTGTAATGCTTGAGTCTCTATATATAGAGCTCACTTGTTCTAAATTGAATGCGCATTTTCAAGTATCTTTACTACTTATCTCATAAATTTTCTTCTCACTATCATATCTTATTGTAATCTCTCTTCGGAGCAAGTCTTTGTGACTTCTTCACTAAGTTTGATCTCTTTTACTAACTTTGGTTTGAATGCATTCCAAGTTATGAATCAACTTACGTGTATTCTTAATATAACAATTGTTTTCATTTACATTACTTTACTTTCCGCATCTAACTCACTAACTTCTAACTATTAATATTTTTGTGAGCTAACAAATCCTTCGAGATTAACTTTTCCGCCATATACTTGTTCTAACCATTTTGTTCAAGTGTGTCACAAAGTTCTTCTCTCAACAATTGGTATCATAGCTAGAGTGGTTGCTTTTTGAATATCGGAACTCTGGTTTTTCAAAGAGCCTTCTGTACCACTGAAGCTCATTTCTAAACAAATTTTCAAATGGCACAATCGTTATCGCTGAATGTTTCCAACAGTGTTGGTGGTTCAAATCGAGCCCCAATACTAGTTGCAAATGAGTATCACCACTAGTCTCAAAGGATGGAAAGATATCTCAGACGACTTGGTAGAGACATCTGGAGATCTATAGAAGAAGGACCTCATGTTCCAGTCCTTACCCCTGTTCAAACTGATGGAGCCACAACAAGACTTGGAGGAGGTCAACCAGCCTTGAATCATCCCACAAAGGATGACCTAGACAAAATGGAAAGTGATGCTATTGCCTTTTATGAAATCTCTTGTGGAGTTGCTCCTGACAACTTTGACATCATCATAAATTGCAAATCAGCAAAGGAGATTTGGGATGTTCTCAAAAACTTGTATGAAGGTTCAGAGCAGGCTCAAGACAAGAAGCTCACTACAGCACTCAACGGATTCAATAATTTCAAAGCCCACTCCAGTGAAAGTTTGGAAGATTATTTTAAAAGGTTCAATTTGATTGTCACAAAACTGTCAAATGCGGGTACCATCCGCAGCTATCATGAAACAAATCTATAGTCTCTTAATGGCTTAGGAAGACACTGGACAATAGTCAAAATGATTGTACAAGGTGACAGGAAGATTCACTCCTTATCTCTCTATAAACTTTATGGAGAATTGCAAGCTCAAGAGTCTACTGTACTCAAGGATTGCTCAGACTTCGGTGGACCACTTGCATTAGTAGCCCAATCACCTCACACTCAAACCTATCCCACCTCATATGACTCTCCACCGTAGTCATATGAAGCTGATTCAGAATATGACGATGAAGAAGAGTTTCAGAATGCCATTGCTCTTATTAGTTAGAAATTCAATCGCTTACCACCTTCATTTCGCAAAAACCAACAGTTTAATAGACCACCTTTCAACCGCAACTATCAGAACAATCACTTTCGTTCCACAAAAAACCCTCTCCCTCCACCGCAGTCTCAGTAGACATAGTCAAAAGAAGTACCGCCGCAGTCCCAATCAACTGACTCCGGTACCTCTATAGAAGACAAAGGTGATGTCGTCATATGTCACAAGTGCAACAAGGAAAACCATTTTGCCAAAGATTTCAAGGCAAACCTAGTAAAAGATAGAGCCTTCTATCTTCGAATGGCTCAAGAACTGGAAGATAAAGAAAATGGAAAAGCCTACGTTGCTCAAGTGAAAAGGAATCATCAAGTATGGTCGTCAGGAGATGAAGATGAAGAAGTTCTTAACAAAGGAAAAGGCAAGATATGTATGGTAGCAACTTCTGATGAAGATGGCTCATCCAATCCAAAGAAGAATCATTGCTATATGGCTAAAAATGGAACTCTCAGCATTGTGGAACAGGTAAAACTCATGATTCAAACTTTAAATTACAACATGCATGATTTTCAACCTTTCATAGACACACTCATGACACTTGTGTTTCCGTCCTTACATACTACAATAAAGCCCTAGATGAGAAGAACATCGCTTCGTAGGAGATGTTCCATGTTAGAGGACGTTTGGACAACAAGAGACTCAAAATGGCAATGTTAGAGAAGTTTTTAATGTTAGAAAAGGATGCTAGAATGCTTAGTGAAACTCAATTAGAAATAGCTTTAAATCAAAGAGATCTAGCACAAAATGAAATTGTACGTTTAAATCTTCTAATTGAAAAGTTGTTTAATGAAACTGAGGCCATTGAAAATCTTGTCAATAATGGGAATATTGATAACACTTTTAACTGGGGTTGGTCAAATGGTTACCCAACCGCAACGGACTCATCACCTCGGTTCACACCAGAACGTCCCTATATCCCACCAGACCGTAATTTCTTATTTCCAGTCAATAACAAAACATTTCCTGAGGATATCCAAGCCCACTTTGGAAAACTTCATGATTTGAGTATAAATTGTGTTATAAAAGAAATTCTCCCTGAATCTTCTACTAATGTCAACAACACAGATTCTCAGACATCATCCGTAGTTGATGAGGAAATTGTTATTGAAAGTCCTGAAGTCTCTTTAGACTTCCCATCCTTACAATCCGACCGTAGTATCCCTGACTGCAGTCACATACCGCAATCTGTCCCATTACGTAACATCAATTGTCCCAAAGAAGTTTTTGCCAAAACTTACTCTGCGGTAGTCCAAAACTCTACTCCACTGATTGAAGTCAAGAGTTCTGTGATCATTGAACCAATTAATCATGAATTACCAATTGAAAATTTTGAGTTTAGTCAATGTTCTCAAAGTTCTAATTTCTCAAGTTCAGATGAATCGAGTCACTATTTTTCAAAAACCTCTAAAGTTTCTAGGAAACCGCAATTAAATATCACTGACTGTGATTCTCCTAAGACCGAAGCAAAAAGAGTTTTAAAAGAAGAATTTCGTTCTCGTGGCAAGCAACGAGAAATTTGCTCAAAAGTTAAGGAATCTATGAAATATCCTAAATCAAAAGGTCCTGAGGAGTTTGTTTTATCAAATTATCTTTTCAAGAAAACTAGATCCAAGAAAACAAAAAGAAAAGAGTTCACTGCTTCTGACAATACTCAAAAACAATCCAAACATAAGGATAAGTCTTTTCGTTCAAATGGATTTCAAATCTATTCTATTAATGACCCAAAATGGAAGGGTATCTTACATATTCCAACCATTTCAGTATCACAGTCCCAAAAAAGGAAAGGAATTTTGCCAACTCCATCACCCAAAAAGTCATATCAAACGTTTAAGAAATCACATCACAAAAGGTCAGCACGTATCTTCACACCTGTCACACCTGCACAAAAAACCTTTTCAAAACACACAAACAAAAAGATCAAATCTGACAATCCTCGAAATGGACAAAAACATACTTTATCTTCAAAAACTCAGACCAGGTCAAAGGTCAGGAAAAATGACAACAAGTTCTCTTGTCAATGTCAATGTGAAAGAATTCATAAAAATTTCAACACCCAAGATTTCAGGGTCAATTCTAATAATTACTCACAATCTCACAAAACTCCAAAGATCTTCAAACATCCAGGACTATGTTTGAAAGTTGACTTAAAACCTGTCCTTGCAACCTCGCATCATGCATCAATTAATACATCGTATGTGACCTCGGGCTCCAAACTCACTTGGGTGCCCAAATTAACCACTTAACTTTGTAGGCATTGTGCAAGGAGGATCAAGAAGAAGAATGGTTGATCAACAGTGCCTGCTCCTTGCACATGACCGAAGGTTAGAATACCTTCGGGATTTCAGGCCTATATGCAATGGTGGTAATGTCACCTTTGGAAACAATGAAAATGGCATCATACGAGGCTACGGTGTTCTCACCATGGAGAACTTTTCCATTCAGAAGGTTGCTTACGTAGAAAGTCTTAAACACAATCTCATTAGTGTTGGCCAACTATGTAAAACAGGCCATCGAGTGGAATTTGATGATCAATTCTGTTACATAATGACGGGTGACCGAAGCTCTTGCTTAATCAAGTCTCGCTCCAAAGGTACAATGTATCCTCTGAATATTTCTCTCATCATTGGTAAACAGCAACTGTGTTTTCTTTCAAAAGTTGTATCCGAAGTCAGCTGGTTATGGCACCGCAAGCTAGCTCATCTCAACTTCAGATACATCAAGAATCTAGTCACTGGTGAACTAGTCCGCGGTCTCGCTAATATCAAATTCAACAACGATACTCTTTGTCCAGCCTGTGAATGTGGAAACAAGTCAAAGCAAGTCACCCTCTGATAATGGATTCGTCTATTTCAGAGCCTCTGGAACTACTACACATTAATCTCTACGGTCCTTCAACTGTAGCCAGTCTTCACCACAAAAAATACATATTGGTTATTGTTGATGATTTCACTCGCTTTACATGGGTCTTCTTCCTCAGACTCAAATCAGAGACACCACAAATCTTTGTCAACTTCATCAAAGAAATAGAACTTCAGATCAAGCTTCCAGTCAGACGCATCTGCAGTGATAATGGAACTGAGTTCACTAATCATCTTCTCAACAGTTTCTTGGTGTCCAAGGGTATTTCTCACAACTTCTCAGCACCCTACACTTCGCAACAAAATGGTGTCGTCGAACGAAGAAACCGCACACTAGTAGAAGCAGCTAGATCCATGCTTAACTTCGCCCATCTTCCTCTCTATTTCTGGGCTGAAGTTGTAGCAACTGCGTGCTTTGTCCAGAACCAAAGCATTTTTTGCAAACATCTTAACAAAGCACCATACGAAGGCCTTAACAACCGCAAGCTGAATGTTCATTTCTTTCATATCTTTGGGTGTAGATGCTTCGTGATCAACAACAACAATCAACTTAATAAATTTGCACCAAAGTCTGATGAGGGCATCTTCCTTGGTTATTCCATTAACAAGGTTGCCTATCGAGTAATTATCAAACGTACAAGGATGATCATTGAAAGCTTCGATGTGAAATTCGATGATTCTCACATCCGCAATGCCCCTTCATCCACTGAAACCACCGCAATCATGGAATGTGACATTCCTGCATCTTCTGGCCCCTTAAACCTAGTCGAGGCCAATTATGATGATCTCTTTGAACCAGTTGAAACGGAAAAACTATCAGAAGTTCTTACATCTCCCACCGCTCAACAACAACATGCTGACATCTCTGGACCATCTACATTGGAAGAAGTTTCTCTCAATACTTCCACCTCTCCGGTTGAGGGGGAAAGCTCTACTACAGATCTAGCCGCAACCATCGAGGTTCCAGTACCTGATGTTGTTCAAATTCATGCTCGCAGAGAAACATTACTATCAAATGTAACTTCGGATTCAGATGATGAACTCATAAAGATATTGATACTAGAGCTGATCCAAGAATTGTCACTCTCCCATCCGTAGTCCAGGGAGAACCCTCTCAGGTTCCAGATAGATTCCCTTCAATAATCCAGGGGGAACCTATCAAAGAAAATGTCTCTCTCATTCCAACAAGTCAGGATGACTCAGCAGGCTGTTCTCAAATCCAGGGGAACTTCCTCCCTCAATTGAAGCAACCTCTGATATTGAAAACATTCCTTCTACCGCAGTTGCTGATCATCTGATGCCTCGCCTGCATGTATGGACGAAGGATCACCCACCAGGTCAAATTATTGGGAATCATCCGCAGGTATACAAACTCGATCTGCCAAAGATTTATCTGATCATTGTCACTATGCAGCATTTATGTTCGCAGTCGAGCCACGGTTTATCAAAGAAGCCTTATTGGAACTAGATTGGATTTCTGCAATGCAAGAAGAACTGGAAGAATTTGAAAGAAACAAAGTATGGAAACTTGTTCCCATCCCACAAGGTCATACTATTGTTGGTACCAGATGGGTTTTCAAGAACAAGCTAGATGAATCTCGTGCAGTCATCAGGAATAAGGCAAGGCTAGTTGCTAAAGGTTATAGCCAACTGGAAGGTGTTGACTACGATGAGACATACGCTCTGGTAGCTAAAATGGAAGCAATCAGAATATTCTTAGCGTATGCCTCTCACAAAAACATCAAAGTGCATTAAATGGACGTTAAGAGTGCTTTTCTCAATAGGGAATTAAAAGAAGAAGTTTATCTTCAACAACCTCCCGGATTTGAAAGTATCGAATTCCCTGATCATTGCTACAAGCTCCAGAAAGCTGTCTACGATCTGAAACAAGCCCCTAGAGCTTGGTATGAAACTCTCTCTGAATTCTTAGTATCTTCAGGATACAAAAGATGAGTGATTGATCCCACATTATTTAGAAAAGCAAATAGAACTCACCTTATGCTTGTACAAATATATGCGGATGACATCATCTTCGGATCATCTGATCAAGGAATGGTGGATGAATTTGCTAAGCTCATGACAAACAAATTTCAAATGAGCATGAATAGAGAGATTAACTTCTTTCTAGGTCTCCAAGTCAAACAAATTCAGCAAGGAATATTCATTCATCAAGAGAAATATACTACTGAACTTCTGAAGAAATATTCAATGGACAACTATTCTTCTACTAAGGTTCCTATGGCCTTCGGATATAAGATATATGCTGATCCCTTTGGTGAATCTGTGGATCACAAGACTTATAGAGGTATCATTGGTTCGCTAATGTACCTCACCGCAAGCAGACCTGACATCATCTTCTTAACCGGTTTGTGTGAAAGATACCAGACTGATCCAAAAGTGTCACACGTGACCGCAACAAAACAAATTCTTTGGTATCTAAAAGGAAGCAAATCTATGGGTCTTTGGTACCCCGCAGGCAATGACTTCAGTTTTCAAGCATTTACTGATGCAGATTGATGTGCACGAAAGTACCCATTAATTTTAATATTTATAACCTAACAAACTTAGACTAACTATGCACTTATAGGTAGTGTACCTAGTCAGATTACAGTATAGCTTAGGTAAGTCGGGTGTCGATCACAGGGAACGGTGGATTAATTTAATATATTTGATTATAGGTTACAGGTCACACGAAAAGAATAAAAGAAATAGTTTAATAAATCTCAAACTAATAATTAATTAACAATTCTCGATAAACTAACAGGAAAACAAATCTCTTCAGGTACTTTGGTTTAGACAAGTTACACCTTAAAAACATAGACAATTGCATACACAAAGTCATTTATTCATGTTCACCGATTCCTAAAATGATTAGATTCGCGTTCACTATAACTAATCCTTTAGCAAACAAGTCAATTCAAACAGTGATCAATTGGTTAAACTAACATGCTTCCTAGTGTTCAGTTCGTATCAAGCAAGATTTGCAAATATAGTTAATCAAATTAGGCATTCAATTAACCTCTTGTTGATGGTCATCAAACAAGGCTCACACATTAACTTACTTATTCCCATGTTAATCCTAGTTTCACATTCATTATTCCTAGACTTATAATCTCGATGGTCATCAAAATCATAAGAGACAAGCAATCAAGCATATCTTCATACAACTCAATTCACTTAACAATTAACATCAAATAATTATCATTGATACGTAAGGATCTTTTAACAAGCTTGGCAAGATAAATTAAACACAAACAAACTATTCAATATAGCAATTAGTCTAATAATCAAAGCTTCATTCAATCATAAACACAAAGTAAAAGATTTTGACACCCAAGTCAGAAACTAAATACAGAATAGTAACATAATGGAATGCTAAACATGGTCACGTTAACAGCCCATATGATTATCGACACGTATCCGCTCTCCAACCCTTCCGATCTCCGCTCCCGTTAGCTTAACGGCCTTCCGGCCACCTCCTAGACCCTCAAAACGGCAACTGTGAAGTTTTCTTGTTGCACAAGTCGAAGTGGAATATCATAAATTATGAAAATGGTGGAATGATATGGGGTATTTATAGTTGAAGGGATATGAAATTAATATGGAATATTAGAGTTGTATTAGAATAAGGAAACTAATGGTGGCTTAAGGATTAAGCAAATAAAAATAAGGTAAGTGATGCTTGGGGAATAAGTAACTTGGAGGGAATTTTCGTCCAGCTTTTATGCTTCATCTTCAAGTCCGATTTTGGATAAGATAAGTGTCGAATTAGCCAAAAGTCCCTCTCACATAAGTCGTAGGAAATTTTGTCTAGTTTTCAGAACATTTTGAATCTCATCAATTGGACTTACGAGTCATTAGATATACCCGAATCACTGAAGAGGGGTCAATCTGCCAGTAATATCCTTTTTGCATCTTTTTCAGCTCCATTCTCTTTTTCTTTTGCATTCCATCTCTCATTTTAACTGTAATCTAATATTTCAAAGAATATTAAGTATATTTTAGTTCTAAATAATAATAATAAATGCTAAAATATTAAGATATGTTATACATAAATATATATAAAAATACACATATCAAAATACCCCACACTTAGCCTTTGCTTGCCCCCAAGCAAATTTACTTTTATTTTACCAATATTGCACTAAACAATCCATTTAAAACTCATCCATTATGCCAAGACCTCAACGCATGCATTTGTGTCTAAAATTTTCCTAAAGTACCCCCCATACTTTAAATACTCACAATCTTCATAAACACTTGCCAACTTTTTCCGAATAATGCTCATTTTATGCAACCCTCCGAATCCATCCACAGAAAACCTCCTAACCTCAAGGTATTTTTAGTTGAGCAACCTAAGCATACATAATCTAGAATTTAAATTTATGATACCACTATGGAGCTTTTTAGGAATTCTTCACTTTCTTAACAATTTGATCTTTGATTTCTTTGAATTCACCACCTTATTTGATTTGATTGCTTGGTATCTTCAACTTTTTGAATTTCTTAGAATTTTGATATTTTGATCTTCACTTTATTTTCTCCAAAATTCTTCAAACTTTTTCGTAATTCTCTCTCTCTCTCTTTTTTTTTTTTACATGTACCTCACTTTTTTCACTCAAAACCTACATGCTTAAGCAGAGGCGCTCAACCTCAACCTTTATTGGTTAATGATAATAATTTTCCTGGATACATTTCAGGTTTAGGCTGCTAAACATATTGCATCCTTCAAACCGAGCGAGGTTATGTTTTTGTTCCATGATTTCACTAAAATAAGGGAAGCCACAAATGCACTGTAACGTATATTGGCTCAACTAAACATTTGAGTTCTCATCGGATCATCTCATACAATATTAGCAAAACTTATCACTAGATTTTTCTAAATTAAACTATTATTTCAAGTTTTCTTTTAAATTTTTAAATTTCCCTAAATCTAGCAATTTCCAACTATTATTTCATTTTTATAATTTACTTTTACCGACCCCCTACCCCACACTTATTTCATACAATGCCCTCATTGTATGCTAAAACAAATTAAGAACATAAAAAAGGAGAAAAAGGAACAGACTCCCCTGGGTAGTTGTGGCGAGATCGAATGGGGCTGCTACAGGTTACTTCAAATATTGCTGAAAAACTGAAAACTGGAACTGTTGCTTCTGAATGTGCCGGAAAATACAAAAGAACATTGACTTATGAAATATGGTGCGAACGATTGCAAACTAAAGCAATATATAGTGACCATGACGCGGGAAAGTGTCAACCACATCGTGTCGTCGAGTGAGGAAAAATCCATATCGCGAATAATAGCATGGCCACGATGTGGTAAGTGGTGGTCACGTTGTGGTATGTAGAATAGCAACCTCCTCCCGCGATGAAAAACTCCCCCACGACATAGGAAAGTGTCAACCATGTCATGGCAGCCGGGATGATACTTCTACATCGCGTCAAAATAAAACTCCATGCCATGGGAATCAATGTATAGTTAGAAACACCACTCTTCGAAATAATAATCCCTCCAAATATCAACGCGCACCCCACACTTATTGAAAGTCATGGCTCTCAAGTGTCAACTTCAAACCCTCACACGGTTTTTTTCTCTCGTGACAAATCAACATTCGACCCCAATTATTGAAATTTTCGAAAGCATATGAAGGGTTAAAGTTCTGCAAAGATCTGAAACATCAAGAGCATCAACATGGAAAACAAATTTTAAACAAACTAAAAATAAAAATAAAAACTCACTAAAATAACTAAAAAACCAAAATAACAAAAAAGGATATCACGATCACATGTCTTCGTCAAAATCAAACTACAATTGTTGATTAAATCCATTGCATGCAAGAGGTGGTTTGTGAAAACAAATACTTTCGGGACCTGTCAGACTATTTCCTTTGTTTTCTTTGTACCATTAACTAATAAGTAGAACAAGAGTTGACCAAACTAGTCAAGAGTAGCAAGAGTTCAGTCTTCCACTTAACCACCTCGATACGCCTTGCTATACTACGCCTCGTGGATTGAGTTGGACAAATCACCAAAGTAGTAGACTAAAAAAGTCAAGAATTCCCTAATCGCTTGCAATCTCGAAACCCATGCAAAAGGTAAAGCCAATCGATGTGTATGATCACAAATTCCTGAAAATAACAACAAGAACCTTCCCGACAAGCGAAATGATATCGACGGAAATAAAACTAAAAAAATAAAATAAAAAACTAACTAAAAATAAATAACGAATAATCAAATAAACTAAATTAATTGAAAGCCGTTCCCCGGCAACGGCGCCAAAAACTTGATATGCACGAAAGTACCCATTAATTTTAATATTTATAACCTAACAAACTTAGACTAACTATGCACTTATAGGTAGTGTACCTAGTCAGATTACAATATAGCTTAGGTAAGTCGGGTGTCGATCACAGGGAACGGTGGATTAATTTAATATATTTGATTATAGGTTATAGGTCACACGAAAAGAATAAAAGAAATAGTTTAATAAATCTCAAACTAATAATTAATTAACAATTCTCGATAAACTAACAGAAAAACAAATCTCTTCAGGTACTTTGGTTTAGACAAGTTACACCTTAAAAACATAGACAATTGCATACACAAAGTCATTTATTCATGTTCACCGATTCCTAAAATGATTAGATTCGCGTTCATTATAACTAATCCTTTAGCAAACAAGTCAATTCAAACAGTGATCAATTGGTTAAACTAACATGCTTCCTAGTGTTCAGTTCGTATCAAGCAAGACTTGCAAATATAGTTAATCAAACTAGGCATTCAATTAACCTCTTGCTGATGGTCATCAAACAAGGCTCACACATTAACTTACTTATTCCCATGTTAATCCTAGTTTCACATTCGTTATTCCTAGACTTATAATCTCGATGGTCATCAAAATCATAAGAGACAAGCAATCAAGCATATCTTCATACAACTCAATTCACTTGACAATTAACAGCAAATAATTATCATTAATACGTAAGGATCTTTTAACAAGCTTGGAAAGGTAAATTAAACACAAACAAACTATTCAATATAGCAATTAGTCTAATAATCAAAGCTTCATTCAATCATAAATACAAAGTAAAAGGTTTTTACACCCAAGTCAGAAACTAAATACAGAATAGTAACACAATGGAATGCTAAACATGGTCACGTTAACAACCCATATGATTACCGACACGTATCCGCTCTCCAGCCATTCCGATCTCCGCTCCCATTAGCTTAACGGCCTTCCGGCCACCTCCTAGACCCTCAAAACGGCAACTATGAAGTTTTCTTGTTGCACAAGTCGAAGTGGAATATCATAAATTATGAAAATGGTGGAATGATATGGGGTATTTATAGTTGAAGGGATATGAAATTAATATGGAATATTAGAGTTGTATTAGAATAAGGAAACTAATGGTGGCTTAGGGATTAAGCAAATAAAAATAAGGTAAGTGATGCTTGGGGAATAAGTAACTTGGAGGGAATTTCCGTCCAACTTTTATGCTTCATCTTCAGGTCCGATTTTGGATAAGATAAGTGTCGAATTAGCCAAAAGTCCCTCTCATATAAGTCGTAGGAAATTTCGTCTAGTTTTTAGAACATTTTGAATCTTGTAAATTGGAATTACGAGTCATTAGATATACCCGAAACACTGAAGAGGGGTCAATCTGCCAACAATATCCTTTTTGCATCTTTTTCAGCTCCATTCTCTTTCTTTTGCACTCCATCTCCCATTTTAACTGTAATTAAATATTTCAAAGAATATTAAGTATATTTTAGTTCTAAATAATAATAATAAATGCTAAAATATTAAGATATGTTATACATAAATATATATAAAAATACACATATCACAGATCATGCCGGATGCAAACTTGATCGGAAAAGTACATCTGGTGGTTGCCAATTTTTAGGAGGAAGACTTGTCAACTGGTCCTCGAGGAAACAAAGTTGTGTATCTTTATCTACCGCAGAAGTTGAATATGTGGCCGCAGCCAGCTGCTGTTCCCAAGTGCTTTGGATGAAGACACAATTGCTTGACTACGAGTACAGAATGCTGCGGATACCAGTTTACTGTGACTCTGAAAGTGCCGTAGCAATCTATCACAATCCCATTCAGCACTCCAATACAAAACATATTGAGTTACGGTATCATTTCATCAAAGATCATATTTTGAAAGGTAATATTGAACTCATCTTTGTTCCTACTCATGAAGAGATTGCTGATGTTTTTAAAAAAACACTTGACTCTTCTAAACTGAATTTATTCCTATAAATGTTGGGAATGATGAATCCAGACCCGCAATTCTTTTTGAATTGTTAGCTACCGCAGACCATCCTTGGTCTTCGTTGCGGTTCTAACTGAGAATTACATATGATGGATGGTTTTGGTATCGCAGTCTAGGTACCACAACCATATGTCATACGTATCGCTCAAGGGTCCTAATGGTATGTTATTACTAACTTTTGTTCAAAGTGTTTTTCCTCTCAGCTTCTTACTGCAGTCTTTCCTTTGTCCATCTGCAATGAGATCTCCAACCGCAATGAAGTCTTTTGTTCAAAATGTTTTTCCTCACAAATGCTGTTTTTTCAAGTAAAAAAATAATAAATAAAAAATAAAAAAAAAACTTTGTATGCTATTTATGACCATTCATTAAATAACATAAAACAAAAACAAAAACATTCTCATTAAAACTGTCGTTTTTAAATAACAAAAAAAAACTTTTATCAGACCTATTTTAGGGATGATGACAAAAAGTGCATATCTGTCCTTTCCTCTCCCAAACACGTCCCATCTTCCAAACGCATCCCATCCGTTACCACTTTCTCTCCCATCACCCCCACGATTACCTGGCGTATAAACATGCGACCGTCTTTACATTAAATGCAACCATTTTTGGAAATCTTCCAAAATCTTTTTCAACCCGTTTTTAATATTTGTAGCTGAGATTCAATCTATAATTCATCTTCCCCCCCCCCCCCCCCCCAATAAAACCCAATCGTCGTTTTATCCTCTTTTACCCGTTACCTAGGGTAAAACACTTTTCACCCCTCTTTATAAACCCATCTTCTTCTCCATCAAATCCTTACGCTTTCAGAATATCGATTGTCTCTCAACTCTAAAAAACGTCCATAACTCTCAAAGAACTTTGTTTTTCATTTCTCACAATGGTGAAATCCGGTGCATCCAAGAAGCAATCCAAGGCTTCAGGTTCTGCAAATCCAACAGGTTCAGACTCTCCATCAATCGCTTCCAGTAATTTCAGAGCTGTATTTGAAGATCATCCTTCATACAATGCTCCCATCAAGCTCATGATCAAGTTTCTCAAGAATCACCCTCTGTTTGGACCCTTTGACATATTTACGGAAATTGTACCAATTTCCACTTTGTTCAAGTGTGCCTTTTCGGCATATCGACCACTGCAAAACCCTCAAGAAGTGCATCTCCATCTTGTGAATGACGCATTGGTCATTCTGACCAAGGAGAAGTTTCTAAGATCAATCAACCTACTGGTTCATCCATCGATCAAGTTTTCTCCCCATTAATGGCGGATATTACTATTGCTCTATACCAAATGGGATACCAGAAAATAATCAAGGGTATCAGCAAATTCAAGAAAAGTCAACTACCCACAGTGTGGCAATATGTGTGCCACTTCATCATCCGTAGCCTATCCGGCAGAACTGGAGGAACCGACAATATGGGGATTAAGCTCCTTGAATTGGTTTGGAGCATATTCACAGGGCATGATGTGAATTATGGGCAAATTCTATGGGACGACTTCCTTCAATACATCCCTAAGGAACACCTCAAGGAGAACCCAACAGAACTCACCTTTTCTAGGTTCTGGTCATTATGCATCCTGGATCTTCATGCTGATGCAGCTATTCCCATGGGCAACGACATCAATCTTTTCATTACAAAAGATCTCAAAAGGTACAATCCCTCATCCGATCAATCTCTTTTTGGACTAATCCGCAGGCTTCCCAACCATATTCTCTCTACTCTTGGTCCTGAGACTGCTAATGTCTCAGACCATATTGAGGCTACGGAGGGTATTGTCCCATACCCTTCTACCCCGCCTCTTCCATCCGCAACCATTATCCCTGAGGGTACCGCAGTCCCCTCTACCACTACTCTATCCAAGATTTCTCAAAGGAGAAAGATATTGACATCTAAAAAGAAACAAAAAACACCACAGAAGGATGCTCCCAAACCAACCGCACCCACCAAGAAACGCAAAACCAAACCAATCACTGTATCAATCAGTGATTCTGAAGAGGATAGGCAACCAATTTCAATCCTCAAGAAAAGAAAAACTACCAATACCTCTAGCCAAATGCGTGGCCGGACTGATACCTCAACCTCTCCATAGGCTAAGGTAGTCCTTGGGGTTGTCGCAGCTCCATTCGATACCACAATCGAATACCACTCAAGCTCATCATGTGAGCTTGTTTCATCATCATCATCATCTGAATGTGGAGACAGCCCCCCAGTTCTATCTCAAGTAGATATATCTGGACATCGCCCTAAGGTCCCCAGGGCTTCCCGTCTGCATGTTTTTTCCTCCGAGGAGTTAGACTCCATCTTCTTGAACATATCCCAAACACTTCAAACACCAATCCATCCGCAGAGCATTTCTTTCGCTCATGCCAGAACGGAGCTGAGGCCAAACATAACCACGGGTCACGGAGACCAAGGAAGCTCTGGAAATCCTACTCTGCTTCCATCATTTACAGGTGGTTTAGGCATGGTGAGAACACATGTGCAAGGATCCGTGAACCCAAGGGACACCTTGGTGCGTTATCAAAGAATTGACGGAGATGATTCAAGTGATTCTTGGAGTCGGTATCAACCTACTACTAATGCCGAAATCAAGAAATATGTTGCCTTTCGAAGAGCATTCCAAGCCCGAAAGGATCAACAAATCAAACAGCAACAACAAAAGGAACAAGAACTTTAAGTGGTTGCTAAGTACTGGGCTGATGCAATCAACAATGCCTATATTGTAGTAGGAATTCTTCAGTTTCAAAACTGGATGTCTCAGAAGGCTGATTTACTCCTCAAAGCTCAAGCAACATCCGCAGTCCAGCATACCACCCAAATTCCTCCCACTACGGTTCTTGAAACGTCACAAGACCAAGGTCCTGAAATAGAAATCAGCTCAGCTCCTACCTTTGGTCTTGATGATGATGATGTACAAGAAGTAAACAAACCTTCTCCTTCTGACGACGATCTCATGATATTCGATGAAGGTGAAGAATCTAGTGGTTCTCACCACTCCACCTCAAAGCCAAAGAATAAGAAGAAGAATACCGTCACCAGAAAAGAGTTTCTATCTCTCCAAGAAAAAGTCGATCAAATCCTGGCTGCGGTCAAGCTAACTCAACCGCAGCCCGAGGATGTTCCTGGACCTCAATCTTTGATTGAAAGGATAGAAAGACTAGAAGCAAGGGAACGACTGGCTGCGGAGCGCATATCCTTAAAGGTCGAAATGGGAATCTGATCCCTCGACAACAATCGCAAAGCAGACCACAAAGACTTCATGGAAGCCACTGAACGCCTTGATGGGTTTTGGTCATAAGACATCCTATGTGCTCATACAAACCCTAATGCTTGGATCTAGGTTTCTCTATTGTACATGCTTTGAATCCAAGACTATAAACCCTAATTCTAGTATATGAAATCGATATTAACATATGAATGGGTTTAAGAACATACCTTGATTGTTATATAGCAATAACAATCCTAATTCCACCTTGAATTGACTTTGGAATGCTTAGAGTCACAAGTATCACTCCTCTAATGGCTTACAAACACCAAGAGCAAATGGAGAAGGTATAAAGAGAGAGGAGAGAGGTTAGAATTCGTCCTTAGGACTCCTTGGGAACCAGTACACGAATTCTAAGGCCTTAGGGTCTTTATATAGGTGTAGAGATAGGATTTCAGTCATTTTCCTTATCTAGTTGCTTATCCACAAAGCAACCATAAGATAAGCCTTGAAAACCCTTATCCTTTATCCTTTGGACGATTTCAAGGATCCTTATCTCCTTGAATTCGTTCAACCCATATTTAGGATAACCATTACCATATTTTGTAACTATCACATAATTACAATTCAGCCCCTCTAGTTTAATTAATTACACTTGATCACAAAATTAATTCCTAATTAATTATTGACCAATATTAATTAAGAAAATATGATTTCTCCTTTAATATATTATTCTTATAACATATTAATAAATCATAATAACCTCTCTCTCTTTATTTATTTCTCCAATCAAGTTGCTTTGGTGAAGGTAACCCAAAATGACCATGCACCATCGGGTCAAGTACATACCAAAATAATTATGGACTTAGACACTAATCCAACACGCCTTATCTTCGAGGTCACTGCAATCAAAAATGATCTTCAAACTGCTATCAAAGATCAAGCCTCTCAGTCTCAAAAAATAATATATGAAACTCATACAACTTATGAGTCTACCATCTCGGTTCTTCACTCCACCATCAATCGCCTTCAACGATCATTAACAACCAACTTCCATGGCCCAACAATCCTTCAACTCACTAAGGAGATTCATCGCCTGCTGTTTAAATCATCTTCTCCAACCAATCAACAACTCACAGACGCCATCAAAGCTCAGTTTCAGGAGGCCTTCTCCAAAATTGATGGACTTCAGACATGGCTTGAGGAAGCTCCGGTTTGGAGTTCCTCAAGAGGGGGAAGTGAAAAAGATCAAACCCATCAATCTCATCAATCAGGTCACGATGATCATCAATCTCAACAATCAATTTCACCACATCAAACTCCACCTATCATCACTGGCAAAATTCCCTCACCGCAACCATCATCTCACAATGCGCCTCACGTTCCGGAGAAACCTCAAACTCCCCCTCACTTCAAACATCTTGAGGAGCATATGTCATCTCCAAGCTCAACAGATTCTCCCACCACTGCCAAAAGAAGAAAGACTGGAGGGCAGCCAAACTTGGTGAAGAGATCTAGAGGCTATGTGGATTTGATACAGTCATGGATGAAACTCTGATCAACTCTTGGGTTAATTCACACCGAAGATTGTTGTATGAAGACTACGTTCCTCATCTTACATATGCTGAGCCTCCTACTGATGGTTACTGGGATATCCCCATCTCACCTAATGCCAAATGTTTCACTGTGTTTGAGCCACTCGATCAAAGCCTTCCAGATGCCAAACGAGTGCATATGGAATTTGAGAGACTTTCTCAATTCTATGGAAAACATGCTTCTCCTTTTGAGCACATTTGGTCAAATGATCGACCATCCGCAGTGGTAAACTACAGAGCCAGAAAGTTTATGAAGGCAAAGTTTTTCCAATATACTCTGTCCTGAAGGGAACAAGATTATGTAAGGAACCAAGCTAATTTTCCTTGCATGAATCCGGAGGAGATTTTCCTCATTGCAAGTTGATAGAGTGAACAGCTTTCTGATGGATACTGTATGTGATTTTGCTAAAATCGATGCAGATATCTATCCTATCATTGCGAAGAAGCATAAGTTACCTCCACTTGATCCAGCACCGATACCCTCTGAAGGCTTCGAAGAAAGACACTTAGGTGCATCCAACTTCCCTGAACTGGGTGTCATCTTCAAAAGAAAAACCGATAATGTCAAGTATTTCATCCATACCTCTGCTATTCATCGCCTAACAAAGAAGCAGCTTGACATCTATCGGACCGCAGTTGAAAAGTCTAAATACACCACTCCGGAAGTAAATTTTGAAATTGTAAGGAGGATCACTTGGTTAGAAAGTGTAAGGAAGTTTTGGTGGATTCTAATCAAGCATCTTCGTCTTGATAAGTGATAGAAGTTAAAGAGGTCACTTAGGGGGAAATTGTTAGAACACTGAAAGTGACCCTCTTGAACTTTCCAGAACCGCAGCCAACTTGCTACCACAATGAAAGCATCTACCTCAGTCATTTGAAGTCAGAAGATAGCAAGCTTATGAACTTAGTCTTTTTTGTCTTTTCTTTATGCTTACTATTATTTAGTGTGCCTTGCATGACTACATCTAGAAGTTATCTTTGTAATGCTTGAGTCTCTATATATAGAGCTCACTTGTTCTGAATTGAATACGCATCTTCAAGTATCTTTACTATTTATCTCAAAAAGTTTCTTCTCACTATCATATCTGATCGTAATCTTTCTTCGGAGCAAGTCCTTGTGACTTCTTCACTAAGTTTGATCTCTCTTACTAACTTTGGTTTGAATGCATTCCAAGTTATGAATCCACTTACGTGTATTCTTGATATAAAAATTGCTATCATTTACATTACTTTACTTTCCACATCTAACTCACTAACTTCTAACTATTAATATTTTTGTGAGCTAACAGATCCTTGGAGATTAACTTTTCCGCTATATACTTGTTCTAAACATTTTGTTCAAGTGTGTCACAAAGTTCTTCTCTCAACAATATGTTGTGGTGTTATTTTGGGGAAACTCACTAAACTTTTAGCTTATAGTTTTGGATTATGTTTCAGGTACTTTTGAGGATTGCGGGAAGGTGAAGACGTGATCGTGCACCTCGTCATGTTTTGTTTCACTTTTTGGGACTTCTCTGATGTTGAACCTATTTTGAAAACAATTTGTAAGCAATGATGCTTTTGATCATATCTAAAAGTTTAAAATTTTCTTGGATTTTATGAATGTTACAGTATTTCATATATGTATATGTATGTTTGTTCTTAATTTGAATGTTTATGTTCATTTATGTTGTTCGTTTATGATCGTTCTTGCATGATATTATAATTGTTTATGTTTGTTTAGCATCTTAACAACAAACACAAACAAAAAATGTTTGATTTTGTGTTCGTGTTCTTGTTCGTTTGTTTGTTTGGTTAACTTAAATGAACAAAAATAAACAAACACTTTTATTTGTGTTCGTTTGGTTCGTTTACGATCAGTAGTGACGAATATATATACCGTTAAAGTGTGTCATTTGAACCACCTAAAAAAATTTGTTACAAGTAATATATAAAATTTATTTGTGACCTACCTAAAACTTTATGAGTGAGCTATCTTAATTTGTTTGGTGAAAAATTAATATGAACCAAGACTTTTAAAACTGCACATTTTATATACCAATAACCCAAGTACATAATTACCCATTAAGAAATAACCCTATATAATTTTTGAGTGATAGTTTACTGCTATATATTGGAAAAATAGGTGATTAATTTTGTAATGATAATTTGGAGTCATATATTGAAAATTATGTTTCAGATAGTATTAGTAATGATACAATTATAAAAATATTTTAAGATACTAGAAATCATCGGATAGAATCGTAAGAACTTTATTTATTTATTTATTTATTTATTATTATTATTATTATTATTATTATTATTATTATTATTTTCTTAACTACCTGACCTGCTAGTAGTATTTTTTTAAATGTTTATATTTGTATATAGCAATTTCATTTAAATATTGAACTGCATATGTTTCTGTTATAGACTTGTCGTAGTTTACGATCCTATTACTAGCGGTGAGCATAATAACTAGAAAACCGAATCAAAACCAAATTAACAAATATAATCGAACCATAATAACCGAACCATTTTAAAAACCATTGGTTCTGTTTCTAATTTTTGTTAACTGATAACTAACGGTTCGGTTATGGTTTTATAGGTTAACCGAACGTCCAAACCTCTAACTTTATATTTTAATATATAAAAATTATAGATTATATATAAAATAATATAGTCAAACTTATTTAAGACTTATTAAAATTTCAAAGTATGATCCATTAATCCTTACTTATCAAGAGAAGAACGAACAATCAAACCATCAAAGACTGATCACGCAGACACGCAAAATCTTCCCATCATGCCTTGAGTTAGATTATTGATTAATGTTGTAATTCCTAACTGGCTAATTCTACAATTTGTAAATATTATTCACAATTAATTTAATCTTCATACTCATAATCATCAAAAGCTTCTCACACTGTTAATCATAATCAAAGATTGTTTTGACTTTATAGTCCTATTCGAATGATTTTTAACTTTATAATCAAAACTTCTAGGTAAGTTAAGTTTTTAGTTCTTCTTGACTATGTGATATATTAATAATGTATATATATATATATATATATATATATATATATATATATATATATATATATATATATATATATATATATATTTTAATTTTTTGGCTTTTTTATTTACTGTTTTTGAATTAATCACATTGAATGTAGATAAGTGATTGACTTTTTTTTTATCCGGATAACAAATAATATGGATGTTTGGCTCTTTTATTTTATAGTTTTTAATTTAATAGCATTAAGCATGTATGAATGTTTATCTTTATTTTAATATTAATATCAATTATCAATATATGAAATTACTAATGTCAATTTTTTTTTTAATTTATATTTTTATTGAATGTTTTTTATTTTAAAAGTCACCATGTATTATCTCACTCTAAGTATTAAAGGTACCCACTTTATTCTATTACTATAAGTTAGGTTACAAACATTCACGTTGAGGACTTTTTGGTATTTTATTTTCATTTTTTTATGCCAAGATACTTTCACTATTTGTATTATTTTGAACATTATGGTTAACCAATATTACCATTAACCAAAACTGTTAACTGATAAAAACTATTAACCATAACCAATATTAAACATACCAATGGCTACCAAAATGCATTAACCAATTAATCATAATAGTTATGGTTCGGTTTTAATCAATAACCGATCAATACACACCCCTACCTATTGCCGTGCAAATTTGTTTACGTAACCCATGTTGAAATCTCATACCTAAACTTTTTTATCTAACATTGAATTTGTGTCTAGGTAGCGAGATTGATGTTTAGACATTGTAGAAGCTTTGTGTTATACAGAAACAATAGCCGAGTTGAAAAGAACTTGAATCTAACCTTAAATGTTTTATTTTTAAGTTAAGTTTTTATGTAGTGTAAGTTTTTGCTAAGTCTACACTTGATTTCTTTATTCTTTCAATTTAATCAGGACGATGCCCTTGGGTTGTTGTAAGAACAGAGAAAAAAACTATTTTGTTTTTTTACTAGGCGAATACTCAGGATCGGTCCAAATGTATATAGGATCCGGGGCGAAAAGAAAAAAAGGGCCCCTTATAGATAAATATAATAATCATTCAAAAAAAAATATCATTTATTAGTGACTATAAACACATTCAATTAACAATAAGAAACATATCGAATTGTTTATCTTTTGAGCTAGTTTGAGTTTGAACCAACTTTAGGTCCTAAAAATCATATTGCTAATAATTTTTTTTATATATATACACTATATAGCCCATAAATTTTAGGCCCCCAAAAATCGTGGGACCTAAGCGGTCGCCCGGTTTACCCACCATCTGGACCTAATACTTTGTTTAACTAAAAAAGTTAGTTATATCATTAAAACTAGAGTACCACAAAGATGAAGTGGAGCATATATGGCATGAGAAACACCACCCCTATTATATTGCATGTTAAAAGTGGCAAAGAACCCTCAAAATGGCAAAAATGGTGTACCTTACTACCACTCCGCTCCTTGGCAAAATTAGTGGCGTAATGAGGTGGAAATTGGCAAGAGCTCTCGAACTCCCTTGAGCCCAACAAATATGTGTTACTAAAATACACCATGTCATTAACTATAAACAAATAATTTTAGTTGATATAAAAAAATTATAATTATTTTAAAATTTATGATAAAAAAAACATTTATTAAAATCTTAATGAATTAATGGTTCGGAGTGGGAAAATCACTGATTGTATAATAGTAGAAAAAATAAAAGTTTCGAATTTTTTTTCACCGCAACCGAAAAATCAAGGGTTGTCGGTGCCACCGTGGACCTCCTAAAACCGTTCTCGTACACATGAAAGATAAATAGATATAATTTTAAAATTTGGTATTAGTTTTAACTATTATTAAAATCAATAAATATAGATGAACTCTTTTAAAAACCAAATAATTTCAATCTCTTATTGTGATTGAATATAATGACACTAACTTTTTATTTAGTGTTATTTGATTACAAAGTATGGAGAATTTCATATATGTTATTTTTAAACATCAAAATATTATATTGACCCAACTTAATTTTTAAATATCATACTTATTCTTCATAAAATTTCTAAATATCATATTTACCCTTCATAAAATTTCAAAATATCATATATGTATCTTTTAAACATCAAAATATCATATATGTTATTCTTAAATATCAAAATATTGTAGATGCACTTTTTAAACATCAAAATATCAATGATAATATCTAAAATATTCTCTATCTATAACATGATAATAATCAACAACAACAAAAACTAAACAATCAAATATATACATTCCATAGAAATGGTTGAAGATGAATCTTTTTGTCTGTCAATAAGTCGACATTTCAACAATTTAAAAATTCAAATTTCATTATCACAGACGTAAGGATAATTTGGTTAAATTTCTTAATTATTATAATAATTCTAAGGTATAAAAAATGATTATAAAATATTAAAAACATTATAAAAATGGATTTAGAAAAATATTATATTTTGAAGGTTTATAAAGGGTAAATATGATATTAAGAAATTAAACTGGCAAATATTATATTTTAAAGTTTAAGAAGGGCATATATGAAATTCTTCATTGTAAGTATGATTATTATTTTAAGGACAAATGATGCAAACGCCATTATATTGTAAGGTTTTTTTATACTCTATTTATATTTATACAAATCAAATATCATTTTATCGGAAACAAATTAAATCAAACATCATTTTATCAATATTTTTTTTCAATGTATATCATATAACCGAATACTTAGATTGCCACGCATCAAAGTGATGTTTGATATTTAGGGTGATGGGTATGGGCGACACTCATAGGGCGTTTTTGGGCATTATTACGCACAAACACCGCCCCTTCACATTTTTATGAGCGTTATACGCCTTCCGTTGCTTCCCGTTGCCACCACCACCTTCGTTTAACGTCGTTTCTTTCTTTTTATCTAAAAACGCCAGTGTGGGCGTTGCCCACACTTACCAACCTTAAAGAAAATGGTAAAGTGAAGTTCTTTTCAAAATAGAAGATAAAGTGATGCTCAATTTGAATTTTTATTTTTAATAAAATGATGTTTGATTAAAAAAAATGATAAATTGATTTTCAATTTGTCAATAAAATTTAATGAGATGTCAAATGAGTTTAATGTTTAACTTTTTAGGTCATCAACATTGGTCCTGTAGTTTCAAAACTTTTAATAGATGGTCATTATGACTAAATTTGTTACTTCTTTGTTGTTAAGTTTAACTAATGTGAGGGTAAAATGTTGGTGATTTTAGTGTTATCAACATGTTTTAGCGTAGATGTTACTAATATTAAGATATGTTGAGTTCTATTTCATTAACCAAGATTGGAGGTGCGGGTGCACATTGGGAGTGATAAATATGAATTCGGGATTCAGGGGTCCAAAGACAATACCCCTGGGTACAGGGTTCCAAGGGGCATCGCCCCTAGTAGGGTCCAAGGGGCAGAGCCCCTAGCGGTGTTTTCTTTATCGAGCAGGACTCCAACCATGCATTTTCACACTAAAACCCACTGATGACATCATGATAATGTAGGAGTTGGTTATGTCCACTAACTACCATATTTTGGTGCCAATTTTGGTATAACCGGTTTTAACTACTTTTCTTTCATGTATAAATAAGATATAAATGTTCCAAAAAAGGGTTGAACTCACATATAATCGAAATCTATTGAACATATTTTCTCCATGTTTTAAAAAATATCAAGCAAAGGTATTATGTGTTTCACAATTCAAATTTAGGCATGTAATTCAAATTGGTTTTGTTATTGGATTATCCCACTTTTGAATTCGTGTACCCCAGACAATAGGGACGAATTACAAATCCTGAAAAGTGTTCAAAACACGATCCTTGAATTGATCAAAGTAATATATATTGTTATTCTGATTCCCTAATTGCATCATAAAATAGTATTTTCCATACTTCAGGACCATTCTTGAAATCATATGATTTTAGTAATAACAAAAAAATAGAAAGATAACCCCACTCCTGTGACATCCCCAAAATCTCGGCCAGAAAAGACCGATTTTCATTTATGCTTTTAAAATAATTTCAGAGTAAATCATTTTGATTTGAAAGAGTTGCGGAAGTTGTTCCCAAAAACAAAACATGATAAAACAATGTTTACCAAAGCATTTCATAAAAGAAATGTATTTTCATTATATAATCAAAACTCGGGGTGTCATGTTCCGATACAGACCAATAAGCATAAACGATAACATTACAAGTCATTCAACAAATATATACATATACAGACTTGTAAACAAAACAACTTGATGGTTCATCCATCTTACGCCCTCGCGCCACTTCCTGTAATACAAATAAAACTGAGTGGGTCAGGCTTGGGAGCCTGGTGAGCATATAGGGTTTTCAACCCACAATAAATAATTAAATTAATTTTTCATCAACCAACAATAACCCAATTACCCATTCCCGTTATTCTCACTTTATGTCCCTAAAATAACTAACGCAAGGGACATAGTCTAAGAATATTTCATCGGGGTGACAACAAATGCTTCGGGGGTTCCTCAGCAATATAAGTCAAATAAGACAACCATGAGGGGGATGGAATACAGCGAATGAACACCCAAGTTCATTAACACCTACAGGTTATGAGCCTGCTAGCGTTCCACGGTACTGTCTAGAAAAGTCTGTGGTCGTCATCTAAATTCCGCTAGATGACTGGATAAAAACAACATCAAGGCCTCTCATCTGTTTATTACACACCAACTATCTACCCATGTTCTACCCAACATATTAGTAGATAAAACATACATTTTTATACATAGTTTCAAAACCTGTATAGCATGCTCAATCAATACATTTTCCACATAACAGATGAGGCACACCCACATAACACGTATTTCATAGAGAAATAATCAAATCTATAAGATAGAAGAAAGTGAATATACATTCACACACATAACAACAAAATATACACATAACACGTATTTCGTATAAAATACTTCATAATTATGCGTTAGAAGAAAGTAACTACACACTCACTTGATCAGAAGATGATCGGACAGCACTACGGCTCGTAGAAGTAGTAATCCTCAGCAGATCTGGAAGATCTCTACAAAAATCGAACTTCTCGCGGGCAGAGCTTCGGCTCGGGAACCGTCCTTCTCGGGATCTTCGGGATCTCGGGACTTGCTTCGGGGCTCGAGAATAATACCGGGGCTTCGGGGTACTTCTGGCACGCAAATCGATGCAAAAGGGGAGAGAGAGGAGAGAAAAATAGCAAAGGAGTCGGTTGCCCTCGCATCCTATTTATAGGAGGCTGAGGCCTCGCAGTACGCGGGGCGTACGCCTTGGTTCGTAAGCGCATGCGTCATCCGAAGAACTCGAGTGCGAGTGTCGACATATTTTGGGTACGCGGGGCGTACTTCGGATGAGTCCGATGACTCCTCTTCGGATAATGCCGGATTTAATAATTAAATTTAATTATTAATTATTTAATAAACTTCAAAAATTCATATCTTCTTCATACGAACTCCGTTTTCGACGTTATTTATATCCACGCGAAGGTGAGACTACGCTCTACAACTTTCTTTTAGACTCCGTCGGCTAATTTTGACTTTATTCTAATTATTTATTTTTAATAGGCCGGGACAGAAAATTTCGTTATAAATTCATAACTTCTTCGTTTGACGTCCGTTCTCGCCTAACTTTTTATCGCTTTGATACTAACAACGGGATCTTCGATTCTCGTTTAGATCACTAAGGCTAAATATCGCTCTAACGTAAATTTCACTTTTTACGTCATTCAGCGTTGTCGGTTATGTCGCGAAGCTTCGACAGGTCATAACTTCTTCGTTATAACTCGGATTTCGGCATTTTTTATATCTTCGGAAACCTTGTTTCAACTACTACAACATTATCTAAAGATATCAAGTTTATTTTACACTTAAATTTTGGTGCTTATTTTTATTCTTAATTAATCAAACCACATAATTAAACAATTATGCATAAAACACATAATACTCAAATAATACACTTCTATTATTTCAAAACGGGTTACAAAGGTTAACCTAGATTATTATATCATCATTAATGACAGGCCCAGAAACACAGGCGTTACAATTCTCTCCACCTTAGAATGATTCCGTCCCCGGAATCACACATCAACAAACAAATGCGGATAGCGACCCATCATGTCACTCTCCGTCTCCCAGGTGAGATTCGGCCCATTCGTGTGTTTTTATCGGACAAGCACTAACTCGACCATCTTGCGTCGCAACTTCTTAGTCTTTCGGTCAACAATTGCCTCTGGTTCTTCAATCAACCTTTTGTTCTCATCGATTCTCAACTCCGAAAGTGGAATCATGTCGGGAACTTTCCCTGTGAACTTCCGTAAATAACACACATGAAAAATGTATGAATTCCATTCAGTTCTTCTGGTAGTTCGAGCTTGTAAGCTTAGTTCTCAATCCTCTGAAGAACTTTAAACGGTCCAATAAATCTTGGACTTAATTTTCCCCTTTTTCCAAATCTTATAAGTCCCTTCCACGGCGAGACTTTAAGAAAAACCGAATCTCCAACTTCAAAAGTCATTGGTCTTCGCTTGTTGTCAACATAGCTCTTTTGATGATCCTGAGCTACTAATATTCTTTCCCTAATTATTTTCAACTTCTCAGCAGTTTGATGAACTATCTCCGGTCCCATAAACTGATTTTCCCCAACCTCAAGCCACACACTCAGCCACATACTTTGCAATGGTTCTAAACTCCCGTTTGGTTCTAAACTCCCGTATGGTTTCTGATGTTGTGTCTTGACTCTTTCACAAGTCACACACTCAGCCACATACTTTGCAACATCAAGTTTCATCGTCGGCCACCAGTAGTAGGGTTTCAGGTCCCTATACATTTTAGTGCTACCGGGATGAATCGAGTACGTGGTTTTGTGAGCTTCTTCCATCAGAAGATCCCTGATTCCTCCTGTCTTAGGTATCCAAATCCGATCTTGGAACATCTTCAGTCCATGACTGTTTACACCGAACACCAACGTTTTGCCCAAACGTTCCTCCTTTCGGTCATTCTTTTCAGAATCTTCCTCTTGAGCTTTCTTTATACTTTCCACAATGGTCAAGACAACTTCAATTCTTAACGCTCTTGGCCTTTTCCTTTCAAGATTGACTTTCCGACTGAGAGCATCAGCAACAATATTAGCTTTACCGGGAAGGTAAAGTATCTCACAGTCGTAGTCCTTGAGTAATTCCAGCCAACGTCGTTGCCTCATATTCAATTCCTTCTGATTAAAGAGATATTGGAGACTCTTATGATCAGTGAAAAGTTTGCACTTCGTGCCATAGAGGTAATGCCTCCATATTTTTAGAGCGAAAACTACCGCTACCAACTCCAAATCATGAGTCGGGTAGTTCTTTTCATGCTCTTTTAGCTGTCGAGACGCATATGCTATCACCTTTTCTCTTTGGGTCAAAACACAACCCAATCCAACCCCAGACGCATCGCTATAAACAGCGAAGTCTTCAACTCCGTCGGGTAGAGAAAGTATCGGTGCCTCGCATAGCTTCTTCTTTAGCTTCTCGAATGCTTCTTTATGCTTCTCACTCCAAGCATAAGTAGCTCCTTTGTGGGTCAAAGTTGTCAACGGAGTAGCAATCGAAGAAAAACCTTGGATAAACCTACGGTAATATCCGGCTAATCCTAAAAAGCTTCGGATCTCTGTGGGACTTTTCGGTTGTTCCCACTTCATTACAGCTTCAATATTTGTTGGATCAACCATTATCCCTTCTTGGTTGACCACGTGACCCAAGAATTGGACTTCTCGAACCCAAAAATCACATTTGGAGAACTTAGCATACAATTTCTCCTTCTTCAAGACTTCTAACACTTCTCGCAAGTGTCTGCCATGATCCTCTTGGCTTTTCGAATAAATCAGAATGTCATCTATGAACACTATCACAAATTTATCAAGGAACGGATTACAAACTCTGTTCATTAAATCCATGAATGCTGCTGTAGCATTGGTTAGTCCAAACGACATAACTAAAAACTCGTAGTGCCCATATCGGGTTCTGAATGCAGTCTTCTCTATATCCTGCTCTCTTACTTTCAGCTGATGATATCCTGACCTTAGGTCGATCTTCGAGAAATAGCTCGAACCTTGCAATTGATTAAATAGGTCATCAATCCTCGGCAACAAATATCTATTCTTTATTGTTGCCTTATTTAGCTCTCGGTAATCGATGCACATCCTCATGCTTCCATCTTTCTTCTTCACGAATAACACCGGAGCTCCCCAGGGTGATGAACTAGGTCTAATGAAACCTTTGTCCAATAACTCCTGAAGTTGCATCATCAATTCCTTCATCTCCGTCGGTGCTAATCGATAAGGTGATTTTGCAATTAGCGCTGTTCCTGGTAACAAGTCAATACGGAATTCCACTTGTCGATCAGGCGGTAATCCAGGAAGATCTTCGGGAAATACATCTGAATAATCACACACCACTGGAATACTTTGCATCACCTTCTTTTCCTTCTTAGCATCAATCACGAATGCTAAATATGATGTACATCCCTTGGTCAAACACTTTCTAGCTTTCATTAGGGAAATAATTCCAGAATTCACTCTGCTTTTGTCCCCATACACCATAAACGAATCTTTCCCAGGCGGGTTTACTTTAACTATCTTCTTCTTGCACAATATCTCAGCATCATTGGCTCTAAGCCAATCCATTCCCAACACGATGTCGAAACCATTAAGTTCGATAGGTAATAATTCTTCGTGAAACTTATTCCCATTAAGGTCGATTAAGATGTTTTTCATACGATGGCTAACAGGTACAAACTTGCCACTAGCAACTTCGACTAATAAAGCATTATCTAGTCTATCAACAGGCAAAGCTAGTTTTCTACCAAATTCATGCGATATAAAGGAGTAGTTGGCTCCAGAATCAAATAAAATTTGGGCAGACAATGTGTTTACAAGAAAGGTACCTAAAGCGACATCAGTTTCATCTTTAGCAGCTTCCAGTGTCATCTGGAATGCTCTCGCCTTTGGCTTTGGTGGAATGTTGGGCTTAGCTGCCTCCTTCTTCTTCGGACAGTCTTTCAAAATGTGCCCCTCTTCATTACAACCAAAACACATCCTTTTGTTGTTCGGACATTCATTGGCAAAATGTCCAACCTTTCCGTACTTGTAGCAGGTTACATCCTCGCTACATTTCCCAAAGTGCTTTTTCTTACACTTATCACACCACTTCGCTTCGCCTCCTTTTCCTCCAAACTTTTTCGAATCAGATTTCGAAAATTTGCCTTTCTTACCGGAACCAGATGTTCCCTCAATCTTTCTCTTCTCACCAACTTCAACCTTGTCGGTGGTTCTCCCCTTAATCATGTTCTCCACAGACTTGGCAGCCCAGATAACTGCCTCTAGAGTATGTGTCTGACGTACTGGCACCTTGTACTCCCATGGGAGTCCCTTCGCATACTGGTCCACCTTTGTCAGCTTATCTGGAATGATGTGCAAAGCAAACTCCATCTTATCTATAAAGTTATTAGTGTATTCATCAAGTGACATGCTGCCTTTCGTCAATGTCAGAAACTTGTTCTCCAGTTCCAATAGATTTTGAGCCGAGCAGAACTTGCGCTTGAACTGCACCAAGAATTCTGCCCATGTCAATTGCAGTGGCTCATTAGGGCTTAAAGTCTTCCCTAGAGTGTTCCACCAACGAACGGCTCCACCTTGGAATTGACGCACTGCATAGATAGTCTGCAACTTGCCTCTGCAGCCACAAGTTATGAAGGCCAATTCCATTTCTAAGATCCAATCCATAATTCCAATCGGATCTTCCTTTCCATTGAAGGTCGATGGTTTGCAAGTTAGAAAGTCCTTGTACTTGCATCCCATTCCATCATTCCTTCCATCATGGTTGTCTCGTCTAACTATCGGTGGGTTGGCTTGACCAACAGACCCACTGAAGTTTCCACCTTCCGAGTGCCCTTCATTTAATTCAGGCTCTTCCACACGAATTGACAGTTCTTCACGATTCTGTTGAAGCAACCGTCTAGTTTCATCCATCTGACGATCCAACATTGTTTAAATCATCATTTGCACACCAGCCATGGTTATTGGCTCAGGTGCTGCTGCTACGACATGTATTTGCTCAATCACTGGTGGTTGATTCTTGTTTTCATCAGCATTTCCAACTCCACTTATTGTTCTCACCATTTTTGATCTACACACCGAATAAGGTGAAATTAGATCCTCATTCACGATAGATATTCAGATCATCCTTATCACTTCGAAACGTTTACATGCTAATTCTAATATCGTAGACGTACGCTTAGAATCCTACACACATAAAGTTTCTAGATCCCGTCGGCAACAGTCCATAGATCCGAACAAATAATATCATATATGGCAACATATAACATTTAGCACATAAAGCATTTTAGGCAACTTTCCTAAAATAAACTAGTGCTCGTGTCTAAAATATAACAGACACACATCTCAAAATTCCACTTAGCATTCTAAGTTTAAGTCTAGCAATCCTACAAATTCCTAGTTCGTTTAAACTAATGCTCTGATACCAACTGTGACATCCCCAAAATCTCGGCCAGAAACGACCGATTTTCATTTATGCTTTTAAAATAATTTCAGAGTAAATCCTTTTGATTTGAAAGAGTTGCAGAATTTGTTCCCAAAAACAAAACATGATAAAACAATGTTTACCAAAGCATTTCATAAAAGAAATGTATTTTCATTATATAATCAAAACTCGGGGTGTCATGTTCCGATACAGACCAATAATCATAAACGATAACATTACAAGTCATTCAACAAATATATACATATACAGACTTGTAAACAAAACAACTTGATGGTTCATCCATCTTACGCCCTCGCGCCACTTCCTGTAATACAAATAAAACTGAGTGGGTCAGGCTTGGGAGCCTGGTGAGCATATAGGGTTTTCAACCCACAATAAATAATTAAATTAATTTTTCATCAACCAACAATAACCCAATTACTCATTCCCGTTATTTTCACTTTATGTCCCTAAAATAACTAACACAAGGGACCTAGTCTAAGAATATTTCATCGGGGTGACAACACATGCTTCGGGGGTTCCTCAGCAACATAAGTCAAATAAGGCAACCATGAGGGGGATGGAATACAGCGAATGAACACCCAAGTTCATTAACACCTACAGGTTATGAGCCTGCTAGCGTTCCACGGTACTGTCTAGAAAAGTCTGTGGTCGTCATCTAAATTCCGCTAGATGACTGGATCAAAACAACATCAAGGCCTCTCATCTGTTTATTACACACCAACTATCTACCCATGTTCTACCCAACATATTAGTAGATAAAACATACATTTTTATACATAGTTTCAAAACCTGTATAGCATGCTCAATCAATACATTTTCCATATAACAGATGAGGCACACCCACATAACACGTATTTCATAGAGAAATAATCAAATCTATAAGATAGAAGAAAGTTAATATACATTCACACACATAACAACAAAATATACACATAACACGTATTTCGTATAAAATACTTCATAATTATGCATTAGAAGAAAGTAACTACACACTCACTTGATCAGAAGATGATCGGACAGCACTACGGCTCGTAGAAGTAGTAATCCTCAGCAGATCTGGAAGATCTCTACAAAAATCGAACTTCTCGCGGGCAGAGCTTCGGCTCGGGAACCGCACTTCTCGGGATCTTTGGGATCTCGGGACTTGCTTCGGGGCTCAAGAATAATACCGGGGCTTCGAGGTACTTCTGGCACGCAAATCGATGCAAAAGGGGAGAGAGAGGAGAGAAAAATAGCAAAGGAGTCGACTGCCCTCGCATCCTATATATAGGAGGCTGAGGCCTCGCAGTACGCGCGTACGAGGGGCGTACGCCTTAGTTCGTAAGCGCATGCATCATCCGAAGAACTCAAGTGCGAGTGTTGACATATCTTGGGTACACGGGGCGTACACGAGTACGCGGGGCGTACTTCAGATGAGTCCGGTGACTCCTCTTCGGATAATGCCGGATTTAATAATTAATTTTAATTATTAATTATTTAATAAACTTCAAAAATTCATATCTTCTTCATACGAACTCCGTTTTCGACGTTCTTTATATCCACGCGAAAGTGAGACTACGATCTACAAGTTTTGTTTAGACTCCGTCGGCTAATTTTGACTTTATTTTTATTATTTATTTTTAATAGGCCGGGTCAGAAAATTTCGTTATAAATTCATAACTTCTTCGTTTGACGGTCTTTCTCGCCTAACTTTTTATCGCTTCGATACTAATAACGGGATCTTCGATTCTCGTTTAGATCACTAAGGCTAAATATTGCTCTAACGTAAATTTCACTTTTTACGTCATTCAGCGTTGCCGGTTCTGTCGCGAAACTTCGACAGGTCATAACTTCTTCGTTATAACTCGGATTTCGGCATTCTTTATATATTCGGAAACCTTGTTTCAACTACTACAACATTATCTAAAGATATCAAGTTTATTTTACACTTAAATTTTGACGCTTATTTTTATTCTTAATTAATCAAACCACATAATTAAGCAATTAAGCACAAAACACATAATATTCAAATAATACACTTCTATTATTTCAAAACGGGTTACAAAGGTTAACCTAGACTATTATATCATCATTAATGACAGGCCCAGAAACACAGGCGTTACAACTCCCTTACTCTCATCCTATAGCACCTCCTCTTCTTTTGAATAACCTATTTCTTAAACTGACTTGGTCGACCCACTTAAAATCCTGTTGTTACTCAGGTCTAAAAGGTTAGATTCTTTAAACCGCTGACTTCATTTGGGAATTTACCTTTAATTAGTTTTAACTCAAATCATACTTCAAGATAAAAGTCAACCCACCAAAAGTTTATAGTATACTCTCTGCTAATGAGTGTCTACTCAAGTCCAAGATTAATAAGTCGTTTAAATAACCATAATTGTCTCCGTTTTTTCCTATGAACCCATTTTCGATAAAACCAATCTTTTCAAATGAGTCAAGTTACCGATGTTAGCCGGTAAACTACTCGAAAATCCGATTCCAGTGATCACTAAAAGTTAAATCGTGTGGAGTTGACTGAAAGTGGTTGGGATTGGTACGGTGAGACCAAAGTTTGATCGAAACTCCGCCGACTCTAGGATACCAAAATACTCAATCTAGTTTTATGAAGGAATAAAAATTGGTGATTTACGAAAACAACTGAAGAATGCAAACGATTTTAGGTGTGTGAGTTTGAAAAAATCGGGTCTAAATTCAGGATTTGAAGCCATCTTCACCATTACCCTTGTCTACCATAGCCACAACCAAACACCCTATTTCACCTTTTTCTAAACCACTGAAAACCACCCAATACCACCATTATCCTTCCATTACAGCGAACCCCTCACATTTATCACATCCATCACCCAACCATTGCAGCCACATTCAATCAGATGTCATTCCCACCTTATACCTCCGTCCACCACCAACATATTCCCACCTTATACTTTTGTGAAAACCCATCATACCCTTACCTTTAGCCCTCGGCAACTTCACTCTACCCTTATTTATCCAAAACAACCCATCATAACACCACTCTTTTCCTTGCCTTGTCATAACACCACAAAAAAAGCACCCACTTCATCAAACCTAACCACCACTATCATCACCTCAACAACCCAACAGCCACCCTTATTTCTTGAATCCGTCCATCGTTCGCCCACCTCCAAGACCACCCTTGAACCTCTACGCACTACCACAACCGATACAATAACCCTTCTCTATCTCCAACCCGTTAAACCTGTAGAAAACATGAAAATGAAAAAAAAGAAAGAGGGGTTGTGATCAAATCAAGAATAATGAAAAGGGAGGGTATACCTGTTAGGGATGAGCATAGGCGGGTACCCGCCCTAATTATCTAGAATCGGAATCGGAATTGGCGGTTCCTAAAATGTTGGAACTGGAACCAGAACCGGTAGGTAGCGGTTCCAATAACGGGTGTCTGGTTCATTAAATTTGTGAAATTTAAAACGTATAAAAGCATATCTATTGTAAACCTATGAGAAAGTTATCTATAATATCAATACATAATTCGCCTCGTATTATAAGTAAGGATTAGAAAATATCAATAGCTCGAAGAAGACGACGAAAAAAATGGGTGCATGTTTCTTAAAACCTTTATAGGTTTAAAACAAATTACTCAAAATTTTAGAATTTTAAATGATGTCATTCAAGATACCGTGTAAAGTATGTACTTGTGATATATATATATATATATATATATATATATATATATATATATATATATATATATATATATATATATATATATATATATATATATATATATAGAAAAGTTCAACAGAGAACCATAATTATTAGTTCTTCAAGAAACTAAATCTTTTTTTTTTCAATTTCTAGAGCTTATTTTTTATCGAAAAAAATATAAAAATATCTAAGTTCATATATTAACATTGTGAATGTGAAAAATATTTTTCGGATTCACCGTGTGAATCCGGATTCACGTTGTGAATTTTCAAAAATTCACATTGTGAATTTGACGTAAAAAAAATTGAATTTTATATCATTGGAAAAAGGATAAAAAGTTATAAATTTCTGTATTTTTAGTTTTTTTTTGATAAAAAATAAATTCTAAAAGTTGAAAAAAAGATTGGTTCATTGGTTAATTATGATTCTCTATTGAACCTCACTATATATATATATATATATATATATATATATATATATATATATATATATATATATATATATATATATATATAGACACACACACATGCATGCACATACCCTAGTTTCGGCGGGTACCCGACGAGCAGCAGTTCCATAAAAATAACAACTGGAACCGGAACAGGTTTCGATGTTGTTCCGGTTCTGAAAGTGAATACTCAGTTCCGATGTACATCCCTAACACATGTAATCAAAAGTAGGTGTGAGGAGAGAAGGGCTTGGTCATTTATTGGAGAATTGTTTCATTCCTGTCGATAGCGGACGCATACAAGCTCAAGAATGGTCTGCAACTTGGAGCTTGTGATCTCTTTTGTGGTCTCTTTAACCCAAAATTTTAAGAATGACCATTATGATATGAAAAGAGGATTTTACCCTCACATGTCAAGCATATGTTTAGACTTAACAGAAAAAAATCGACGAAGTTAGCCAAAAGGATCAAACATTAAGAGTTTTTAAACCACAAAGATCATCATTAATGACCTAAAAAGTTAAAATTTAAACTCGATTTTTCTGGAAACCCTAATAACCTAGTTTGTAAAGCATAAAAGTGATGTTGGATTTTTTTAAAGCAAATGATTGTAAAGTTCAATTCAAAATAAACAATATAGTGATGCTCAATTCGATTTTTTCTTTTATATATAAAATAATGATTGATGATTGATTAAAAATTTGATAAATTGATTTTCGGCTTGTCAACAAAATTTAATGAGATATCAAAAAACACTAAGGTGCTGTTTGTTTTTTCGAAGCGAAAATTCATGAAGTCTGCAGACTACCTCTGCAATCCTCTGTAGCAGAAGAGGTGGAACAAACGGCTGCAGCCTATAATAAGAAGTATGTTTGTTTTTTAACATCTGCAGTAAACTAAAATTTAAATAAACTAATTTTATAAACTGAAAATAGTTCTCAACACTGAAATTTAATAATTCTAATCTTAAAACATTGAAATAATAATAACAAGAACATGTAAAAAACAAAAATATAAAACTTAAAAAAATGTAAACGAAGCTAATAGTTTTATTCTAGAAAAAAAAACTAATTTTAAAAAACATTAAAAAAAGAAAATAATAAAAAAATTAAGAAAGTATTGCAAACGTTGTCTACAAAGTTCGTAAAAAATTACATACGTTAAAAAAGATGTAACTGAAATTGAAAATATTATTAATAAAATGGTAAAAAAAAATTAAAAAAATCAAGTTAAAATACCAATCGTGGAAATTATAAAAATAAATTGTATCACATCCGTAAATAAAAATTTAAGAAAATCAAAGTTTTAAGAAAAAAAAATTAAAATGTTATACAAAAATTTTTAAGAAAACACTTAGAAAAAATAAAAGCTGAAGAGGTTAGAAGAGACAAATCAAGTGCTGCACCACGCAGCACACGCGCAGAGGTTTTGTAGTCTGAAGTCTTCCAAAAAACAAACTGCTGTGAGAAGGAAAGTGTTGCGCGTGTGCTGCGCCGCGCAGCAATAAGTGTTTTGAAGAGGTTTTTATAGAAAAACAAACATCACCTAACTTATAACACATTATAACACATGATTTTCATGCCATTTGTCTTTTTTTAAATATCATAATATAAAATCTAATTTTATATATTATTATTATTATTATTATTATTATTATTATTATTATTATTATTATTTTTTTGTTTTAATTACTATTTGTTTGGATGGTTTTTCTTACTTAATTTGATATTTCAATTTATATTTTATATAATTTTTTCGAACTGTTGTCACTTCTTTTTTTTTTTTTTTTTTTTTTTTTTTTTTAAATTTATTTGATATTTTAGTTTAAATTTTCCATTCAGTAAATAGTTTCTACCTTATTGTTGACAAAAATTGCAGAATAACCCTCATGACCCCCCAAAAAAAAGAAATGATATTGTTTGATTAGACTACTTTTATATCAAAACAAATTATATACAAAATCAATTCTTTAAATGGTGTTGATTTGCAACAATTTTTCAAATTAAAAATTATATATAAAATCAATTCTTTAAGGGGATGACTCTTGATCCTAAATTTCATATTAAAAAACAACGATCATATTTTTCTGTCAAAATACCAAAACACTTTTGTTGAGAATATCTTTTACCATATTCCAGAGTCACCTCCGAACTTCATGAAGATGCATATGGAAGCTTCTACCTATTTCTTGCTTTACACTAACCCCAGAACTTTCAAGAAATTTTCTACGTGTATATAAACCTTAAACTCCATTAAACAATCCCACCATAACAGCAGACATTCATCTAAGCTAATTAAGCAACGTTACACGAACTAAGAAGCCATACCTTTCACCATGAGGACAATCGCACTATCAGCATTAATGCTGTTTCTGTTCTTCGCCCGACAATGTGGCGGATCTCTGTTATCGTTACTCGATCACCATCCTGATCCAATCGGAACCAGTTTGTTGTCCGACCTCATCAGATCCGATCTGTTTTCGAACCCTTTTAAAGAATTGGAGCAGATTCCGTTTGGAATCGAGCAAGACGATGAAGTGATTGTGTTGCCGGCGAGAGTGGATTGGAAGGAGACAAGAAACAGTCATGTGATCACGATGGATGTTCCTGGGATGAAGAAGGAAGAGTTGAAGATTGAGGTGGAGGAGAATCGGGTTTTGAGAGTTAGTGGAGAGCGGAGGAGGGAGAAGGAGAAGGAGGAGGTGGAGAAAGACGGTGGTGGTCATCACTGGCACCGCTGTGAACGGTCGTATGGAAAGTTCTGGAGACAGTTTAGGTTACCTGAAAATCTCGATCTAGACAAGGTGAATGCGAGGCTTGAGGACGGAGTGTTGACGATTTCGATCGCGAAATTGACATCGGACCAGATAAAACGGCCGAAGGTGGTGAGCATTGGTGCCGGAGAACCATCTGCGCCGCTGTCTGATTCGGAGACGAAATCGGAACTTTGAATGCGTTAATGCAGCTGTGTTGATTGTTGAGTATTGACTGATGTTGCTACTTTGTTTAAGGCTGTGTTGACTTATGTTCAAATGTTCAAATATTAATATATCTTGAATGTACGACAAAGTTATTAATATGTGCTAAAAATATATATATAAAACAGTTAATTTATTAAATTATATGTGAAAAGTAAAAACCAATTCGGTCTTCGATCGATTTTTTTTTTTATTTTTTATGAACACACCAATGTTATTTAATACTAGGTTATAACTCCTAGATATCCATGCGAAAATTTTAATAATAATTTCAACTAATTTATAACTTAATTATTGAGTAATGTTTTGTATTTGTAAGTAGTTTCGTAACGATATAATGATTGGTTGAATTGAAAAATAATAAAATTAAAAATAAAATTAATAATTTCATTGTTAGGGTAACAGACGATTTTATATCTTTTTTAATTAGAATATTATTTTTTCCAAATTTGAACTACTATCAAATAAATAAATGATATTTCTAAATCATGTAAAGTAATTAGTTATTTTGAAAAAATTAATAATTTACATATTTATATAATGTCTTTAATTTGAAAACGTAATATTATAACTTATGTATAATTAATGAATAATATTTATTTAGGATGTTATTTAGAAAAAACATTAAAATATTTCATATGTATAATATGTATAATGATAAGTAAAATTAAGTTAAACGTACTAATAATATTGTTAAAAAAGTATATATATAATGTTTTTTTTTTTTAAATTTAAATTAATTTAAAAATAATGTGAAATGCATATACATACGCACGGTATAGTATACAATTTCGTCATACACTTTTCCAAAATATCATTGCATTACGTATACCAATGACCCTAAGACAATCTCATTTTTGTGGCACAACAAACACACAATGTTTGTTCTTAAATTTTCAATTTGTTTTCAAGCTCCGTCTACATTGATTGAAGATCAAAAGCAAATAATTCAAGTTATTGTATTTGAAACAAATTAGATTGAAGAACTATTGTTTGAGGCGATTGAAAATCAGGTTGAAAGTTCAAAAATTTGAGCCGTTATAGAAATACGAAGATAAGATTTAACACGTCCCTGTATCTATTGTTCGTATTTCTTAATTTTTGTAAGAAAATATACATGTTAGGAATAATAACTTACATGTTGAAGATGCATGAACAATTTCTTTGAAGATGATAGGCAAAACATGTTCTCCTTAAAACGAAAAGAATATTGTCTGTATTTGAAATGATCATGTAATTTGTAAGCTTTGAGAAAATATAGTTTCAATTTTTGAATTCGAAAATGCTATAAATTAGGAGACGAATCTTTATTGTATATATTCAAAATAAAATATAATTTTTTTAATTATTTACTTTCAATGATATGAGTAACAATCGCTATCTTTGTAGAAATCATCTTAAATTCTGTAACCCGCAAAGTAATTTGATTATATATATATATATATATATATATATATATATATATATATATATATATATATATATATATATATATATATATATATATATATGAACTTCGAATAGTTTTTTTTTTTATTTAATTATTAATTTATTTATTTGAAGTTTCAGGGTAAAACCTGCATAGAAGAAATGCTATTGATGATTTTTTGTCTGGGAATGGAATTGTCAATTATGTTGTTTGTTTGACGGAATGGAATGAAAATTTATTCTATTCCATTCCATATTGTTGATAATTCAAAAGACTTCCTCCGTTGTTTGAGGAAACTTTTAATGCAGTTCAATAGTTAACCATAACCATAGCAAGTAAGTGTTCAACAACTTGCATTTCTTTTCATCTTCCTTCAATCTATTGAGATCAAGTAACATTTTATTCATAGTATAAGTATATAATTTGATTAATCGGTCAATTTCAGGGGATATCTATTAGAATTTTGTTGTGCTTAGTGTAAACATGGAAGATCAAGATGCATTTGAGATAGATTTTCAGCTAAAACCTTATTATACTGGGTATTTATAGTCTGATCTAATCTTTTTTATTTTTCTTATGAATGTTTGTGTTCCTAAATCATTAGTCATAATTGATTTTTACTTTATTGTTCGAAAAACAGTGGTCGCCTTACACAATCTCCCCAAGAGTACAAAATCTTGGGTCTGAAGCTTTTGAGAATATTTGTTCAGAAAAGAATTGCAGAGTTTCACACTGAATTACATTTTCTTTGAGCAAATGGTCTTGAAAACAGTTGTATGAAGCATGGATCTTTTGCCTAGAACAGTCAGGTAACAATTGTTGGGTGCATTTCATTTTTTTTAGTTTATGAACAATAATTATATTATGATTTTGTAAATTCATTTACAGGGATGAGATTGTTGGGTGCAGTGAGAAGGCGTATGAATTTCTAACAGTTAACGATCTACAAGAAATGTTATTGAGTTCCTCAGACCAAGATCTTTTTCATTATATTAAAGAGGTTACATTCTTTATTTCAATTTTTCAGTTTTCCTATACAATTGTAATAGTAATAACTAGATTTTGCATTACTCTTACTATTAAGATGTGTTTGGTTTGTGGGTGGATTCCGACAGAATTGGAATTGGAATTCGAGAATCCATTCCACGGTGTGTTTTGTTGCAAATGGCATTCAATTTCACTAGATTTCTTCAAGTTTCATATTTTATGAATTTTTTCAGTCCCAAGGGCGGATGAAAGAAATTCAATTTCATTTTTTCTTTTTCTTTTTTTGTTAAAAGACCAAAACACCATCAGCATACATACATATTTAGTATCGTTAAAAAAAAAAGCAGAGATGTAATTTTATGGGTTGTGATAAAAATATCAGACTTCAAACCAAAATACAAATACATATGTTCAACAAACAAAGGACTATCTGTAACGACCGAAAATACAATCAATTTAAAATTTTCAAAAACAACCCGATTTCATTAAATTGTTTACAAAAAGGTTTTCAATACAAATCATTTAGAGTATTCCCAGAATCGCATTACTACAAAATCATGAGGAGCGGTACGATCACGCCTTCGCCTTGCAAAAGTCTCCTGAAGAACCTGAAAAACATTAAACCACAACTGTAAGCCCGAAAGCTTAGTGAGATACCCCCAAAACACCAACCACATATACGCCTTTCCAGGCTATGACCTTCCGGTCCAAGACATATTGCCTTCCGACCCATAACATATAAAACATACATAACAGAACATAGAACAGCCATGCATATCGGGTCTACTGTGTGACTGGTCCGCTGTATCGGGCCTTTAGTCCACCGGATCCATCCTCCAGGTCTAGTCATGTCCTTTGAGTCTACAGTGGGGTTGGTCCACCCGTATCGGGCCTTCAACCCACCTGGTCCACTCTCTGAGTCTACAGTGTAACTGGTCCGCCCGCATCGGGCCTTCAGTCGACCTGGTCCACTCTCCAAGCCTCGGCACGTCTGGTCCGCCCTCGCGGGGCCTACAGCCTATCCGGACCGCTCGCTGGGCCTTCGGGATAACCGGTCCGCCCTGGGTATCTTGGCCTACAGCACAAAGCAGGACCCGCCTCAACCCATCTCCAGTCCAAACAACCATGTGCACAAAACATACAATCATATAACAGTCATAGTCAACAAACCGAGCAAGCAGATCACATAGCATATCATTACCCTAACCAGGTTACCGACCTAACCGGTCACTAGCATAGCATTACTCTTTATATCGGGAAACTGACCTTAACAAGGTCTCCTAGCATGTACCATCCTAGCTACCAGGATGCAGACACATCAAACAATAACATATTAACCATATCCGAATCTCAATCCAATAAAAGGGCCGACCTTGGTGCCTTAGACCCTGTTGATATAGTGAGGATAACTCACCTCAAAACTGCCGGCTGAAAGGATAAGATCCCGCTGCTCCGAACTCTGACACGAGCTCCTTCACTGAACATCAAAAAATTCAACTCAATATATATATATATATATATATATATATATATATATATATATATATATATATACCCTTATTTACCAAAATACCCCTGGAAGACAACTGGTCAACCCCTGACTGACTCTACTCGCCGAGTCATCCCGATGACTTGTCGAGTCCCCAAGCTCAGAACTTCCCTCAATCCGCGACCTGACTCGCCGAGTCACCCCGAGACTCGCCGAGTCCAACCACTCTGATTCCACTCGCACCCAACTCACCGAGTCATCCCTTGACTCACCGATTCATCGACTCAACCAGAAATATTGGGACTCTTCGACAAGACTCGCCGAGTCCAAGAACAGACTCGCCGAGTCTAAGGCTATCTTCAACCTACTCGCCGAGTTGTTCTTCCAACTCGTTGAGTTCCAGGCCATCTTCAAGCAACTCGTCGAGTCCACCCTTGTGACTCGTCGAGTACCACTGGTCTGAATCCATACAGAAGCATCTCAGGCCATGCAATTGATCCAAAACATAGATCTAGCCTCCTACAACCCATCCATCACGTAAAGTGGCAAACTTTACGTGAATCCATGAAGATCTAAGCATAATACACATTAGAACTAAGGTTTGGGACATGATAGCTCCATTAACGACACAAGAACAGGGGCTTAAATGCTCTTAAGATCTTCTCCACTCCAGATCTGAGGTAGCAACCTCAGATCCATCCTTCAAACATCAAGATGCCACACAACTAAGCTCCCCACACAACCCCAAAATGAGAATCTAGGAAAACACAGCCCAAGAAAGAAAGTATTACCTCCAAAGGATGCCTCAACAACAATGAAACTCGAATCCAAGTAAAGCCCTTTGATCCAAGCCACTTCTCCTTTAAGATTTCTTCAACAAGCACCTCTCCAAGCTCCAAATTGCTCAACAACGGGGTTCCTCCACGAAATTAGGGTTTCTGGGACTCAAGGGGGGGGGGGGGGATCAAGGAGGCTGTGGAGGAACATAATGATCTTTATATAGGGCTCATTCCCCGGATTTAGGGTTTTTCTTCGCCCAACACCTACTCGCCGAGTCCATCTTTGGACTCGCCGAGTAGGCCATTTGACACGCGACCAAAGTCGTGACCTGACTCGCCGAGTCCATCCATGTGACTCGCCGAGTCGCCCTCCAAAACTTACACTTTTAACCCTCCACTCTACTCTTGCGATTCCGGGATGTTACAATTCTCCCCCACTTAAATTAGGCTTCGTCCTCGAAGCCTACGGCATCTCAACTTCAAAATACTTCCCTCGACGCGCCACCTGACTTTAACCGGACCAGGTCCCTCAAGGCACAACCATAGAAACCAGAAGCTCACTTTCTCCTCTCATGCAGTGTCCCAACCACCTACTCAACCCGGGCACCAGCTGTACCCTCCGATAGCCGCACTCAACAACCGAGAAATTCCCACGATGCCTTACTGCTCCAATTCTCATCATTCACTTGACTCATATGGCTAGGAAACCATGGACCATCGGATCCCCGATCCGAATCCCGCTCTACCCATTCCATGACGACAGAAAGACCCATTCTTTAATTCCGGAGCAACTCCCCGAGTTCTCCTCTCGCAATCACACACACATGCTGATCTAGCTCTAGCACCCTCAGATTTGGAAAACCCGATACACTGATGATATCCCCAAACATCCTTCCAGGATGAACCGCTAATGCATACCCAAAACCCTGATCAGGATCTCACTGAGAGTCCAAGACTCTCTCCCTGCATCCCTTCCGAACCCCTCTCCCTGGCTCTACGCCTGCGGAATTCCCTCCGCGCCCTGAGCAGACATCTCAAGTCGAATGAGCTTTTATTCTACTGCCGCAAACACGCAACTCAAAAACTATCGACGGACCACTCCAATCACAACTCTACACTGCCGCTTTCACTTCCGTGAATTCGCACTCCCTTTCGGAATTCCATTCCTCCCTCTTTCCTTACCAAGAAAACCACTCGTCCGCCCTATCACCATGACAGGTACTATGGTGCTCACCACACGCTACACTACCTCTTTAAAGCGTACCCGACATCCATACATCACTACTACTCTGACTCTCATCGCAGGGACTCTCAAGCCCATGCACTACCTTCACTGATCAAGATCGCCACCCGAGGCTAGACCTCCCAATGTAATCACACTGCAACATATGCAACCCATAACCTCGAATCGATCCAACAGTACTCGCAGAGTCTTCAGCATGACTGGACCGCCTCCCCAGGCCTTCAGCCAATCTGGACCACTCTCAGAACCTTCAGCCAATCTGACTGGACCGTCCTCCGAGCCTTCGGCATGACTAGTACGCCTACCAGCCTTCAGTCTATCCGGACCGCTCAACAAGCATTCATCATCCCGAGCTATCTCTTCGGGAAATCTTCCCATGCATGTCGTTCTAGCCCTCTAGGGGTTCCGAACTCTATCTCCATCTTACATGCTCGATCCCGGCTTGCTCCCAGGCCTTCCACAATCAAATGCCCTAGGTCTGTATTCCGCCCCGCATGCCTGTTACTCACCCATACGAGCCTGCTCTCGGCTGCTAGAAATACCGTTGAATTCCCCAAGCAGCTAAGCAACCTCTCAAGCCTAACGACCATCCAGAGAATTTCCGATCCTCCCCCACTTAAGACACTGACAGTTAATCACCGTTCGCCATCACCGATCTCCCAAAGCAACCTTGCAGAAGACCAACACTTACACGCAAAATGTTTCTCCCCGGCGTTAACAACTTCCATAAAAATCATGTTTCCACACTGAACAACCCGCTCGAAAGGAACCCAATCTTCAAATATCCATTCCTCAGACTGCAGAATCTACCCGACCTTCAAACCAACGCCGCATCCGCCACCAATCCTCACAAAGATAATCAACGATAGCTCGAAGTACTAATCCATAACCATATCGATCCTTCAGGGAACAAAGGATACCAAAACGAAGTCTCGAACACAACTCACCAAACCCTCAGGGAACAACGGATACCACACGAAAACCCGAAACGCAATTCCATAACCATCCAACGAAACTAGCAGATATCAATACTCCACAATAATCACAAATAATCAAAACAACAGAAAGAAACATACCCACAACAGCAAGCTGAAAAACACGACCCTAAGCCCTTGGGGGCTCCGCTCCATCCTGACCTCCACATGTGATCCTCAACGTAGCCGGTGCTGGAGCCTGCACCGGTCCTGCAGCAAGCCGTGGACAGTTGACCCTCAAATGTCCAACCTGATGACAATGATAGCATATCCTCAAATCCCGAACCGGCACTGACTGCCGACAATCCCTCGCATAGTGTCCCTCCTTTCCGCACTTGCGGCATGCTCCACCGGACCGAAAAACTCTGGCATGACCCCTTCCACACTTTCCACAGACGTGGCTACCCTGATCTCCCATCCTGGAATCAACGGTCTTAGACCGTTCCATCGCCGTCTGTGACTGAACCGAAGCTTGCCTTAGCTCACGCATCTGCAACTCAATCTCTAACTCACGCCACCTGGCGGCCTCCTGCAACTCCAGCAAAGTCTCGCACCTCTGCGCAGAAACAAACTGCCTGATGTCTCTCTTTAGCATACTCAGATATCGGGACATCTGAGCCTGCTCCGAAGCGAACTCAGGGCAAAACATCGCCCTCTCAGTAAACATCCTGGTGATTTCCGTCACCGACTCCGAATCCTGTTTCAGCTCCAAGAACTCCTGAGCCAACCTCTCCCTCTCGACCTGCGGAACATAACGAGTGCTGAACATCTCTCGAAACTGATCCCATGAAATCGCAGCCCTCTGCGCATCCGAGTACGACCCCGTGGTCAATCTCCACCAATCCTTTGCCCCGAGCCTTCACAGGTTCAGAGCGCACCTCACCCTCTGATCAGCAGGGCATGAACACGTGAAGAAACATCCCTCCACATCTGATAACCATCTCATAGCAACGATCGGATCCTGAACTCCATCAAAAGTGGGAGGCTTCGTATTATCGAAGTCCCGATACTGAAAACCTCTACTAGCTCCTCCCCCTACCGCTGCTACAGCTGCTGTAGCTGCCGCGGCAGCCGTCTCCGTGAGAGCCGCATAGCGCTTATCAAAATACTCCACCATGGTGGCCTTGAACGACCCAAACAACTCCGGCAGCTCAGCCCGAAACAATGCAGCAACCTCATCATGCAGGATCTCACGAATCCTAGCATCCAACTCGTGCGTACTCATCTGAATGACAACCTCGGGCTGTACAGACCTACCCGGAACTCCCTCTCCTGCTCCCTCTCCTGACCCGGATCCACTCCCAGCGTGCCCTGATATCTCCATACTGAAAATAAAACACCAAAATCTCAGACATTTCCCCACTATCCCGGGAACCAGCTCTCATCCCAACCCTAGAGGTCATGGTTTCCCTGATACGCGTATGGGTCCGTGCTTTCGGTAGTATGGGCCCATACTACCTTCCACACCTACCCATATTTGTATGAAGTACTTCCACAACACCCTAGCGACATACATAACAACGCTCTATCCTCACAACTTGTAACATCCCGGAATCGCAAGAGTAGAGTTGAAGGACTAAAAGTATAAGTTTCGTAGGGTGACTCGGCGAGTCCATGGATAGACTCGGCGAGTTAGGTCGCGACTAAGGACGCGTATCAAGTGGCCTACTCGGCGAGTCCAAAGATGGACTCGGCGAGTAGGTGCTGTATGGAGAAAACCCTAATTTTTGGGGTTGAGCCCTATATAAAGAGCATTATGCCCCTCCACAGCCTCCCTTATTCCCCCCTTGAGTCCCAGAAACCCTAAATTCGTGGAGAGTCCCATTATTGAGCAAATTAGAGCTTGGAGAGGTGTTGGTGGAAGAAATCTTGAAGGAGAAGTGACTTGGATCAAAGGGCTTTGCTTGGATTCAAGTTTTGTTGCTATTGAGGCATCTTTTGGAGGTAATACTTTCGTTCATGGGCTGTATCTTCCTAGTTTCTCATTTTGGGGTTGAGTGGGGTGCTGGGTTGTGTGGCATCTTGATGTTGGAGGATGGATCTGAGGTTGCTACCTCAGATCTGGAGTGGAGAAGATCTTTAGAGCATTAAAGCCCCTGTTCTTGTGTTGTTAATGGAGCTACCATGTCCCAAACCTTGGTTCTTAGGTGAATAAGGCCTAGATCTCTTTAGATTCACGTAAAGTTTGCCACTTTACGTGATGGATGGATTATAGGAGGTTGGATCTATGTTTTGGAGCAATTGCATGGCCTGAGATGCTTCTGTATGGATTCAGACCGGTGGTACTTGACGAGTCACATGGGTGGACTCGACGAGTTGCTTGAAGATGGCCTGGAACTCGACGAGTTGAAGGAACAACTCGGCGAGTAGGTTGAAGATAGCCTTGGACTCGACGAGTCCATTTGGACTTGGCGAGTCTTGTCGAGGAAGTCCCAATATTTCTGGTTGAGTCGATGAATCGGTGAGTCAAAGGATGACTCGGTGAGTTATGTGCGAGTGGACTCAGAGTTGTTGGACTCGGCGAGTCTCGGGGTGACTCGGCGAGTTAGGTCGCGGATTGAGTGAAGTTTTAAGTTGGGAACTCGGCGAGTCATAGGGTTGACTCGGCGAGTAGGGTCAGTCAGGGGTTGAATTTGACCCAGTCTTTGACCAAGAGTTGACCAGTGGTTTCCAAGGGTATTTTGGTAATTGTTGATTATGGTTTTGAGTTCAGTGCATTGGTGGCTGTCCAGTGGTGGAGATCGTATCAGGGATAGGAGTAGTTCGGGTTATTTGTTCAGTCGGCAGTTTCAAGGTGAGTTATCCTCACTATATCTATAGGGTTTAAGGCACCAAGGCCGACCCTTTTTATCGGATGGAAATCCGAGTAATTATCTGTTGTATGATATTGCGGAATATGGGCCGGAAGGCGTTACGTTATGACCGGAAGGCATTACATGTTGTGGGCCGGAAGACAATGCGATGTGGACCGGAAGGTCATGGCCTGGAAAGGCGTATGTGCATAATTAGTATGTTGGCTGAGTCGTAGGGTGATGTTATGCTAGTGATCGGCTAGGCTGGTATCTTGGTTAGAGTAATGATATGTTATGTGATCTGTTGATCGATTTGCTAACTGTGAACTGTTATATGATTACATGTTATGTGCCTGGTTGTTTTATGTTCTGTCATGATATGTATGCTTTTATGTTGCGGGCCGGAAGGTGATATGATATGGGCCGGAAGGCTATGTGTTATGGGCCGGAAGGCATTACGCTATGGGCCGGAAGGCGATATGTTTTGGACCGAAAGGTTGTGGCCTGGAAGGGCGTATACGTGGTTGGTATTTTGGGGGCATCTCACTAAGCTTTCGGGCTTACAGTTGTGGTTTTTATGTTTTCAGGTTCTCAGGAGTCTGTGGCAAGGCAAAGACGAAATCGTACCGCCCCTCATGATTACGTAGCAATGTGATTCTGGGAATACTCTAAATGATTTGTATTGAAAACCTTTTTGTAAACAATTTAGTGAAAATCAGGTTGTTTTGAAAAATTTAAATTGGTTGTATTTTTCGGATCTTACAAGTTGGTATCAGAGCCTTGGTTTGAGTGAATTGGAGGAACACTTGTGTGACTCCAGTCTCAAATCGAGGAGGGTTTTCAAAAGAGAATTTAAAATGGTTTTAAAATGTAGTAAAAGGAGGATGCGGAGGTACGATCAGCCGGAGCCAGTAAGTAACCCCAAATTACCATTCATGACATTGTTTTATTGAGTTTTCATAGAACAACATGCTAGAGTTAGGCTAGGGATCTTCAGGAATTCGTGTTAATGTTGCCTGATTGTGATGCCTGTAGCCTAGGGTTCCTTATGGGAGATTCTCAGTGTTCCCCTAGTGGTGAGGGTTGAGCGTTGTTATGCATGTTTCTCTAGGGTGTTGTGGTAGTACTTCATACAAATATGGGTTGGTGTGGAAGGTAGTATGGGCCCGTACTACTGAAAGCACAGGAACCATACGCGTATCAGGGAAACCATGACCTCTAGGGTTGGGTTGAGAGTCGGTTCCCGGGATAGTGGGAAGAGTCTGAGGTTTTCTAATATATTTTCAGTATGGAGATTTCGATGCATGCTGGAAGTGGATCCGGGTCAGGATCGGGTGCAGGAAGAGGAGTTGTGGACGGGTCAGTATTGCCCGAGATTATTGGTCAGATGAGCTCGTGCGAGTTGGATGCGAGGATCCGCGAGATCCTGCATGATGAGGTTGCTGCATTGTTCCGGGCTGAGTTGTCGGCATTGTTTGGGTCGATCAAGACCGCCATGGTTGAGTACTTTGATGAGCGCTATGCGGCTCTCGCGGAAACGGCTGCCGCGGCGGCTACAGTGGCTGTAGCAACAGTAGGGGAGGAGCTGATAGGGATTTTCAGTATCGGGACTTCGATAATACGGAGCCTCCCACCTTTGATGTTGTTCAGAACCCGATTGTTGCTATGAGATGGTTATCGGACGTGGAGGGGTGTTTCTTCATGTGTTCATGCCCTGCCGATTTGAGGGTGAGGTGTGCTCTGAACCTGTTGAGGCTCGGGGCAAAGGATTAGTGGAGGTTGACCACGGGGTCATATTCGGATGCGCAGAGGGCTGCGATTTCATGGGATCAGTTCAGAGAGATGTTCAGCACTCGTTATGTTCCGCAGGTGGAGAGGGAGAGGTTGGCTCGGGAGTTCCTCGAGCTGAAGCAGGATTCGGAGTCGGTGACGTAAATCACCAGAATGTTCACTGAGAGGGTGATGTTCTGCCCTGAGTTCGCTTCGGAGCAGGCTCAGATGTCCCGATATCTGAGTATGCTAAAGAGAGACATCAGACAGTTTGTGTCCACACGGAGGTGTGGGACATTGTTGGAGTTGCAGGAGGCCGCCCGACGGCGTGAGTTAGAGATTGAGTTGCAGTTGCGTGAGCTGAGGCAAGCTCCAGTTCAGTTGGAGCCGGCAACGAAACGGTGTAAGATCGTTGATTTCAGGATGGGGGATCAGAGCAGCCACACTTGTGGGAAGTGTGGGAGGAGTCACACCGGAAATTGCAGGTCCGGTGGTGCATGCTGCAAGTGCGGCAAGGAGGGACACTATGCGAGGGATTGTCGGCGGTCAGTGCCGGTTCGGGATTTGAGGATTTGCTATCATTGTCGTCAGATTGGACGTATGAGGGTCAACTGTCCACAGTTTTCCATGGGACCGGTGCAGGCTCCAGCACCGGCCACTTTGAGGATTTCAGGAGAAGGTCAAGGTGGAGCGGAGCCCCCAAGGGCTTAGGGTCGTGCTTATTAGCTTGCGGCAGAGGAGGTCAGAGCAGTGCTGGATGCAGCTGCGGATATGTTTCTTTCTGGATGTCATGTTATCTTGCGATTATTGTGGTGTATTGTTTGTGCTGGTATCTTTGTGTGGTTTTGATGCGGTATTCGTCGTTTTGCAGGTTGAGGTTCTGGTTATGAATTTGTGATTCGGGTTTTCGTCTTGGCATCCGTTGTTCCTTGAGGGTTTGGCATGGTTATGGATTTGTGATTCGGGTTTTCGTCTTGGCATCCGTTGTTCCTTGAGGGTTTGGCAAGGTTATGGATTGTGTTTCGGGTTTTCATCTTGGTATCCGTTGTTCCCTGAGGTTTGGGTATGGTTATATTTTGGTGTTTTGTGCTTTCGTTGGTTATCATTCGTGAGGGTTATTAGTGGAGATGCGACATTGGGTTGAAGGTCGGGTAACATCGGCTTCCCGAGGAGTGGTTAGATACAGTTTGAGTTTCTTTCGAGCGGGTTAATCAGTGTTGATATCAGATCTCGTTGAGGTTATTTATGCTTGTGGGAAGCAGTCCGCGTGTAAGTGTTCTCTTTGTGCAGGATTGTTCTGGAAGGTCGGTGATGGTGACCGATGGTTGTTAATCAGTGCTATAAGTAGGGGAGAGTTGGAGAACTCTCTGGGAGATCGATAAGTATTTTAGAGTGCTTAGCTGTTGGGATTCAGCAGTGTTCTGTCAGCCCAGAGTATAGGCTGATAGGAGCGAGTGTCGGGCATGCAGGGCAGGAATACCGACCTAGGGCATTTGATTGTGGAGGTCTGGGAGTAGGCCGGGATCGAGTATGCATGATGGAATTAGAGTTCGGAAACCCCTAGAGGGCTAGAACGGTATGCATGGGAGGATTTCCGGGGGCGATAGCTCGGAATGATGAATGCTTGTTGAGCGGTCCAGAATGGACTGAAGGCCTGGTAAGACGGTCCAGTCATGCTGAAGACTCTGCAGGTATTATTGGATCAGTTTGAGGATATGGATTGGGTATGTCGTAGTGTGTTTGCATTAGAAGGTCTGGCCCCGGGTAGTGATCTTGGTGAGTTGAGATAGTGCATGGGCTTGAGGGTCCCCTGCGATGAGAGTCATAATATGTGTGTTGGATGGATAGCGGATACACTATGAGAGGGTGGTGTAGCGTTGGGCGAGCACCGTGGCACTTATCGGAGTGACAATGTGGTCGAGTGGTTTCCTTGGTAAAGGAAGAGAGAGGGAGGTGTAACTCCGAGAGGGAGTGCAAGTCACGGAAGTAAAAATGGCAGAGCAAAGTTATGAATCGAGTACTTCGAGTATGGTTTGAGCAGCATGTTTACGGCAGTGGAATAGGAGCTTATCCGGTTTGGATGCCTGTTGAGGTTGCGAAGGGAATTCCGCAGGTGTAGAGCCAAGAGGCTCGGAAATGATGCAGGGAGAGAGTCTTGAACTCTCAGTGTAATTTTGATCAGGGTTTTGGGTATGTATTAGCGGTTCATCCTGGAAGGATGTTTGAGGATATCATCAGTGTATCAGGTTTTCCAAACCTGAGGGTGCTAGAGCTAGATCAACATGTGTGTGTGATTGCGAGAGGAGAACTCGCGGGAGTTGCTCCGGAATGGAAGAATGGGTCTTTCTGTCGTCATGGAATGGATAGAGTGGGATTCGGATCGGGAATCCTATGGTTCATGGTTTTCTAGCCCTTATGAGTCGTATGATTGTTGAAGATTTGGGACAGTGATGCATCTTGGGTATTTTTCGGTTATTGAGTGTGATTATCAGAGGCTACTGTCGGTGCCCAGTTAGAGACGGTGGTCAGGACACCGTAAGGGAAGGGAAAGTGCGTTCGAGTTTCGACGGGTATGCCTTGTGGGACCTGGTCCGGTTAAGGCCAGATGGCACGTTGTGGGAACATCTTTGGAGTTGAGTTGCTGCAGGCTTCGAGGGTGAAGCCTAATTTAAGTGGGGGAGAATTGTAACATCCCGGAATCGCAAGAGTAGAGTTGAAGGACTAAAAGTGTAAGTTTCGTAGGGTGACTCGGCGAGTCCATGGATAGACTCGGCGAGTCAGGTCGCGACTATGGTCGCGTATCAAGTGGCCTACTCAGCGAGTCCAGAGATGGACTCGGCGAGTAGGTGCTGTATGGAGAAAACCCTAATTTTCGGGGTTGAGCCCTATATAAAGAGCATTATGCCCCTCCACAGCCTCCCTTATTCCCCCCTTGAGTCCCAGAAACCCTAAATTCGTGGAGAGTCCCATTATTGAGCAAATTAGAGCTTGGAGAGGTGTTGGTGGAAGAAATCTTGAAGGAGAAGTGACTTGGATCAAAGGGCTTTGCTTGGATTCGAGTTTGGTTGCTATTGAGGCATCTTTTGGAGGTAATGCTTTCGTTCTTGGGCTGTATCTTCCTAGTTTCTCATTTTGGGGTTGAGTGGGGTGCTTGGTTGTGTGGCATCTTGATGTTGGAGGATGGATCTGAGGTTGCTACCTCAGATCTGGAGTGGAGAAGATCTTTAGAGCATTAAAGCCCCTGTTCTTGTGTTGTTAATGGAGCTACCATGTCCCAAACCTTGGTTCTTAGGTGAATAAGGCCTAGATCTCTTTAGATTCACGTAAAGTTTGCCACTTTACGTGATGGATGGATTATAGGAGGTTGGATCTATGTTTTGGAGCAATTGCATGGCCTGAGATGCTTCTGTATGGATTCAGACCGGTGGTACTTGACGAGTCACATGGGTGGACTCGACGAGTTGCTTGAAGATGGCCTGGAACTCGACGAGTTGGAGGAACAACTCGGCGAGTAGGTTGAAGATAGCCTTGGACTCGACGAGTCCATTTGGACTCGGCGAGTCTTGTCGAGGAAGTCCCAATATTTCTGGTTGAGTCGATGAATCGGTGAGTCAAAGGATGACTCGGTGAGTTATGTGCGAGTGGACTCAGAGTTGTTGGACTCGGCGAGTCTCGGGGTGACTCGGCGAGTTAGGTCGCGGATTGAGTGAAGTTTTAAGTTGGGAACTCGGCGAGTCATAGGGTTGACTCGGCGAGTAGGGTCAGTCAGGGGTTGAATTTGACCCAGTCTTTGACCAAGGGTTGACCAGTGGTTTCCAAGGGTATTTTGGTAATTGTTGATTATGGTTTTGAGTTCAGTGCATTGGTGGCTGTCCAGTGGTGGAGATCGTATCAGGGATAGGAGTAGTTCGGGTTATCTGTTCAGTCGGCAGTTTCAAGGTGAGTTATCCTCACTATATCTATAGGGTTTAAGGCACCAAGGCCGACCCTTTTTATCGGATGGAAATCCGAGTAATTATCTGTTGTATAATATTGCGGAATATGGGCCGGAAGGCGTTACGTTATGACCGGAAGGCATTACATGTTGTGGGCCGGAAGACAATGCGATGTGGACCGGAAGGTCATGGCCTGGAAAGGCGTATGTGCATAATTAGTATGTTGGCTGAGTCATAGGGTGATGTTATGCTAGTGATCGGCTAGGCTGGTATCTTGGTTAGAGTAATGATATGTTATGTGATCTGTTGATCGATTTGCTAATTGTGAACTGTTATATGATTACATGTTATGTGCCTGGTTGTTTTATGTTCTGTCATGATATGTATGCTTTTATGTTGCGGGCCGGAAGGCGATATGATATGGGCCGGAAGGCATTACGCTATGGGCCGGAAGGCATTACGCTATGGGCCGGAAGGCGATATGTTTTGGAATGAAAGGTTGTGGCCTGGAAGGGCGTATACGTGGTTGGTATTTTGGGGGCATCTCACTAAGCTTTCGGGCTTACAGTTGTGGTTTTCATGTTTTCAGGTTCTCAGGAGTCTGTGGCAAGGCAAAGACGAAATCGTACCGCCCCTCATGATTACATAGCAATGTGATTCTGGGAATACTCTAAATGATTTGTATTGAAAACCTTTTTGTAAACAATTTAGTGAAAATCAGGTTGTTTTGAAAAATTTAAATTGGTTGTATTTTTCGGATCTTACACAACTAGAGGAACACTATAAATCTCTCACAAGGAACCCTAGGGTAGCAGGCATTATAAATCAGGCAACTCATCAAGAAATCCTGAAGATCCCTAGCCTAACTCTAGCATGCTATTCTATCAAAGCTCAATAAAACAATTGTCATGTATGGTATTTTGGGGTTACTTACTGGCTCCGGCTGATCGTACCTCCGTGTCCTCCTTTACTTATTTTGAAAACCATTTTAAATTCTCTTTTGAAAACCCTCCTCGATTTGAGACTGGAGTCACACAAGTGTTCCTCCAATTCACTCAAACCAAGGCTCTGATACCAACTTGTAACGACCGAAAATACAATCAATTTAAATTTTTCAAAAACCACCCGATTTCACTAAATTGTTTACAAAAAGGTTTTCAATACAAATCATTTAGAGTATTCCCAGAATCGCATTACTAAAAAATCATGAGGAGCGGTACGATCACGCCTTCGCCTTGCCACAGTCTCCTGAAGAACTTGAAAAACATTAAATCACAACTGTAAGCCCGAAAGCTTAGTGAGATACCCCCAAAACACCAACCACATATACGCCTTTCCAAGCTACGACCTTCCGGTCCAAGACATATTGCCTTCCGGCCCATAACATATAAAACATACATAACAGAACATAGAACAGCCATGCATATCGGGTCTATTGTGTGACTGGTCCGCCGTATCGGGCCTTCAGTCCACCGGATCCATCCTCCAGGTCTAGTCATGTACTTCGAGTCTACAGTGGGGTTGGTCTGCCCGTATCGGGCCTTCAACCCACCTGGTCCACTCTCTGAGTCTACAGTGTGACTGGTCCGCCCGCATCGGGCCTTCAGTCAGCTTGGTCCACTCTTCGAGCCTCGGCACGTCTGGTCCGCCCTCGCGGGGCCTACAGCCTATCCGGACCGCTCGCTGGGCCTTCGGGATAACCGGTCCGCCCTGGGTATCTTGGCCTACAACACAAAGCAGGACCCGCCTCAACCCATCTCCAGTCCAAACAACCATGTGCACAAAACATACAATCATATAACAGTCATAGCCAACAAACCGAGCAAGCAGATCACATAGCATATCATTACCCTAACCAGGTTACCGACCTAACCGGTCACTAGCATAGCATCACTCTTTATATCGGGAAACTGACCTTAACAAAGTCTCCTAGCATGTACCATCCTAGCTACCAGGATGCAGACACATCAAACAATAACATATTAACCATATCCGAATCTCAATCCAATAAAAGGGCCGGCCTTGGTGCCTTAGACCCTGTTGATATAGCGAGGATAACTCACCTCGAAACTGCCGGCTTAAAGGATAAGATCCTGCTGCTCCGAACTCTGACACGAGCTCCTTCACTGAACATCAAAACATTCAACTCAATATATATAACCTTATTTACCAAAATACCCCTGGAAGACAACTGGTCAACCCCTGACTGACTCTACTCGCCGAGTCATCCCGATGACTCGTCGAGTCCCCAAACTCAAAACTTCCCTCAATCCGCGACCTGACTCACCGAGTCACCCCGAGACTCGCCGAGTCCGACCACTCTGAGTCCACTCGCACCCAACTCACCGAGTCATCCCTTGACTCACCGATTCATCGACTCAACCAGAAATATTGGGACTCTTCGACAAGACTCGCCGAGTCTAAGGCTATCTTCAACCTACTCGCCGAGTTGTTCTTCCAACTCGTCGAGTTCCATGCCATCTTCAAGCAACTCGTCGAGTCCACCCTTGTGACTCGTCGAGTACCACCGGTCTGAATCCATAGAGAAGCATCTCAGGCCATGCAATTGATCCAAAACATAGATCTAGCCTCCTACAACCCATCCATCACGTAAAGTGGCAAACTTTACGTGAATCCATAAAGATCTAAGCATAATACACATTAGAACTAAGGTTTGGGACATGATAGCTCCATTAACAACACAAGAACAGGGGCTTAAATGCTCTTAAGATCTTCTCCACTCCAGATCTGAGGTAGCAACCTCAGATCCATCCTTCAAACATCAAGATGCCACACAACTAAGCTCCCCACACAACCCCAAAATGAGAATCTAGGAAAACACAGCCCAAGAAAGAAAGTATTACCTCCAAAGGATGCCTCAACAGCAATGAAACTCGAATCCAAGCAAAGCCCTTTGATCCAAGCCACTTCTCCTTCAAGATTTCTTCAACAAGCACCTCTCCAAGCTCCAAATTGCTCAACAAGGGGGTTCCTCCATGAAATTAGGGTTTCTGGGACTCAAGGGGGGATCAAGGAGGCTGTGGAGGAACATAATGATCTTTATATAGGGCTCATTCCCCGGATTTAGGGTTTTTCTTCGCCCAGCACCTACTCGCCGAGTCCATCTTTGGACTCGCCGAGTAGGCCATTTGACACGCGACCAAAGTCGCGACCTGACTCGCCGAGTCCATCCATGTGACTCGCCGAGTCGCCCTCCAAAACTCTTTTAACCCTCCACTCTACTCTTGCGATTCCGGGATGTTACACTATCATCATTAGCCAATGTTCCATGGTGATGTTAAAAAAAGTATTACATTCTCAACATAATGACAGAAATAAAAGAGAACAAAGAATGATTAAAATTACAGAAATTGATGTGGAGTTTGATGTTAAAAGAAAAAAACAATAGAAAAGAATGTATTACTAAACTTCTGCAAATCGAAGAGCAGAGGAGATGTGATATCCCCATTTTCACAGCCAGAAAAGACCGATTTTGTTTATGCTTTATAAAAATCAGAGTACCTCTTTTAATAAAAACATTGTGGAATTTGTTTCCAGAAAAACATGATAATTTCATTATCAAAGCATTTCCGAAGAAATGCATTTTTATTCATTTTAAAACATTGGGGATGTCATCGTCAATACAGAAACATAAGTATAAACAGAACTTACATTCATATACACTAGTGATCTATATCTTCTTAATCTCTCAGTGTAATCTAACTTTACCTCGTCACCTATGATATAAGTAAACTGAGTGGTCAAGTTGGGAAACTTGGTGAGTACATAGGGTTTTCAACCCACAATAATATATTTATAATGTTTAATCATCAAACAATTAATCCAATTACCCATCCCCATTATCTTCTTTATTCCTAAGTACCTTCCTTAAGGATTTATCCTAAGGATTGTCTCTTTCATCATATTTACCTCTCATCTCCTTACATCGCATTTCCTTATATGTTTATTCCTAAGGACTCTCCCTAAGGATCATCGCCTACATCGCATAGACAATATTGTTTCAGGGATTACTCCCTCAATACGTGCCAAACAAGGGTTAGGGCATCATCGCATGAATACGTAGTTACAACATCGCCTGAACTCGTAATTCATAGCAAGGGGTTAGAGTATCGTCACATGAATACATAGTTACAACATCGTCTGAACTCAAAATTCATAGTAACAGTTAGAGTATCATTACATGAATAAGTAGTTACAACATCGTCTGAACTCGTAATTCATCACCTACTGGTTATGAGCCTGCTCGTGTTTCCACAGGGTTGTCTATAATAGTCCGTGGTCGCCATCTATACTCTGGTAGATGACTACATCGCCACATTGTTGGTTAAGGTTATGATATCTCATTTCATCCTACATCACCTATTCATCATCATCTATTTACCTAATTATCATCACATTTCTATCATCACCTATCTCTCATCATTTTATTTCATCACACACCAACTATCTCATCTACTCATGTTTCAGTAGCAACATATTTGTAGATATAAAATAAATGTACTGTTTAAATCTTTTAAAAACATGTATAAAATCGTTCATCCAACATAGACAACAAGTATTCAAATAATATGCACACATAGCACGTAATTTATATAAAATACTTTATATCTATGTGTAAGATGAAAGTAACTACGCACTCACTTGAAAAGGTGGTGATTTCGAACTCAGACAACGCTTCGCTTCTTAAAAATAATTTTCTTCGACAAAATCTAGTATTATTACCACTAGAATTTAGTCTATTATTCGCCGAGACTAATTAATAGTCTAGATATTATTAGTATTATATAAGCATTAAAAAATACTTATATAACCCATAATAATAGCCCAAATACTTATTATAAGTTTCTAATAATGTTACTATAATTAAATAAAAACTATATTAAAAATAGCGTAGGCGTAGCTCACTTACATCGGGTTTTATAGAAAATCGTGCTTTGCTTGGAGCAGCATTCCCAGCCAAAAAGCTCTTATTATCGGATCCTTTGAGCACTCCGGGGCTCCTGCCTCGTTCTAGGGAGGTTCCCTAGGCTTTTCGGGGGTGGGGGGGGGGGTGGGGATTGGGGCTAGCGAGAAATTCTAGAGAGAGAGTAAAGAGAAGAAATAATAGTAAAGGTGTGAAGAAAATGAGGGTGTGAGAGATTCTATTTAGAGGGTGAAATATGGCCGAACTTGGTGCCACATGTCACCATCCGGTGGCAAGACTTGGGGAGAAAACAATGGTCAAGATTGTGCCACGTCATCCATTTTCGTACAACACACTTCCGACTTCTAAAATCCATAACTTTCACATACGAGCTTAGTTTTTGAAGTTCTTTATATCCACACATAGGTAAATATAAGATCAAAAACTTTCATTTTGACTCCGTCGACTAATTCTCGACCGATCTTAAATAACAGTACGAGGAGATTATATTGTTAAATGTCCGCGTAAAATTCATAACTTCTACATACGGATTATTCTTTCGTCAGAGTTTTTACCGTTGAGTTCCTATTAATGAGATATTCAATTATCATTTAGTTCGCGTAGGCCAAAAACCGCTCGATCTAAAATTCGAGTTTCGGGTTGTGCACTGCTAAGCCAAATCTTAGAAAATTCATAACTTTCTCATATGAAGTCAGATTTGAGCGTTTTTTTTGTATGTTCTTGGTTTAACATATACTATAACTTTTGTTTAGATTTCTAAGGCTAAAAAGTCATCCATCGTAAATTCACTATTTATGTCTCTCGGTGTCGTGTCGGTTTTGCCGTAAAACTTCGACGAACCATAACTTATTCGTTATAACTCGGATTTCGGCGTTCTTTATATGTACGGAACCCTTGAGATATATTCTACAACTTGGTTAAGATTATTTATTCTAAATAATCTTTTGTCGAAAAGTTGTTTTCGACCCCTATTATCTATATATTGACTAGCCCGGATCTACGGACATTATAGCAGATAAGAAACTCAAATTCGAGGGCAAAGCAGTAGAAGATTATGTGCAATTCGATGGTTTCATATAAATACGCAGAGAGAAATGAGGAACAATAAATTTATTAATTGCAGAAAAGTATTTTATTTTGTAGATTTTCTTCCTGATTTTTATGAATTTGATTAGTGGGTAATTGATTTAAATTTGAAAATTTGCAGAAAAAAAAACGAAATTGTAGTTTACATTGTAGAAGTCAACGATTTGGGTTAATTTGATTCCTGATTTATAGGAAATGATATGCTCGACTTTTATGTTTTTAATTTCAGTATATATGCAGTAAAACAAATAACCATAAATGTAGGATCGACCATAAATATAGGAATGATATTGATATTGATATTATATATAACATAAAACCTTAAAACCTTGGTGAACAGTTAACTTCTTTCTCTTTATTTTTTAGCCATAGAGGTTCTCCTTTCTTATTTTGCAGAGCACCTAAGTCTTCTTCTTTCTTATTTTGCCCTGTAACTTGTGCTGATGCTTATCTTCTCTTCCTCAAAGTCGGTTGCCGCCATTCTCCTCCAATACGGTTCGTTTCTCTTTCTTTATTTCTTTCCCGTCTGTTCTTTACTCTTCCTTCTTCTTTGCTTCTTTCCTTCTCACTATTTAAGTTCTTCCAATTTCGTTCTATCTCTACTTTCTGAACCCTAGAAATCGATTTGCTCACCATATGGTTGAACCAGGTTCCAGTTCTTCCACCGCTCTCCTTCTACCAGCTCCATGTGCCTCGTGCTTCGAACGTCTAGAGTTTCTCATGAATTTTGTGGTAAGAAGCAAAATTTCAGGTTATTTGTGCTCCCCTGATTCATTCTTTCAATGTTCTGTGGTGGGTGCTTCGAAGCCCTAAATCCCTCTTCTCTCTCATATCTCCACGAAATCAAATCGACGACTCACTTGCCGCAAGAACAAAGGGGAACCAGAAAACACCGACTCCACCACACCGGATGATTTCGAGTGCTGAGGCTAAGGGCTCCGTAATACCCACGAACTTGACTCATGCAGTTTTCTCAACACATGTTGACTAACTCTATGTTTAACATGTGATTGAATTATGAAGCATATTGTGTTGTCGCGGTTGAATCTGTTGGTAGAGAGGTTCATCTGGCTTTTCTTGAGCGAGCGAAGGACGATTTCACTAAGAAATATGGAGGTGGGAAAGCTGTTATAGTTGTTGGTAGCGGTCTCAACAAAGAATCCGGGTAATACACCATTTTGCTTTTATTCTCTAATCTCTAATATCCCTCCTCTATTACTAATATCTACTCACACATCATTGTCTTTGGTCCCAAGCTGAAAGGAACATATGCAATATTGTGTAAACCATCCACAAGAGGTCAGCAAGCTTGCAGAGGTGAAAGCCTAGGTTTCAGAAGTCATGGGTGTGATGATGGTGAACATTGAGAAGGTAAAACTTATCAGCTGTTTGATTAGATAATGGAACATATTACCGTTTTTTTTATGAGAGGTTACGATGGTGAGGAGCATCGCCGGTGATGGAGCAGAATTTCGACTTTGAAATTCAGATTAAGGGTTTAGAGGTTAGGCTAGGGTTCTAAATCAACTACAATATATTTACGGGTTCAATAATGGAAGGGAGGAGTTGCCTTCTCTTTTGTAGGGCCACATGAACTGACGGAGGTGTATGCTAACTGACTCGCTGGACTCTGGGGTAGCTAATGAGGTCGCTAGAATCAGTTTAAAAACTTATTTGGGTCTCTTCTTATTTCTTTCATTTTTCTGATAGCTCTCCCTATTTTGGTCCCTTTAAAATAATTTGCTACATTTATGACAGACAATTGAGAACAATCTACATCCTCTAAATCATTAATTTCACTAATATTATCAGTATTATCTTCAATATCAGCAAAGTTAGTTTGGCAATTAGATGTAGAATTCTCAGTCTTTTTCAAAATTCGAAGTTGTTCTGATTTAGTTAAGGTCTCATTTACAATTTTTACTAAATCATTAGCATCAAGATAATCTTCGACTTTAGCAATTCCATATCTATACCTATCATCTGGAACTTTGTTAAAATCATAAATTTCTTTTTCACAATCATATGAAACACTATCTACCTTAGTTCTATCATATGCTAAAAATGGTAGCACTTTTCTGTGTTGTTCCTTACTTATCTCACTCGAATGATGTAATTCAGTTAATTTTCCATACAATCTTTTCACAGAATTACAGAAAATATTTCTCTGTGCTAACAACAAGTTTATTTCCTTTGCTAAACTCTCCATATCCTCCATAATATTTGACACTTGCAATTCTAAATAATCAACTCTAGTGACTTTTGATTCTAACTTCTTTCTTGTCTCTAGTAATTGATCATTTAACTTTTTAGCTTTCATTGCTGGCAGACACGACAGTTGAATCAAAGTAAGTAACAGTTTCATCAAAAGATACTAACTCAGAATTATATGCAGAAACTAGAATATTAAAGGATTCAAGAAGTTTACGTACCTTGGTAGTCATAGGCGACATGTCGGTAGACTTCGATACGAAGCACTACCCACGTACTTCGTAAGTCTCTTCTTCATCTGAATCTTTTTCAACTTTTGTATACATGGCCCCGTGTGTTGGATTCTTCATTTATTCATCGTCTGAACCTGAGGACCATATTTGATATGTGCCATCCGATTCATTTTCTCCATGAGCCACCAATGACAAGTTCTTTGCCTTTGACTTTACTTCCTCCAGTTTCTCAGTGTAATACGCTTCATCCTTTGTTTTATTTTTCTTTTCCTCCTTCTTTCTCAACAAGTAATCTACTGCCAAGTGATTTGCACCATAGCAATAATGGCAATTAATCCCTGTATCACCTTTCAACATCTTCTTCATTTGCTCCATTTCACTCTTCGAATCAGTCTTCACTTCTTTCTTCTTTTCATCCACTCTATTTTTGTTCTCAAAACTACCCTTCGAATCTGATGACTTGTTCTTTGGATTAAAAGGTTTCTTAAAAAATTTCTTTACTCGATTGTTTGAGTAAAATGCAACAGCCTCATTATCAGAATTCATGAGCAAACCTTCTTCTTCATCAGACTTCGATTTTTCATTCTCTCTTTCTGAAACCTTCGAAACGAGTGCCAATGGTCCACCAAGACTTGCTATCGCTTCCTCAGCTATTTCATTAACCTCATTTTCATGAGATTTCAATTGATTGTACAAGTCATTCAAAGTCGAAGTATCAAAACTCTGTTGGTTTTTCACCATCATACTCACACTCCTCCACTCCTTTCGAAGTCCCATTACAAATATCAAGTTGTACTCCATTGATGACCTTGTAATACCATAACGATTACAACGATAGATTAACTCGTTGAACCGATCATAGTATACTTCAATGGATTCAGATTCTTTCTGTTTGAAATCTTTGAGTTCCACCAGGCATTGTTTTACAGATGTGATCTTCGTCTTTTCACTTCCTTGAAATTTGTCTTTGAGATTGTTCCAAATTTTTTTAGCTGTTGTGCATGTTCTGACATAATTGTACACAACAGGAGGCAAAGCACCTCTTAATTCCCTCATGCATTTCTTCTCCGGTTGTTTTAAACGATTGGATTGATTGTCAACTTCCGAACTGCTTGAAGACACACCGATTGGCTGAACTGTTGCAGGTTGATTGATTTCTCCTGAAATGCACTTCCATAATTCTTCATCCAATCCGTTCAAGTAATCTTGCATACGATCTGCCCACTGATCGTAATATTCTGGAATAAGCATCAGAATTTTTGTGGATGAACCAAGCAAATGAGAAAATGATGTCATGGAATTCAGATTGAATGATGCGATTGTTGTACGGACAAAAACTTCAAGATGATACGAAAACTTTGAGAATTTTGAAATCAAATTGTATATTTCAAATCAGAATCATACAACGAACACTCGATTCACAAATATGTTCGCAGAATCAAATCCTAGATTTAGATCAAGAATAAATTTTCACACTCAAAAAGAACGGAAACTTTTTGAATCAAACAGTAGATTCAAAAATCTTTTTGAACGTATGAAAATCAGATCACAGAAAGGATTCCTGCTCTGATACCAATTGATGTGATTTGTAATCGAGTTTGAATCAAATTCAAGTATGAATTCAGGAAGAGTAATAACGGTGAATACGAGAGTAAATAGAATATTTGTTCAGCTCGTATTATGCTTTTGAGTTTACAGATTACAATGAATAAACTGTAAAGACTGAGTGAAAATGTTATCTAATCACTTAGTACAGACCCCTATTTATAGGAGAACAAAAGCATAACAATACTAAGGACTAGACATTAAGACTACTCTTTATAATGCCTTAGTACAAATAACATTACATCCGAAGATTCCTTCTTACGAAGACAAAATATACTTCATAACAATCTAACTGACTCTTCGACTATTACAACATTTAAGCCCTAACAGCCATGATCCTGCCATCCTCAATCGTCAGGTATACATCTCTTTTAGTGATTCATAAGTTCAATTACAGAGTACTGAAATCCTTAATTTTTGATTGGCATATTATTTCCTTGTCAACTTATCAGACTCTAGACTTGTCGTTTTGATGCATTCCTGGAAAGCTTGCCTTCCATGTTTCAAGACAATTTTAATGTTGAATCTGGTTTTGGGCCAGCCCTTAAAGGAAGTTTTATGGTCCTGCTAAGAAACTTTCATCCTATCCTAAAATTCATGGAATTCAGTTAGGTAACCAACAAATTTTCTATACTATACTATTGTTTGCATAAAATATTAATAATACGGTTTGGTTTTCGTTTGATTTGGTGCAGGATGAAGGGTGTTTTAGACTAGGTGACATGAAAGGAAGCAAACTTGGTGGAAGTGTTTTCAATATCCTTTTCACTAGCTGATCAGCTGCTAATGGGTATACCACATTGCTAACAAAATGTCTAAAATACCCTTTTCTTTATTTCGTTTGATGTAATTTCATTTTTTTTGGTTGTGCACCATCAAAGTATGTTGCTTTTATGAATCCGAGAAAAGAAAACACCATCATCACTCCAAAATCCAAAAATTCCATTTCCACTACAATGGATTCTGTAGATAAAAAGAGAATAACTCGAAGATCTTTATACACGTTAATGAATTCTGGTTATGTTAAAGAATCACAATCATGCAAATTAAACTGTCAAAATGTTCAAACGATTGAAACCAAAAAACCTCTTCCTGGTGCTCATTCCACACCCAAACGCTATCCAACACCTACAAGGACTTCTTCTAAGGTAAATTACATTTTTGCCACTCCTTTATGCGCAATGCAACTTAAACTTATGTGAATTTTGTTTCCTAGGTTAAAAGTGGGGTGAATAAGCAACCTTTGGCAACACCTTCGCTAAAAAGATGGTAAGTAATAAATTACTTTAATTTTTTTTTTAAATGGTTTAAATATAATGTCACTGTTTCTTTATACTTTTTTATAAAGGGTGGAAACACAAATTCCTTCAGCTGTTGGAAGCAAAAATCCAAATAAAAAATGGCACATTTTCTCAGCTGTGTAAGTTGTTTGTTTCAGGAATTACCATTTTGACATTTCAAAGCATTCATACTCTAAATATAAATGGAAAAATTACTTTTTTAACCTTTTGAATTATTGTGTCTTAATAATTTATAGTTCAAAGTCCCTGAGTGCTTATAGAAACAAGTTGGAGTCAGCAACTATATCATCTCCTTTCACTTTGAGAACAGAGGAAAGATCTGAAAAAAGAAAACAAGCAAGGATAACAACCTACTTCATTACTCTTGAGCCTTTTAATAAAAAACTTAAAATATTCTTTTAGTTTAACCCTTTTTTATTATTTAATTATTTTTAGAAGCCTGAAGAGAAGTTTAATGAAAAAGAAGCACAGAAAGTGCAGCTGCAAACATCATTAGAGGTTATATAGATTATAATCTTGAGCATTTCTCAAATTTCCATTTATTTTCTTGTGTTTTTTTATATTCGAATATTTTAAAATACAGGAGAAAGCAGAGACAGAATTTACAAGACTTTGTCAAACTTTCTGCCTTGAAGCTCGGCCATTACCCAGTTCTTATAATGAAAGAGAAACACCAAAGAGCATGATCAAAATGGTATGTATATACGTCTAGAATTTGAAAATATATTTTCTTTTAAAATGAATACATATTTTGAGGAATTAAATGTGTGTTTGTTTTTGTAGACTCCACACGCACAAGGGAAGGGAATTTGAATTTGAGGTCAGTAATTGTAACGCCTACAAGAAAACCTACGACAACACTTTTTTCTTTATTTCGTTTGATGTAACTTCATTTTTTTTTGGTTGTGTGTAGTTTTTGCAAGCAAAGACTTTTTTCTTTATTTCGTTTGATGTAATTTCGTTTTTTTTTTGGTTGTGTGTAGTTTTTTTTGCAAGCAAAGACGATATATCCTTTGGATCAACTTGTGTATAATGAGCTTGGAGTTGTTGCTTATCATATGAAAGAGCGCACATTCTTTACTTCGTTCTTTATTTGAGAAAACACAAAAAATGACCATTTTGCCCTTTAGTGTATGTGGTATGTTACTTTTTCTACCTACAATCCAAAAATGAGTATTTTGTCTGAAAAAGATCCTTATAGCCAGGTTTCGTTTCAAATTTCGTTGACTTTTGTTTTTTTGTTAAATGACGCTTTTGCCCTTGGGCAAATTTTATAGGTATAAAAGGCGGAATGATGGTTTAAAAAAAGACTTACCCATCACCATTAAGGGAAATGTGGGAATCAACTGTGGTTAATCTTGCTCATACTTAAGAAAACTCAAGTAAGTTCGCATTTTAAATATCAGGTTGTATAGTGAAGCAACTACATATTACGGAAAGGCCCTTCCACTATCTACAAGAAGCTTAAGCATGTACCATCCGAAAACGATGCTCAGAAACTTGAACGTTCGTTTGCTTACTGAATTCTTTCTTTATATATGTCATTTGATTGATTGTTAAGATGCTATTAGTAATTTTCATAAATTTTCTAACTTTGATATAGAGTCGATTGTTAATGCTTTAGCTGATTGCATGATTGATGCGAAAGAAAACTTAGATGGTAATGAATTGCAATGACTTGCAGGTGTTTCGAGAATAAGAAAACAACCTACTGGTATGGTTTTATTTAAGTCTTTTATAATAAGAAATCTAATCCGCTCACTCATTTTGTGATTCCAATCAACCCGTGAATGATGCAGGTTGTAGGCTGAACGTGACAAACTACAAAAAGAAGATCCATTACTCTATAATTTAGTATGGATTAAAGCGTGTAAAAAAAACACATCATGTGATTTTTTTTCATTTTCCCCGAGTTGACCCTTTTATTCATTTTTTACCAAAAAAATGTGAAATGGTAATCTTTTGCTAACGTAATCGTCACTGTCTAATCGATTCCAACCTCCGTTTCGTATATGTAATCCCATTTCATCAGTATTATAATATGGTTGGTTATGTACTATAGTTTCAGATTACCAAACAAAACAATGTAAACAGCGCCAACAGCGCATCTAATTCCCTCTAGTTGATATCAATGTATATTTGCAGGTAATTCAAAATGTGCGGGCTAATTTGTAGGAGATGATGTATTCGACTTTGTGGTGCGAAGAATGAGCGGGAAAATGACTCATAAGAATTTCCTGGTAATGACACGTGGCAAGTTGGAGGTGCAAAAGAGGGACACGTAACATGCAAAGTACTCTTTTATTAATAATAAATTAAATTTATACCGGTTATTTCTGTTATATTATCAAACTAGGTATGAGACCCGTGTACTATACGGGTTTATTAAAAATAAAAATTTAATATCAATATTTAAACTTTAAATTTAAAATCAATATTTAATATCAATATCAACTTTAGAGCTCTCATTAATTATGACATTTATTACATTATAAATATATCAATTCCTTTTCAAAGAAGCATTTATTTCTCTCAATATTGTAACCGAAATAAGTTGTGATATGTGAACAAATCAGAAAATTACATGTAGAAATAAGTAAATTTTAAAAATCTATTAAAATACCATGTGTCCAAATCAATGAGGACATGATATGTGGTAGAAAATTAGTTTTATTTATTAGTATAGATTTATACCGGTTATTTCTTTTATAAACTATATATTTTTTTGTATGAAAATATAGCTATATCATAATAAATTTAATAACTAAAATATCAAAATATAATTATTATTAATATTAAAATAAAATATAATTATTATTATTTAGTTAATAATCAAATAATTTAATATAATTGTATTGTCATTTAATTTAGCTAGGATGTCAAATATGGTCTCCATGGTACAATTTTCTGGTATTATTTTATCATGGTTTTTGTTCATGGTAAATATAAAATAAATATGCTGTTTTTGTTAGTATTTTTTTGTTATCTTTTGTTGTTGTAAATAAAATGAAGAGCAATTGAGTAATGTATAACCTATAACTATTTTTTAAAGTTTTTTGAAAAATAATTAATTTCTTTGGAATGCCCAAATCCAGTTTAAATTTCGGAGTTCTCTTTTTCAAAAAAAAATTCTACTTATATCCAAATTGTTTGTTTCAAAGTGTTTAAATCATATTTTTTTAATAAAATTTCTTATTGTACCAATATCGCATATAGTTTACAACTACTATGGTTTAACTTTTTTGTTACATTTAAATAAAAAACGATTTTTTTTTTCGAAATTCTAGAATTGTTCTTCGGATTTGGACTTGTTTTTTTTTTTCGAAATTCTAGAATTGTTCTTCGGATTTGGACTTGTTTTTTAAATTTAAAAAGTTTTTTTTTTCCAAAATCCGAAAATTTATTGCGGAATCCGGAATATTGGTCCGAAATGTTAGTTCCAAATATATCTTTTGTTAGAAAAAATGTTTTTTCTTGGTCCAGAATGCCCCATTCTGAACAAAGGGTTATTTTGTCAAAAATGTTTTTTTTTGTTATTTTTTTTAATACATACAAAATTTGGTTAGATTTCTTATTTTTCCTAAAATAAACCATAAACCGTCGCGACTATCGGAGAAACCAAAAATCATAAAATCTTGAGAAAGTGATTATTTTGGTTCTTGGTTTGAACCATCATAAACAAAAAAGAAAAAAAATGATTGATTTTAGTCCACAAATTTAACTAGAAAATACCAAAAAACTAAAAACTCAACTTGATTTGTAACAAACATGCATCAAATCCATAAAAATTTAAAAAAATTAAAAAATTTAAAAAAACTAGAAAAAGAAAAATTCAAAACCTAGTTTATCGTAATAAAATAAAGGGTAAACGGCACAAAAAACACTCTTTGTACACAGAAATTCGATTTTGACACTGTTTTTTTTGTGTCAATTTTGACACTGTGTTTTCCAATTTGTTACAATTCTGACCACTTGACCGGTTAACCAGGTTACATGCTGATGTGGCATGATGACGTGTCAGTTTTTTGATGACGTGGCTTGCTGACATGATATTCTGATGTGTCAAAATTGATTTTTTTTCCACAAAAAACACTAAGTTTTCACTTTTTTTCGATTTTGACACTAAGTTTAATTTTTTATTTCAATTTTGACACTATGTTTTTTTTGTTCCAATCGAACATCATTTATCAAATTTTGTTCAATTTTGTCTATTTTCCATTTGAAACCGTATAAATATATTTTTTATTACATTTTAAACCGTATAAACATATTTTTTTCGTTTAAAAACCACATTTTTATTTAAATACAAAGTGTTTTTTTTTCTTACATTCAAAGCATTAGTTATATCATGAGAATCAAACTAACCATAAGCTTCTAATAAGATGTAAAAATTTGATGGGTTGCAAACTTGATATCTGGGTTTTGATCGACTACACGCCTCCAAACCTCCAAACACATTTTAAAATTGCATATTTAATATAAAATACAATCTTTATATAAATAATACATATTTATATATAAAAATATGGTTTGAGTGTAAAAAAATGTATTTATACAAAACTATGGTTTTTAAATGAAAAAAAAAATATATTTATACGGTTTAAATGTATTAAAAAAATATTTATACGGTTTCAAATAGAAAATTATCAACATTGAACGAAATTGGAAAAAATAATATTCGATTTGAAACAAAAAAACATAGTGTCAAAGTTGAAAGAAAAAATTAAACTTAGTGTTAAAATCGAAAAAAATGAAAACTTAGTGTTTTTTGTGAGAAAAAAATTCAATTTTGATACGTCAGCATATAATGTCAGCATGCCACGTCATCAAAATTGACACGTCAGCATATAACATGGTTAACCGGTCAAGTGGTTAGAATTGTAAGAAATTGCAAAACACAGTGTCAAAATTGACACAAAAAATAACAAGGTGTCAAAATCGAATTTCTGTGTAAAAAGAGTGTTTTTTGTGCCGTTTACCCTAAAATAAATCAAACCAACATTCACAATTCGTGCTCTGGAAGTCGTTGACGTTCCAATTTGTCACGCATCACATAAACTAACTATTTGCTTTTTTTGTGGCGAGAATGTTTCATATACGATCTTTTACTTATTGATTTGTAGAGGGGTAGTGGTAGCAATGTGTGGTTGGAGGGTTTCCAATGATGGTTATGCCCCCAAAAGATATATTGTTAGGGTATTTTCCAAAGTAAAGATATAAAAAACGTTTGTTTCCACAAATTGACATGCAATCGGCCTATGTGACTTCCACCGGCTCCATAGAATTAGTATACCCTCTGCGGAATGGAAATATGATAAATTAAGGAGGGACATATGCATAAAATTGATGGATCTACAAAGGATATAGTGAGGTCTGCAGAGGGTGCTCAGCGGAACCTTTTGCGTAACTGTTCTTCAACTTTTTTGTTATTTTTCCACATTGATTTATCGGAGCATTAGTACATTCCGCAGAACCCTCGGAGGTAGCTCTACGGAATCTAGTTGATTTTGTGTCTATATTTAGTCAACCACACGAAAAATATGGCTATAATGGGGATAATCTTGAGGCATATATTGGGAGGGGATGCATAAAGAATAAAGGGGTAGGTGGAAGCAAAATCATTAAACAAAATATTTTAATTACTTTAGAAATAGTTTTTGTAGGCTTTGACGTAGGTTCTTTATAAACATCGAAGAAGTTGGTGACTTTTATATATATATATATATATATATATATATATATATATATATATATATATATATATATATATATATATATATATATATATAGTCCGTTGGATATAAGACGTGGGTGTGTTGTTAGGAGCGTAGGGCTTCTCGCTACATTTTCGTGAATATAAGGTCCATTGGAAATGAACTTGAGACGAAGGAGTTATGGTATTTTGAACTTATTGGCAGTTTTGGTCCCTAATGGAAATAATTGGCAAGGTTGTCCCCTGCATGCAAGGATGAATGCGTGTGTTTGGCTAGGTACGCTTAACGTAGTGATGGATAAGTGAAACGCATGACTTAGAGCTGTACGCCCAACGTAGTGGGCTGAGTTCCAAAACCCTAATTTTTAGGGTTGGCTCACAATTTAAGCACATTAAGTTCAAGGTGTGAGCCTCCCTTTCATCCTATATTGTCTTAAACCCTAACTCTCGAGTTATAACTTCATCCAAGTGTGTAGTGAGCCTTGTGTATGTATTTTTGGTGGATTCTAGTGTATTTCAAGAAGTGGTGGCTTGGGACAAGGTGGTGGTTCAAGGAAAGGGTTGTGGATTTGGACTATTTGCTAAATTTTCAGCTCATTGAAGGTAAAAAGTTCTTATCTTGATCATTAGAAGTTGAGATCTACGATTATGTGGGTTTTGATTCCATTTTAACCTCATGAGCAAGATCTAGTGGTCGGAGACCACTATAGAAGCTTTGAGTTGCCACTCTTAGCAGATCTAAGGTTGTAAGTTTATAGAAATGCGTGCTTGATGCTTAGATAAGGTTGATGCATGTTCTTGATTGGGTTTTAATGGATTAAAAGGGTTTTTGGGTCATGAAAATGCATATAGGTGCCGACTTTATGCATTAAGAGCTTTAGTTGGAGGTTCCTTGAAGTTTAAATGCGAAGTGCTTAATCGGTTAAGTCATAAATTGAGTTTAGAGGATCTACGATTACGCCCTGCGTAACTAGAGGTACGCCCAAGATGCCTCCTCTTTGGTCACGATCCAGGTTCCTCAAGTACACCCAACGTAGGCTAAGCGTACGCCCCGCGTTCGTGTTTTGTGGGCCTTTAGGCTTGTTTCATGTTTGGGCTTCGATTTTGGGTTGGGTTTTTGTGGGGGGTTTTTGGTCAGAAGAATTTGAATGTTTTGGGACTTTTGGACATGTCTAGTTGGGCCAAGATTCCTAATGGTTTTGGACTTTAGTGGGCCAAATGGGCTTGGACCTTTGGGCCATCGGAGGATTATTATTGGACCGGGAATCGTTGGGCTTTTGGGTAACGCCCATATAAGGTTGGGCCCAATATGGGGCTTGGGTAAAATGGCCAATTTACCACTAAGTTTGGATTATGGATCATGGTTTAGAAATCAATTTTTAATTGGGGCTTGGGCCTTGGTTGTGAGTCTTGTTGGACCGGGGGAAAAATGGTCAAACCGGGGGTAAAATGGTCAATTTACCCCTAAGTTTGGATTATGGATCATGGTTTAGAACTCAATTGCTAATTGGGTGATATTTTGGTATTGATAGCTTGGGAAGTCGTTAGTGCAGTAACTAAGGATTTGTTTTAGTGAGCTTCTGCATTCAAGGTGAGTCTCCCTTCGTAGAATGTGTGGGTCGAAGGCACCAAGGCCGACCCAATAGTATTGATATAGCTTAATGATTGTCTTTGTGATAACTATTAAGGTGGTATGTATTGATTGATGATTATATGAGATATGCATGATTTTATATGGTATTGGTAGGGGTGGGATAGACCCTGTAATCGGTTGGAATAAGACCGAAGGGTAGGTCGGGCACCCAGATATGCCTGACAAGGATAGATCGGGCACCCATATATGTCTGATAAGGGTATGTCGAGCACCCAAATATGCTCGGCATGGTAGGTCGGGTACCTAAATATTCCTAACAGTATGTTTGCGTTATATGTGGTATTTGGGGAACTCACTAAGTTTCATGCTTATAGTTTGTGGTTTGGTTTCAGGTACTTCCGGTTCGGAAGTGAAGGGCCCATCTTAATCGTAACGCATACACCCGTGTTTTTTCATAATATATGATTTTAGGATTCAACTCTTACGATTGTGTTAATTAGAAATGTTTTTAAGTGTTGGATCAAGTTACATTTATGACTGATTATAATAAAAATGTTTATCATTGATTTTAGGGATGTTACACTAAAGTTTCAACAAGTGTTTGAAGAATCAGATGTTGGAGCATTTGAAGTTGACATGGAGCACTTGAAGTTAACTTGGAGCACTTACAACTTACATGGAGCACCTGTTGAAAGCAAGTTAGATCATCATGATCTCAGATAACACATCTAGATCATATTAGCTTAAACATTTGTCTACCTCCAATTCAAACATTCATACCAAAGGGTGTATATATATATATATATATATATATATATATATATATATATATATATATATATATATATTCCTATAGTAATAAAAGAATAGTTATTAATGCCGCTTTTCATTTTTCATAATTTACGTTTTCTTTTCAATTCCTCTATAAAAATGACACTTGTCATTTCTTATCATTTTTTTATTTTTTTTAAAGTATTGATGTTGATAATAAATTAAGCAATTATTTATTTGATCATTGATTTTTAGGAGAAATTTAAATTCGTCTTCAATAAGGTTCGATTATGATTGCCAATAATTAATTGTATTTTTATATTTAAAATCCTACAAAATCATATTTAATTAATCACTTATTGAAAACAATTGATTAATAATTATAAGTTTTATTATAAAATTTTAATTAGTTTTGTAACCATGGTTCTCACAGGTTATAACCTTGTGTGTGTGTGTGTGTTTATAATCCAATTAAACATTTTTAGAACTTTTTTTTTTGTTTTTGCTTTGAGTTTTAAATATGTTTAGACAATCATATATTTTAGAAATTATGGAAGAAATCTTGGGAAAGGTAAAACTTCATAAATGGTCCCCATGGTTTATCAAATATCAAGTTTAATCTTTACATTTTTTCGGTCTTATGTAAGATGCATGTGGTTTCAATTTCTACCGTTGTTAGATCCTGACCAATATTTGGTTAGTTCCTGACCAATATGAAATACTTATTTATCTTTCTTATTTTCTTTTTCTATTTCCTTTTTATTAAATCAATTCAAAAAAATAAAAAGTAAAGACTACCCCCACCCCACCCCCTCTCTCTTACTATGTTCATTTTCAAGCAACCAACACCACCACCGGACCTCCGTCGTCACCGGAGGATTGTCCAAAATTATTATCATATCATAAATACACACCAATTAAAGAGAATTTATAAAGAAACCATAAACATAAAAAGATTTCATATTTGATTAACAAAAGTCAACACATGGGTGATCAGGAAACATATTACAATTTACAAGTCAAATTAAAAGGCATCAACCAAAATTAACACTGAACAAGCCAAACATACTACCGGTTAACCAAATAACAATCATATTCGATTCATGGGAGAGAAACTATAAGTTTCAGAGAGCCACGATGACATAATTCCAAATATATTTGATGTTTTGAACTTATTTGATTACCTTGATCGCAGGTGGTTGAGAACCAAGCTGGTGGTGGAGTAAGTTCATGGTTAAGGAGCTTTATGGTGGTGTAACTTACAACCAAGCCTTCATCAATTCTGGACTAGAAAATCTGCAACAAAGATATAAATCCACGACCTACACCATAAGCAAAAACATTACTTATAACCTACACTTCCGCCGCCAAATTAATACTCGACTATCGTTATCCCATACTCTCATTCAGACCTGATGTTTAATTTTGAAATGGGAAGAGAGTAGGGAAGAAGGAGACACATTTTATGAGACCTTAAACTAAAATCATAAGATGGAACTTAAATCAAATCCTAAAAAAATACAAACTCAAATGTATGGGAGTCGACTAAACCCTAAGATCGTCGATTGAGAGGGAGAGCCAAGTAAACCCGAATACATCATCATCTTGATTTATCATATCAACATATGGATTTGAAGAAAAAAGGCCTACCACAATATGCATCAATCAGTAACACTATCTCATCTTGGGACCAATATGGAGGAGGTAGGCAACGAGAAGTCGTTAGTGGTTTAGTGGCGAGTGGATTTTTTCGATGATGTGAGGAAGAAGGCGGGGTGGGGTATTTATTCTTTATTTTTTTGAATAGTTTTAGTTTTAAAAAAAATGTAAAATAGATTAAAAGGGTATAAAAGTCATTTTATATGAGTGAACGACCAATCAGGATAGAAATCCCTTATCATAATAAATAAGAGGATTTATCCCACATGGCATTCTCTAAGCCACTTCCAATCAAAATTTCCCGCTCATTCTTTCAATATGAGTTTCCACAAATCCCCCCATTTCTTCTACACTCCTCAGTTCCGCTACGTTCCTAACTATAGTCCAGAAATCAGCTCCCAAATTAGCAGGATTCTCATGATAATTAGCAATATTGGTGTTAATTTGGTATGTTTTTTGATTCATGTTTCACCTAATTTTTTAGATTTCATGAATTAGCTCTTGCATCTGTTTACGATTTTTGCTGCTGCTATCATTCAAATATTTTTTTGCTCATTTTTAGTTCGTTGCTTTATTCTTCAATCCCACATTGTAAGGCTAAACGAAGTGGAGGTGTAACACCCAGTTTCCCAGGTATATTGATTTATGTTGTATTTCTTTAATTATGTAAGGTGACTCGACGAGTTGGTGCTTAGACTCGTCGAGTCTGGTCCCGACTGGATGACGTGGTTAATGAGGGGACTCGACGAGTCAGAGGAGTGACTCGCTGAGTCAGAGCTGGCGAAAGAAACCCTAATTGTTTGGGTTTAGGACCTATTTAAATGCCCTTATGGCATTCATTTGCAGCTACCAGTCCATAGAGAGAAACCCTACAGTGCTTGAGCGTTTTGAGAGAGAAAGGAAGCCATTCTTGACCTTTGTGGTGTTGTTTAGCAAGAAGAAGGAGGTCCTAGCCAAGAGGAAGCAAAGGAGGCTGCTATTATGTGGATTTGAAGCTAAGATCACCATATTTGAGGTAGTAATTCGACTCTTCTTCTGTTTTATGATAAATATATGGATTTATGGTTTCTTGGGCCCTTTGTTAGGTTGATTTGATGTCCAAATAGTCCCTTTCTGGTGATGAGGCTTTGGATCTGGATCCATAGAGGTCCAACGAGCCTTACTCATCAAACTTTATGAAGAACAATGGAGATTATGACCTTGGGATAAGGTATTTGGGGCTAAATCATCATATATGGTCATATAGATGTTGCATGTGCATCAAGATAGAGACTTTACGTGATTAATGAGCTTGGGAAGGTTAGATCTAAGGATTAGAGGAATATATCTGACCTTAGAAGGTTGTTTGAGGTTGTTCATGAAATGAACTCGCCGAGTCCATGAACAGACTCGATGAGTTTGAGCGGGTTGTTCCGTGACTCAGATCAGTGGATGAATCGCCGAGTTGGGTGAGTTACTCGGTGAGTCAGAAAGGATTCAAAGGACTCGAGTTCACGTATGGACTCGACGAGTCTATGCAAGACTCGATGAGTTGGGTCAAAGGTTGACCGTTGACCAGGGTTGACTAGTGTTGACTTAATAGTGTTAGTCAAACTAAGTCAGGAAAGTATTAATTAGAGATGTACTTATGATATAGGAGGACGATAGGTCGGGGAATCGAGCACGAGTGATTATCCAACATCAGCGAGGTGAGTCTTCTCACTATGCCTAACCCGATGGGGTAATTATGTGTGACCGGAAGGTCTTATGTGTATGATGTTTATGTGATGCATGTTTTATATGTGATATGTTATGATATGAGTATGATGATGTGGACTGGAAGGTCAACAGAGTATGGGCCGGAAGGTCAATAGAGTTATGGGATGGAAATCCCCTAAGACACTTGGATCAGAAGATCCTATATTGTTATGGCCTGGAAAGGCGTATGTGTTGTATGTGGTATTTTGGGGAACTCACTAAGCATTTATGCTTACCGTTTGTGTGTTATGTGTTTTAGGTACCAGTGGTGATCTCGGGAAGGCGCCGACATTATCAGTACACACTTGTAGATGATATGTTTTTGAGATCTTGGGATATGAATTATGTATTGTGTTTTGTGAAAATATTAGATACATGATTTTGGAATGATTTGGAAATGAAATGTTTTATTAAAATTAAATGAAAAATTATTTGAAATTTTAACGGTGTTACAGGAGGTCCCCACCGGCCTCGCTGCGCTCGCTAGCCACCTTGAAACACCGCCCCTAGCACTCACTAGTGGGTCGCTACCGGGGACCCATCGATGTTTTGGCGAGAAGAAAGAGAAATAGCAATGCATTGTGATTGGTTGGAAGAAGACGAAGCAGAAATCGGGTTTTGTGTTATTTGGCTTTTGTTATGGGTTTGCGCTTGATGTTCTCCAAAACCATCGATCGAGAATTATAAGCAGCTTCAACCTCTTCCATATCTCCCCTCAAAATAAAAAAATCCAAGAAACTTAACTTCCTTGAGAACATATGAATTGAGAGCATTGATTTGGGATTTTGAAAGGAAAGAAGAAAGGATTTGATAAAGAGAAGTGTATCTTCGGGAACAAAGTGCAGATGAAATATGGATGCAAGAGAAAAGGAGGATGTCGGAGGTGCCTTCAACACACAACTTTTAGGTGCCTTTTTTCACCCTTTTCTCTATATCTATATCATGTCCCCAATAATTGATTTCAATTTTTTCTTCTGTATAAATTTTCATGACTATTTTGCTAAGTAACTCTTTGTGTGACATAATTTCATGCCTATTATGTGTTTGATAAAATGTCTGAGTGAACCCTGTTTAGAGAGAACTTTAAGTTGTCCTTTTTTTTTTAATTCATAGATGAGAACTAAGGGCCATGGATTTTACTTGGTAGATTCTTTGATCATTCCCTGCAGATTTAGTAATGTTGAAAATGCATATATAAAGCTGTTAATTATAAAGAACAAAGAAATCGATAATTATAAAGCAGGGAAACATTGTGATGCAATTAAATGGTTTTTTTTGAGTTGTGAGTCTTATGGAAAAGAGTGGTGATATGGTGGCACTATGGAAATCTTATTACCTTGACCATTTTACCCCTTGGTTATTTCTGGTGTGGTGAGGCGTTGCTTGATTTTAGTTTTTATTTTGTGATTTTTCGTGGTTGTGTTCGTGCTCCTGGTTGTTTCTTTTCATGAATGTTGAAGAAGTTTGTTGTTATATATCTGCAAAGGGTCTATGAGATATCTTATCCTGACCAAAAACGCCTCAAGATAACTTTCTTTTCATTTATTCTTTTCTTTTCTTTTTTGTTATTTTTTTATAATGGCTTTGTAATATTTATACAAGAATACATTGCCCTACTAGAGGAAGCCAAAAAATATGACCACAGAGAACTGGGCAAAAAACAAGAGCTTTTCTTTTTCCATCCACTTAGGTAAAGTTTTATAGATAACAATATAATCTAATAGTTTATATACATTGTAAGTAAATGTTTATATTTTTTGTTTTTCAGCCTAGTAAGTTGTTTCTTCCTTCCCCATGGTATCGAATAACAAAAAAACTAATGGCATTTATACAAACAAATTATGAAAAAAGAGGTTATTCATAGGTAATATATATATATATATATATATATATATATATATATATATATATATATACAGAGAGAGAGAGAGAGAGGTTTAGGTGTTTATTCTATGTATTGTGTTATTGTATGCACAAATATAGACCAATCATTCTTAAAGGGGGTATTAATGTAATATTACTATATAATATATATTTTCCTAGTTAATTAAGGTGTGATTGATATCAATAAAATTCCTAAATATAAGGCTATTAAATATGGATCTTATCAACCAAAATAACTTATATATATTTATATGCATCGTATACGTTTTAGTCGATTACAGATTCATCTTTCATCATCTTCATATCATTAGTCTTAATCTGATATTTCGTTAATGGAGGTATATTGTTCATTCACTTTTGTATCTTGATATTGTTGAATAATCGTTTATTATATGCAGATAAATTTTGTTATATTCATTGTTCAGAATAATCTTTCATTAGATTCATATCATATTTTTTTTTTCAGAACAAAGATAATATTGATAACAACAAGAATGACTTTTCTGATAACAATGATCGAAATGTGAATCAATGTCAAGTTCACAAAGATCGGAAGAAAATAAGAAGATGTGAGATTTGTTTTGGTGTTGGTCATGATATGAGGAACTGTCCTCAAGCAAGGGTCAACACAGAGTAGATGTTTACTTCGTCAACATATTTTAGGAATCGAATAATGTTTTCAATTTAGTCTTTTCGGAGTTTATGGAGTTTTATTTCAGTATAATAATTATATGGATTCATGAATTATAGGGTTCTCCTTGTAACTTTATGTTTTCATTCAATTAATATTAATAATTTTCATTTTGAGTTTGATTAAAATTCCATACATTTTCTTACTTATCATATGATTACAGATATGTGCACATTCTATTAGAATGAAAGATATAAAAAGTTCTAGAATGTAATTGTTGATTACAAAGATATAGAATAAACAAATAGAAATTTATTATTATTTGTTTAGAATAAGTGTTCCCAAATTCGTTTTTACTTAATGATTAATCAAAGATTCCGTTCAAATTCTTACAAAATGTTAAGTTGTATTACAATATACAAATAAAACACGAAGAAAAAAATGTATTGTTATTCTTATTCAATACATTCTTACAGAATAGGAATGTGGTATAATGATAACGTGTTATAAGCATGTATCTGTTCAGTTGTACGACAATATACAGAACAAATGTGTGAGAAATATTTTTTTTGTAAATGTTGTTTCAAATATTCTCAGAGAACAATATTCTTGTAATAAACATTCGTTTGTTAGTATATGCATTTATGCCATAATAAATAATTAATCGTTTGTAAATTCATAAAAAAGTTTGTTTGTTTTTTTTTTTTTTTTTTTTTTTGTTGTTGTTTTTTTTTTTTTTTTAAGTTTGCTGAATAAATTTATTAAATGTCTAATTTAAAACGCAGGATGTGCCGAAGTATTATCTATGGAATTTATTATATTAGGAATGTGAATATGTCAAATATTTTAGAATATCATGATTAAGAATACGATTTTCTGTTGATTCTTATATGTACAATGTTTATAAAAATTTAAAAAACTAAATAATTGTTAACAATGAATGCATATATCACGCCTTTTTAGTTACATATCAATTACACGGTTTCCCATTTGTTAATATATACTCAATTGGCTCGAAGTTTGTAATATTGAATTTATTTTGGTGTTTCCAATCAGCTCGTCTTCAATCGTGATGTAACTTATATTATGGATGATACAGTATCAGCTAGTGATGATCATATTTATGATCAACATGAATATCCTAAGGATTATGCACATGATTATGAAGATTTCGGGTTAGCTGATCATGATTCTCTACATAATATGGATTTCAAATATCCGATACTAGCGATCTAAATTTAGGTGAATTTACTTTATAAGTTTTTATACTTCCATATTTTATAATAATAATGTTGATATTTTATATTGTTTTTTGCAATATGGCCTAACTTGCACTTGAAAAGATGAGCATCCATTAGAACATATTCAAGATTAGATGTATGACAATTTCGAATATCATTTCGGTGATTGTAGTAGTCATAAAGAGGCAGAAAACGAACTCGAGTTCAATGATAATGAGGCAAATTATAATATAGACAATGATAACATTGATTTTCAGAAAGTTTAGTATATAAATAAGTAAAATTTTTAATAAAATAGATTAATTATTTGTCTGTTTTTTAATTTTTTTCGCCTGGTGGATCATCTTATAGACGATGTAGAACAATCTCATGTTACACATGATTATGTTTCGCCTGGTGGATCGTCTTATTGGATTCCTGTTGTTTCAGACCACATCAAACCTAAAATCAATTCAATTTTTGATTCATACAAAGCAACATTATCAATGTACTATAATTACGCATCATTAGCAGGCTTTGATGTCAGACTTGGACCTATTAGAACCACTGAATCCGGCATTATAAGATAATGACAATTGCTATGCAATCGGGAAGGTAAACCAAGAACAACTAAAGTGGATACTTTAGACCCTCAAAATAATAAGATCCAGAGATGGAAAGACTCATTTAGGTGCGAATGCAAAACCAAAATGGTTTTTATTCTAGCACATGGTACTAATAAATATATTGTTGCTCAATTTGTCGAACAACACAATCATAAGTTGTTTGGTAAGGACAATATGTTTTTGTCTCGTACAAGAGGAAACTTGATTATTCACAGGAGATCTTTATTCACAATTTGTCAAAGCAAAATATTGGTGCCTCAAGAGCACATAGATTGTATACTGGACTTCAGGGTGGTTCTGACATTCGCGGTGGGTTGGTTTCTGATTTCAAGAACAGTACTAGAAATCTCAATTCTTACACAGATTCCAGGGATGCAAAATTCCTTGTAAGGAAGATGCTGGAAAGGAAAAAAAGTATACCAAGTTTTTCTTTTAATTTTAAAGTTGTTGAGAAAAAATTGAATGCTGTTTTTTGGGCTGACGAAACCTCAAAGTACAACTACAATGCTTTTGGAGACGTTGTTTCTCTTGATGCCACATTCAGCTTGAATAAGTATTCTTACATTCTGCAATGTTTTCACATATGTTTTCTTGCTTCCAGTAACACATAATTTTTTTTCTTTTAAAACAGATATGATATGGTTTTCGTACCTTTCATTGGGATAGATAATCATAAGAAATGTGTGACTTTTGGTGCTGGACTTTTGAGTAGAGAAGATGGTAGTTCTTACTCTTGGATGCTTACAACATTTTTGAAAGCATTCAAAAAATATCCTACGCTTGTTCTTACAGATCAAGATTCAGCTTTAACCAAGGCTATTAATAAAGTATTTCCAATGTCTGCACACAGGTTTCGTATGTGGCATATTACAAAAAACTTCCAAACAAGGTGTATATTTTTTTTTATATTCAAAACAATGTCAATATGTTTACCTTGTTAGTGCATTCAAATGATATGACTGAAGTGCATTCAAAAGGTGTATTCTGATAGAATATGTCAATATGTTTACCTTCCAAACAAGGTGTATATTTTTTTTTATATTCAAAACAATGTCAATCAGAATTTAATTTTTCTCAGAACCAATGATATGACTGAACTGCATTCCAAAGGTGTATTCTGATAGAATAAAAGCTAAATTCTGCAAGAATTCATCTATACACCATTCGTACCCTTCATTCATTTTTTAACACATTTATACATTTTATACCAATATATATTTTTTATTTTTTTCAGATAACATCTGAACTAGCCACAAACTCAGCTTTTCGAAAGCGTTTTCACTCCATAATTTGGAATTCTAAGCTAGAACCACATGTTTTTGAAAAGGAATGGAAATCTTGTTTATGAGTTTAACATTTCAAATAACAAGTGGATGCGAGAGATGTATGGGTTGCGTAGACGTTGGGTACCTGCATTCTTCAAGGACATACCGATGTCTAGTCTTATGAGAACTACATCATTATCAGAAGGCCAAAATTGGTCGTTTTAGAACAACACCCTTATCGGTTCTTATCTTTTAATGTTTATGATCGCATTTGAGGGTGTTATGGAACGCCAAAGGCGTAATCAATTTGTAAACAACTTTAACACTGCTACAACAGTTCCTAGATTAATCACATCTATTCCAATTGAACCACATGCTTCAAAAGTCTACACTCGTAAAATTTTCTACCAGGTTTAGAAAGAGATTTCTGATTCCGACAAAACTTGTTTCTAGATGAGTGTTACTTCTAATAATGGTGTTGACACTATTATTATTTTGGAGAAGCAAAAGAACATAACAACAAGGCAACCATCAAGTCCTATTGTTGATGACAAAGTTGAGGAATACCATTACGATTCTCTTACAGATGATACCCAATACATGGTACGTTATTTCATTACCACCGCATACTTATTTGTTTTAATCAAACAACAACAATTTATAACTAAAACTCTTATTTTATCATACATATTCCAGGTTACACACTCAAACCTGCATGCATTTTGAACATGTCGGTCTTTTGTGTAGGCACATATTCTATGTATTTAAGTACTACAGTAATGAACAGATTCCTGAAGAATACACTATGAGACGGTGGCGTCAGGATGTTGTTCGAACAGAATTGCTTAAAAGGCGTTTTTCTAATTCTTTACTAGACTCTAACTCTGACATGACGGTTATTGAAATTTTCTAAAATGTAGATCGTTGTGTTTCATTTTTAAGCCATGATGCATCGAAGTTAAAGTCATATCTTGAAGAGTTGAATAAGTTGAAGAAAAAATTGTTAGATGATTGTCCAGCCCCTAAGATGCCATCAAGAGAATCATTCTACAACCAGATTATAGGCGTACAATTAACTAATGATGCTCCCGATATTGACAACCCATCGGATATTCGTAATAAGGGAACTGGCAGTCGTGGTAAGAGATTAAAATCAAAGAAAGAAATGCTGGAAAAAGCATGTTCAAAGCCTAAGCGAAAGTGTGCTTTATGTAAACAGCTGGTTAACCATGATAAATGTAACTGTCCTCTTAAAAAACGTGACTAAGTAGTATGTTTTACATGTAGTTTTTGTTTTAATTTTATGTTACTCTAAAACTTTTTCGTTCCCCAATAACTTCATTTATTGATTACAAATTTCATAGTCTTTAATATAATTATCATATATTTGTATATGCATTCCACTTTACATATATTCTTTCATAAATTCACAACCATTTCGATTTTTACATATATTGTTATATGTATTCTACCAGAATATATTGTTATATGCATTCCACTTTACATATATTCTACCAGCATACATTGTTATATGAATTCCGCTTTACATGTATTGTTACATGCATTCCACTTTACATATATTCTACCAGAATATATTGTACCAATAATTATAACATTTTTTACCCACGATTAAAGTGTACACCAACTAGTATCAAACTTCCACAACAAATGCATATAATAATTACATTATCGGAAAACAAAACTTAGCTGTATTTGATTCTTAGATTATAACATTTGATTCCACAACAAATGCATATAACAATTCTACTAGAATATATTCTACAGATAATTATAACATTTTTTACCCACGATTAATGTGTACACTAACTAGTATCAAACTTCCATAACAAATGCATATAATACTTACATTCTTGGAAAACAAAACTTACATGTATTTGATTCTTAGATTATAACATTTGATTCCACAACAAATGCATATAATAATTCTACCAGAATATATGGTACAAATAATTATAACATTTTTTACCCACGATTAATGTGTACACTAACTAGTATCAAACTTCCACAACAAATGTATATAATAATTACATTCTTGGAAAACAAATACTATCTTTTACCAAAAAAAATATAAAACTAGTAGAGCAAATATCATTCACATTCAACTATCTCCCGAGAACACATTAACATACTTTACCAAGCCTAATATCTATAACAAAATAAACCATTATACCCAAAGTCATTCAACATAAACCATCCTACCATTGATAAACAATTTCCCCAAAACGAACAATACTAAAACAAAATAAAGGAACATAACATACTTCAATTCCTAAAAACATAGACTTAAACCAAACATAATAACAATAGTCTTTCAACACAGACTATCCTAACATCATAAAATGCCCATCTTAAAATCGACGCCTTCCACGTCTCTACTTCTCCCTGATTTCTTTCACTTCATTCATCACATCCAATTTCTGCAATGTATCGAGCCTCTCATACTCTTCTACATCTTTCTCCAACATACTTTTATGCTTGTTGTACTCCGATTTCATAAGTCTTACCATGTATTTGATTCTTATATTATTTAAAGCAACTACATCACTCTGTTTTTTTTCCTGTAAAACCGCAATCCCAATTCCCTTCAATTTCCCCCATATATGACTCAATGTGCCTCATAAGATATACTCCATAGTATGATCCTTCTTTCTCTACTTTCCATGGCATTTTCATTACACAAGCTTTAAATTTGTTAAAAGTTGTTGACTTTTGGTAATTCTCTGTTTTTAAATAATTCCCAAGCCATTTTTTCTACGATACAATACAATCAATTAACAATACACTAATAAACTCATGTTTTTTAAATATTATAAAAAATAAAACTGAATCATACCACACGAACGTGTTTTATTCCATAGATGTCCTCAACAACACCATTTCGGTTCACATGGTCTATCATGTAGTAAGTTGGAACCCTTAGATCAAAGCATATCGTATAATATTTACTCTTATCAACTATTGGGAAGAAAACCTGGCATAAAACAAATTTTATAGCAATAAGCTAATTTGGTATGTTAGGGTTGTAATCGATAAAAAACAATAGTTAATTAAATTACCAGTCCAACATCTTTAAGCTTTTCCGGTTTTGGTAGACTTTTAAGGTGTAGTATCAACATTGAATCAAACAATTTTTGAGTTCTATCAGATGACATTGATCCACCCAATATCTGTGACAACCCCAAATATATTGTCGTTACAAACCCTATTTTCACTAACGGAATGCGTCACTATATGTTATTTCTCGGTATTGTCTGGGTCGTCAATAAACAAATATCTAGTTAATTACATGTTCCGGTATTATCATAAGTAATTATAACTTGTAAATGTTAACCCCGTTTAACTAAATAGAGTTATATTACTTTTCGACCACTTCACCCGGGTAAAAAGTTTTAACCCCGTTAAACTTTAGCATCGGGTAGCCGTGTATCGGGTACAATACCCGAGACATATAAAAATGATTGAACACTACAATTGAACTCTTTTACCACACTTTCACCTCTCTCTCACTACTTTCTCTCTCTAGACCCGAAATCGACCCCAAATCCGCGAATTTCCGACTTCCAAACGTAAGGACTCATTCCCTATCTTAATCTAAACATACTTTACTGCAATTAGAGTCCAAAATCATAGAAAACAAGGAACAAAATGGAGTTTACGGCCTAAGAAGCCCCTTAGGCCGTAAACCCCCAAAATCATGCCAAAGACCTTGTTTTTCCTTATTAAATCTCATGGACTAATTAAGGCATAAACCTAGGGGAGTTTGGACACTAAAACACAAAGAATTGAAGCTTAAAAAGGAGTTTACGGCCCAAGCTTGTGCTTAGGCCGTAAACACCTCAAACACCCCAAAAACCCTTGTTTAAAGTCCTAAAAACTCATCTAGGGTGTTTGGTAAATTAGACTTGACAACAAGGAAGGCTTAAATGCATCAAACAACATCATTTGATGGCAAAAAGAGGAGTTTACGGCCAAGGCTAAGCTTGGGCCGTAAACACCCATGTTTTTGTGTCAAACAAGTCCCAAAACCCCTCAAATGCATGTAAGGAATTTAGCTAAGGCCTTTGGAGGGGTGTTGTACCATTAAACTTCCCATTTTGAGGCCAAATGAAGACTTTACGGCCAAGGATATTCTTGGGCCGTAAACTCCCCAAATTTCATGCCAAATTGTCCCAAAACTCATTGTAAGGCCTTCTAGGATTTATCTAAGGTGAATGAGAACATGTTGTACCATTTAAACACCCATCTTGAAGGATTTAATGGAGTTTACGGCCCAAGAACAAGTCTTGGCCGTAAACTCCCCAAAATGTCACAAAACAAGAGTTTAATCCCTCCATATTGGTCCAAGACACATGCCATTAAAGTAAGGAAGTGAAATAAAGCCTTAAACAAGCAATTTGGAAGACCACATGAGCTTACGGCCAAGCCTAGGGGGCTTACGGCCGTAAACTCCCAAGGAGTGGCCTTTAGGCCGTAAACTCCAAGGGAGTGAGCTCATGGACCCTTCCGTAAACCCTCCTTAGCCTTAAACCACTCCCGGGAACCCCTTCTAGGCCCTAAAACCCCGAATTGATGCTAGAATGCCTCAATACTTAAACGGAAAGCATAAAATGATTAATTTATTGTAAAACACATATTTTCATATGACATTAGGGTCCTAAAGGTGTACAAGTCATTATTTGGAACAAAACGCTCAACCGACACTTTTACCCGATTTACCCGGTTCACCCGATTTACGCGATTTCAGGTGAGTTCATACCCCTTTAATGAACCTTTCAAATGTTTTATATGTTTTAGGGGGGAGATACAAGTTGAATATACATGTTTATGAAAAGTTATACAAGATAATTTTTCAGATTACAGAATTAATCACATGTGATTCACAACCTGTAGTTCGAATCACATGTGATTTATCACTATGCTTTACAAATAAATCAATTGTTTTCAAAACTATCTTGGATAAACAAAAAAGTTTTAAATGTTTCTTTCGTACAACACTTTTGTTTAATAAAACTCCTTATAAGAATGTAACCATACTAATATATTTATATAAGTAAGACTTGAAGGACTTAGGACCGATAGCTCACCTTATTTCCTGTTTCTTGTTTGATTGTGGGCTTAGGGTAGTGGTTATCCGTCCGACTGTCATTGATTTCTTAGTTATATATCTCGTATATTAGTACGGGTTACGAGTACTTCTTATTTCATTAGATGCCTAAATCACTAACCTAACTAGAACCATACACACTAATTTAACTATAATAGGTATAGTTAAGGACCCTATCCCTTGTTTTAACTACTACTCTACACTACTATAATTCTCTCTATTATGAAGAAATACACTAATAAGAGAATACAATACAAGTTATACAAAAGACTACTACACTATAATACAAGAGAATGTACTAATTATGAGATAATTCATTAATCCACTACGGGATACTTTATACGCTACACACTACGCCCGGAGTTTTCCGATAGGAAGACGACACTATATGTATAGATCTATACGGGGCAGACGCTATTACATCCCGACTGATAACTTCAGTCCGAGCCGCTCAGGTCCAGGGATGCCTTTACTCTACTACACTATGTATGACAGGGAAGGTCATGGTGGTCCGCTATTACCCACACTATTGGTAACATACAAGGAAAGACACTATAACCGCACTAAAATACTAAAAGAAAGATGAAGTAATATCCCGAAGTAAATAAGTATCTAATACTAAAGGATGCTGCAACACTATTATGTACTCCAAGAATAACTCACTATATTGCCTTACTTAATGGTGAGTCACTATTACACTTCTACGATAAATGGCTTTCAAAGATAGAATCAATATACTTCTTAAAGATTTTTATTTACTATACAGTTCTGGAAAATATAGGATTTTCTAGGTTTTACTATTACTTATGATTACAAACTTCAGTTTACATACTAATGATTCAAATGCTTTTTATACAAGAACTCACACTAAACTCTTATGAACTCGCCAGCTTTATGCTGATATTCTTTTCAAAATAACTTGTATCTTCAGGTCAAAGATAGACAGGTACAGCTGCAGCATTTTTGGAGAAGATGGAATATGCAAGACCCATCTCTTATTTTTGTTTACTTTTGGTGTTTGTCAAACATTACAAAACACACTTGTAAATACACTTACTATGTAAATGAAATGGTTGTATGTTTCTTGCTTTTACTATTATACAAATGTGATGATACTGTACACTACGTCATCCACCCCGAAACGTATTCCGCCGTTATCGGTTTTGGGGTGTGACAGATTGGTATCAGAGCATTGTTTATAGTGAATCAGGTATATCAACCTATAAAAGATATACGAACTATAAACACTTCGGGACTAAGACACTCTGACCAAGAATATATACTGCTAAGTATCTAAAAGATTTAACTAAGTATATATATACACACATCACTATAAAACACAGAAGTCAGTATCATCCTAGAACAAAACAAAAGTATTAAGATTGTTGGATAGCACAATTGGGCTTAGAGACATATAGTCACATCTAGGGGGATATAGCCTGATAAACTACGTTTTCCTGGGAGTGACTAGCATGTGCCTAAGCTTGGTTGTGGTGTTACAACAAGTCTAAAACTTACCGACACTACCACCATAACGTTAACATTAGAATACTATAGGAGTATTCGGTACCTCTAAAAATATACATCTGTGAGAACTAAAAAGGGTCGTTACTGATGGAGCAATAGTTGCTAAATGGATACTTTCCGGTTACATGTGACTAGGGCGTTATAGACTTAGAATCTGTGATCTTTGCTTTACTTCCTGTTCCTTGTTTGGTTGTGGATTTAGAGTTAGGATCATCTATTCGACGGACTATCCTGCCCCAGTCACATGTAATTAGTATGCATTATGCAAGTATTGGTCCAACTCGTGACGACCATCTTATAAGTAATTTAGGTTAGTGCGCCTATTAATCTTCTTTTCCCCTTTTTCTCGCATAGATACCATGGCTGGCTTCAACCCTCCTGGCGACCCGTACTACCCAAACCAGGGTAATGGGGGATGGCTCAGTGAAGAGTCGGACGATGATCACCCAATCCCTTTGGATGACCACCGAGCAGAAGGCTTTCCGGATAACTCTGACTCCGAGCCAGAAGTTAATAACCTACCTCCCGGAGTTCCTAACCCCAACCCCCGTCCGACATTTCAGGGCCCCACTCCTATGTGGGCCATATCCTTACACAGATGGAGCGAAGAGCAGGGTCAGCCCATGCCATACAATGGAGATCGAAGTTTCTACAACATAAACGAAGGAGGATCAGCAGATCGGGTTCTGCCCATCATGATCCGAAGGATTTTTAGGAATGTCGAGCAAGGTCAAGCTACAATAGGTCGAGTTGTGGGAGTGGATGCCAACTCAAATCTCAACACGGTTCGCATCCGCCAACTCGAAGAAGCCATGGACAGGACAAGGAGGACCAACGAGGCTCTGCAGCACCAGCTGGCTGCATCCCGAGCCGAAGTTGGAGAACTCCGTGCACGCCAAAGGATTCATGATCGACACCTTCAAGAAGTTATGCGTCAGCTAGCAGATCTGAGGATTCGCCCAACAAGCAACCGTCGCCAGTAGAAGACGTCTAGTTACCTCAATCTTTTGTTTAATGGATTAACCTTTTCACTCTATGTTCCGTAGATCTATTATCTGTAAACCTTCCTAGCTTAAAAGTACTCTAGTTAAACCTCTAAACTGCCAACATTTTCTCTATGGTATGATGTAAGACCTATTGCTAGATCAAATTTTCATGAACTTGTGTTGCATCATTAATACCAATATATTGGCAGTTGATTTCTCTATTGCTATAACTCTCATCCTGATCTTGGATTATGTTGATTTAATCCATGAAACACTCTATTTATATTCGCAATAGGCTCTTACTATTACTATCATTTCTATAATTCTTCCAGTAAAGGATGCCTCCACGAAAGCGTCCCACCAGAGGAAGGCCTGCAACTCAAACCCCTACTCCACCACCTCCTCCTCCACAGATCGATCCGGTGCTATTCCAAACAACGGTGACTGCGGCCGTGACAGCAGCCATGGCCCAAATGAATTCTGGGGATGCGAGCGGTGGTAACTCCAGGTTCGGTGAAGTCCATCATAGAGTGCAGGGATGCACTTATAAGGATTTCATGAACTGTAAACCTACCTTCTTCGACGGTACCGGAGGAATCCTGGCATTATCCCAATGGTTCGAAAGAACTGAAGCGGTGTTTGAGATGTGCTCTTGTCCCGAGGAGAGAAAAATCAAGTTCGCTACTGCTACCCTCACTAACAGGGCCTTGACATGGTGGAACGGCCATGTTAGTTCACTTTCCTTGGTCACAGCCAATGCTATGGGTTGGGACACCCTGAAAGACCTCATGAGAGGAGAGTACTGCCCTAAGGGCGAGGTTCAGAAACTTGAGGAAGAACTCTGCAACCTCAAGATGAAGGGGACTGATATAACGGCTTATACGGCCAGGTTTTGTGACTTGGCAGCTATGTGCCCCAATATGGTCCCTCGGAAAGCAAGAAGATTGAACGGTACATCTGGGGTTTAGTGCCTCCGTATCGAGGGAATGTTCTAGCTTCACGTCCTACAACTTTTGACAGCGCCAAGGAATTGGCCCAGAGTCTGATCAATCACGAAATCTCCTCCACTCCAGCAACAGTAACCACAACAACCACTGCACCACCCGCTTCATCTGACAGAAAGAGGAAGCGATGGGATAAGAAGAAGGGCAAGAAAACTCAAACCTCCTCAAAGGACCAACAAATTGTGGCGGTCCATGCTGCCACCACCCCGACTACTCCAGCTGCTCCAGCCCCGCCGAAAGCTTACAGTGGGAACTTGCCCAAGTGTCCCAAGTGCCCTTTCCACCACAACGGCCCCTGCCGTGAACTGCAGTGTTCCAACTGCGGTCGAAAGGGCCATACTGTCCGATTTTGTAAGGCCCCTCCCAAACCTATTACGCAGGTTCCTGGTACGGGAGTGACCCCAACTTGTTATGGCTGTGGAGAGGCGGGTCATTTTAAGAGAAACTGTCCAAAGACCACAAATGCTGGAGGAACTGGAAGGCTACTCGCTATTGGTCACAATGAAGTGGTAGCAGATCCCACAGTAGTCACGGGTACGTTTCTTCTCAACAACTCCTATGCTTGTGTCTTATTTGATAGTGGTGCAGAAAGAAGCTTCGTAAATCATAACTTTAAATACTTACTCAAACAAACCCCTCAACCACTAAAAGAAACATTTGTCGTAGAAATGGCTAATGGGAAAACGGAAAGCTCTAGCGAAATCTACATAGGTTTCACTCTCATGTTAGACGATCACTCATTTCCAATCGATCTTATGCCAGTCTCAATCAAAAATTTCGATGTCATTGTTGGTATGGATTGGTTGAGTCTCCATCGTGCCGATATCCTATGTTTCGACAAAGCCATTCGTCTGAACCTTCCGAATCACGAAACCATCTTGATATATGGAGATAAGCCGAGTACGAGCCTTCGTATCATCTCCAGTGTTCAAGCTCAGAAATACTTACGCAAGGAATATCGCGCCTTTCTGGCCCACGTCGTCGACACTAACCAGAAATCGAAAGATCCAAAAGATATTCCCGTAGTATGCGATTTCCCTGATGTCTTTCCGGAGGATCTTCCCGGCCTACCTCCCAAACGTCAGATTGAGTTCAGAATCGACCTAATTCCAGGAGCTACCCCCGTAGCTAAGTCGCCCTACCGTCTAGCGCCCGCCGAAATGCAAGAACTATCTGGTCAACTCAACGAACTGCTCAGCAAGGGCTTTATAAGACCGAGTTTCTCACCTTGGGGAGCTCCGGTCTTGTTCGTGAAGAAGAAAGACGGATCGTTCCGGATGTGCATCGATTATAGAGAACTCAATAAACTCACGGTTAAAAATCACTACCCTCTCCCTCGTATCGACGATCTGTTTGATCAACTACAAGGAGCAAGTTACTTCTCCAAGATTGACCTTAGATCTGGGTATCATCAGTTACGGGTACTTGAAGAAGATGTTCCGAAGACAGCTTTCCGAACCCGCTACGGACATTTTGAGTTCGGAGTGATGCCCTTTGGACTGACTAACGCCCCCGCAGTATTCATGGACTTGATGAATAGAGTGTGTCGTCCATACCTGGATCAGTTCGTCATCGTCTTCATTGACGATATCCTCGTTTACTCTCGGAACGAGGAAGAACACAGGGATCACTTACGACGAGTCTTGGAAACGTTGCGATCCGAAAAGTTATATGTGAAGTTCTCTAAAAGCGAGTTCTGGATCCGAAGAGTTGAATTCTTAGGTCACGTGGTTAGTGAAGAAGGAATTCATGTGGATCCCTCCAAGATTAAAGCTATTGAGAACTGGTCAGCGCCGAAGACGCCTACAGAAATTCGTCAATTTCTAGGCCTCGCTGGCTACTACCGTAGATTCATTCAAAACTTTTCTCGGATTGTGAAGCCTCTCACTATGCTGACACAGAAAGGGGTACCGTTCGACTGGGAAGAAAGACATGAGAAGGCATTCCAAACCCTGAAGCGAGCCCTATGCACCGCACCAGTATTATCCCTTCCCGAAGGGACAGAAGATTTTGTTGTATACTGTGATGCATCCAATCAGGGGCTCGGTTGTGTCTTGATGCAACGGGGTAAGGTTATCGCATATGCCTCGAGACAGCTAAAGACCCATGAGGCGAACTACACTACTCACGACCTCGAGTTAGGAGCGGTTGTCTTTGCACTAAAAATCTGGAGACACTACTTATATGGGACGAAGAGTGTGGTGTACATTGATCATAAAAGCCTTCAACACATAATGTACCAAAAAGAACTCAACATGAGGCAGCGTCGATGGGTTGAGCTACTTAACGATTACGACTATGAAATTAGATACCACCCGGGAAAAGCCAATGTAGTAGCAGATGCACTGAGCAGGAAGGAGTATACTGGTCGAAGGACCAAATCGTTGACGATGACTATCCATTCGCATCTCTCCACACAGATCAAAGAGGCTCAGCTGGAAGCCTTAAAGCCCGAGAACATGTTGGGAGAATCTCTGCGCGGAATGGATAAAAATCTGGAGATTAAGGGTGACGGAGCCTACTACTTCATGGACCGAATCTGGACTCCACGCCATGGAGGTTTTAGAGATTTGGTTATGAGGGAAGCGCATAACACTCGCTACTCCATCCACCCGGGTTCAGATAAGATGTATCTGGATCTCAAAAAGCTATACTGGTGGCCAAACATGAAAGCGGAGATCGCCACCTTTGTGAGTAAGTGCCTTACTTGCGCGAAGGTCAAGGTCGAATATCAAAAGCCTTCAGGACTCCTTCAACAACCTGAGATACCAGAATGGAAGTGGGAGCGGATCACAATGGACTTTATAACCAAACTTCCCAAAACAGCGGGTGGATTAGATACTATTTGGGTCATTGTTGACCGGTTGACTAAGTCCGCACACTTCCTACCCATCAAAGAAAAGGACAAGATGGAGAAACTCACTAGAACATACATTAAAGAAATAGTACGACTACATGGTGTCCCTATATCTATTATCTCAGACAGAGATAGTAGATTCACCTCTAGGTTCTGGCAATCGTTGCAAGAAGCACTAGGGACGAGGCTGGACATGAGTACAGCCTACCATCCGCAGACCGACGGACAGAGTGAGAGGACGATTCAAACCTTAGAGGATATGCTGCGAGCTTGTGTGATTGACTTTGGTAAGTCGTGGGACACACACTTACCTCTTGTGGAATTTTCTTATAATAATAGTTATCATACGAGCATCAAGGCAGCCCCATTCGAAGCCCTCTACGGCCGTAAGTGTAGATCCCCTCTGTGCTAAGCTGAGGTGGGTGACACCCAGCTAGCTAAAGGAAGAGTTCCTGATAGCTCTCTCACTGGTCCGGAGATCATTCGAGAAACGACCGAGAAGATTGTACAGATACACGAACGACTAAAAGCCGCTAGGGATCGACAGAAAAGCTACGCCGACAAACGAAGAAAACCCTTGGAATTCCAGGTGGGAGATCGAGTCCTGTTGAAGGTCTCACCCTGGAAGGGCACGATACGCTTTGGAAAGCATGGAAAGTTGAACCCAAGGTACATAGGGCCTTTTGAGATTCTCGCCAGAATCGGTCCCGTAGCTTATAAACTCAACCTACCTCACGAACTAAACAACATACACCTTACCTTTCACGTCTCTAACTTGAAGAAATGCCTGTCAGACAAGACACTCGTAATTCCCCTTGACGAGATTGAGGTCAATGAGAGCCTCAACTTTGTGGAAGAGCCCGTGGAGATTATGGATCGAGAAGTAAAACGAACGAAGCCAAGCCGTATCCCAATTGTGAAAGTTCGGTGGAACGCCAAACGAGGACCGGAATACACTTGGGAACGCGAAGACCAACTGAAACTCAAATACCCCCATCTCTTCGCATAGTAGTATTGTAATTCTTATCTGTATGAATTCTAAATTTCGGGACGAAATTCCTCTAACGGGGGGATAATGTGACAACCCCAAATATATTGCCGTTACAAACCCTATTTTCACTAACGGAATGCATCACTATATGTTATTTCTCGGTATTGTCTGGGTCGTCAATAAACAAATATCTAGTTAATTACATGTTCCGGTATTATCATAAGTAATTATAACTTGTAAATGTTAACCCCGTTGAACTAAATAGAGTTATATTACTTTTCGACCACTTCACCCGGGTAAAAAGTTTTAACCCCGTTAAACTTTAGCATCGGGTAGCCGTGTATCGGGTACAATACCCGAGACATATAAAAATGATCGAACACTACAATTGAACTCTTTTACCACACTTTCACCTCTCTCTCACTACTTTCTCTCTCTAGACCCGAAATCGACCCCAAATCCGCGAATTTCCGACTTCCAAACGTAAGGACTCATTCCCTATCTTAATCTAAACATACTTTACTGCAATTAGAGTCCAAAATCATAGAAAACAAGGAACAAAATGGAGTTTACGGCCTAAGAAGCCCCTTAGGCCGTAAACCCCCAAAATCATGCCAAAGACCTTGTTTTTCCTTCCTTAAAGCTCATGGACTAATTAAGGCATAAACCTAGGGGAGTTTGGACACTAAAACACAAATAATTGAAGCTTAAAAAGGAGTTTACGGCCTAAGCTTGTGCTTAGGCCGTAAACACCTCAAACACCCCAAAAACCCATGTTTAAAGTCCCAAAAACTCATCTAGGGTGGTTGGTAAATTAGACTTGACAACAAGGAAGGCTTAAATGCATCAAACAACATCATTTGATGGAAAAAAGAGGAGTTTATGGCCAAGGCTAAGCTTTGGCCGTAAACACCCATGTTTTTGTGTCAAACAAGTCCCAAAACCCCTCAAATGCATGTAACGAATTTAGCTAAGGCCTTTAGAGGGGTGTTGTACCATTAAACTTCCCATTTTGAGGCCAAATGAAGAGTTTACAGCCAAGGATATTCTTGGGCCATAAACTCCCCGAATTTCATGCCAAATTGTCCCAAAACTCACTGTAAGGCCTTCTAGGATTTATCTAAGGTGAATGAGAACATGTTATACCATTTAAACACCCATCTTGAAGGATTTAATGGAGTTTACAGCCCAAGAACAAATCTTGGCCGTAAACTCCCCAAAATGTCACAAAACAAGAGTTTAATCCCTCCATATTGGTCCAAGACACATGCCATTAAAGTAAGGAAGTGAAATAAAGCCTTAAATAAGCAATTTGGAAGACCACATGAGCTTACGACCAAGCCTAGGGGGCTTACGGCCGTAAAATCCCAAGGAGTGGCCTTTAGGCCGTAAACTCCAAGGGAGTGAGCTCATGGACCCTTCCGTAAACCCTCCTTAGCCTTAAACCACTCCCGGGAACCCCTTCTAGGCCCTAAAACCCCGAATTGATGCTAGAATGCCTCAATACTTAAACGGAAAGCATAAAATGATTAATTTATTGTAAAACACATATTTTCATATGACATTAGGGTCCTAAAGGTGTACAAGTCATTATTTGGAACAAAACGCTCAACCGACACTTTTACCCGATTTACCCGGTTCACCCGATTTACGCGATTTCAGGTGAGTTCATACCCCTTTAATGAACCTTTCAAATGTTTTATATGTTTTAGGGGGGAGATACAAGTTGAATATACATGTTTATGAAAAGTTATACAAGATAATTTTTCAGATTACAGAATTAATCACATGTGATTCACAACCTGTAGTTCGAATCACATGTGATTTATCACTATGCTTTACAAATAAATCAATTGTTTTCAAAACTATCTTGGATAAACAAAAAAGTTTTAAATGTTTCTTTCGTACAACACTTTTGTTTAATAAAACTCCTTATAAGAATGTAACCATACTAATATATTTATATAAGTAAGACTTGAAGGACTTAGGACCGATAGCTCACCTTATTTCCTGTTTCTTGTTTGATTGTGGGCTTAGGGTAGTGGTTATCCGTCCGACTGTCATTGATTTCTTAGTTATATATCTCGTATATTAGTACGGGTTACGAGTACTTCTTATTTCATTAGATGCCTAAATCACTAACCTAACTAGAACCATACACACTAATTTAACTATAATAGGTATAGTTAAGGACCCTATCCCTTGTTTTAACTACTACTCTACACTACTATAATTCTCTCTATTATGAAGAAATACACTAATAAGAGAATACAATGCAAGTTATACAAAAGACTACTACACTATAATACAAGAGAATGTACTAATTATGAGATAATTCATTAATCCACTACGGGATACTTTATACGCTACACACTACGCCCGGAGTTTTCCGATAGGAAGACGACACTATATGTATAGATCTATACGGGGCAGACGCTATTACATCCCGACTGATAACTTCAGTCCGAGCCGCTCAGGTCCAGGGATGCCTTTACTCTACTACACTATGTATGACAGGGAAGGTCATGGTGGTCCGCTATTACCCACACTATTGGTAACATACAAGGAAAGACACTATAACCGCACTAAAATACTAAAAGAAAGATGAAGTAATATCCCGAAGTAAATAAGTATCTAATACTAAAGGATGCTGCAACACTATTATGTACTCCAAGAATAACTCACTATATTGCCTTACTTAATGGTGAGTCACTATTACACTTCTACGATAAATGGCTTTCAAAGATAGAATCAATATACTTCTTAAAGATTTTTATTTACTATACAGTTCTGGAAAATATAGGATTTTCTAGGTTTTACTATTACTTATGATTACAAACTTCAGTTTACATACTAATGATTCAAATGCTTTTTATACAAGAACTCACACTAAACTCTTATGAACTCGCCAGCTTTATGCTGATATTCTTTTCAAAATAACTTGTATCTTCAGGTCAAAGATAGACAGGTACAGCTGCAGCATTTTTGGAGAAGATGGAATATGCAAGACCCATCTCTTATTTTTGTTTACTTTTGGTGTTTGTCAAACATTACAAAACACACTTGTAAATACACTTACTATGTAAATGAAATGGTTGTATGTTTCTTGCTTTTACTATTATACAAATGTGATGATACTGTACACTACGTCATCCACCCCGAAACGTATTCCGCCGTTATCGGTTTTGGGGTGTGACAGATTGGTATCAGAGCATTGTTTATAGTGAATCAGGTATATCAACCTATAAAAGATATACGAACTATAAACACTTCGGGACTAAGACACTCTGACCAAGAATATATACTGCTAAGTATCTAAAAGATTTAACTAAGTATATATATACACACATCACTATAAAACACAGAAGTCAGTATCATCCTAGAACAAAACAAAAGTATTAAGATTGTTGGATAGCACAATTGGGCTTAGAGACATATAGTCACATCTAGGGGGATATAGCCTGATAAACTACGTTTTCCTGGGAGTGACTAGCATGTGCCTAAGCTTGGTTGTGGTGTTACAACAAGTCTAAAACTTACCGACACTACCACCATAACGTTAACATTAGAATACTATAGGAGTATTCGGTACCTCTAAAAATATACATCTGTGAGAACTAAAAAGGGTCGTTACTGATGGAGCAATAGTTGCTAAATGGATACTTTCTGGTTACATGTGACTAGGGCGTTATAGACTTAGAATCTGTGATCTTTGCTTTACTTCCTGTTCCTTGTTTGGTTGTGGATTTAGAGTTAGGATCATCTATTCGACGGACTATCCTGCCCCAGTCACATGTAATTAGTATGCATTATGCAAGTATTGGTCCAACTCGTGACGACCATCTTATAAGTAATTTAGGTTAGTGCGCCTATTAATCTTCTTTTCCCCTTTTTCTCGCATAGATACCATGGCTGGCTTCCACCCTCCTGGCGACTCGTACTACCCAAACCAGGGTAATGGGGGATGTCTCAGTGAAGAGTCGGACGATGATCACCCAATCCCTTTGGATGACCACCGAGCAGAAGGCTTTTCGGATAACTCCGACTCCGAGCCAGAAGTTAATAACCTACCTCCCGGAGTTCCGAACCCCAACCCCCGTCCGACATTTCAGGGCCCCACTCCTATGTGGGCCATATCCTTGCACAGATGGAGCGAAGAGCAGGGTCAGCCCATGCCATACAATGGAGATCGAAGTTTCTACAACATAAACGAAGGAGGATCAGCAGATCGGGTTCTGCCCATCATGATCCGAAGGATTTCTAGGAATGTCGAGCAAGGTCAAGCTGCAATAGGTCGAGTTGTGGGAGTGGATGCCAACTCAAATCTCAACACGGTTCGCATCCGCCAACTCGAAGAAGCCATGGACAGGACAAGGAGGACCAACGAGGCTCTGCAGCACCAGTTGGCTGCATCCCGAGCCGAAGTTGGAGAACTCCGTGCACGCCAAAGGATTCATGATCGACACCTTCAAGAAGTTATGAGTCAGCTAGAAGATCTGAGGATTCGCCCAACAAGCAACCGTCGCCAGTAGAAGACGTCTAGTTACCTCAATCTTTTGTTTAATGGATTAACCTTTTCACTCTATGTTCCGTAGATCTATTATCTGTAAAGCTTCCTAGCTTGAAAGTACTCTAGTTAAACCTCTAAACTGCCAACATTTTCTCTATGGTATGATGTAAGACCTATTGCTAGGTCAAATTTTCATGAACTTGTGTTGAATCATTAATACCAATATATTGGCAGTTGATTTCTCTATTGCTATAACTCTCATCCTGATCTTGGATTATGTTGATTTAATCCACGAAACACTCTATTTATATTCGCAATAGGCTCTTACTATTACTATCATTTCTATAATTCTTCCAGTAAAGGATGCCTCCACGAAAGCGTCCCACCAGAGGAAGGCCTGTAACTCAAACCCCTACTGTACCACCTCCTCCTCCACAGATCGATCCGGTGCTATTCCAAACAACGGTGACTGCGGCCGTGACAGCAGCCATGGCCCAAATGAATTCTGCGGATGCGAGCGGTGGTAACTCCAGGTTCGGTGAAGTCCATCATAGAGTGCAGGGATGCACTTATAAGGATTTCATGAACTGTAAACCTACCTTCTTCGACGGTACCGAAGGAATCCTGGCATTATCCCAATGGTTCGAAAGAACCGAAGCGGTGTTTGAGATGTGCTCTTGTCCCGAAGAGAGAAAAATCAAGTTCGCTACTGCTACCCTCACTAACAGGGCCTTGACATGGTGGAATGGCCATGTTAGTTCACTTTCCTTGGTCACAGCCAATGCTATGGGCTGGGACACCCTGAAAGACCTCATGAGAGGAGAGTATTGCCCTAGGGGCGAAGTTCAGAAACTTGAGGAAGAACTCTGCAACCTCAAGATGAAGAGGACTGATATAACGGCTTATACGGCCAGGTTTTGTGACTTGGCAGCTATGTGCCCCAATATGGTCCCTCGGAAAGCAAGAAGATTGAACGGTACATCTGGGGTTTAGTGCCTCCGTATCGAGGGAATGTTCTAGCTTCACGCCCTACAACTTTTGACAGCATGAAGATCCCCATCAACTACCAATCCTCTAACTAGAGAGAATTTTTCTTCCTTACCACCATCTGACTCTCCTTCTTTTCTATGACCATCAAAACCAGCTTCATTACTATTTATTCCTCCATTATCTGCCTTATTCACTTCCTCGAACAATTCTTTATTTTTTTCGTACCACTCGTTCAACATCAAGCTATCTGGGAATTTCTCAATTCCATTTTTTAGAGCTTTTTCAATATTCTTCTTCTCAGACAATATTATTGCATAGCTATGCTCTATAATAGCTACGTATGCTTTTAAGTTTTATTTTAACAAACCAGTAAAAAATTTCTGACATAATTAATCTTCAACATACATATTACCTCACTAACATTATGACACAGAATACAACTTAAATCAGTTAAGTGTGTATAAATATTATGTAAAACCAGTTTTATGAAATTATAAAACACAATGTAGATACTGGAAAATCAGTTTATGAAATTCTAATTTACATTAAATTCTAATTAACATGAAATTCTAATAGAATAAAAGCCTTACCTCCTCATCCCCATACAATCTCGTTAGCTCATACGACATTTCATCTTCATCAACCATTTCTTCATCACCATCAATATTTTCAAAGTCTTTTGGTAGCTGTCTACCAAACCCCCCAACACTAATTTCCAACTTCTTTATTTTTTCCAGACTAGCACCCGTAACATTCCTAATAAATGGTAACCTATTAACTATCTTCAATCTTGTAAACTTCATGCTATATACATACACCAGCTACATAAGAAAAACTTCATCAATTAGTTCATTGAACATATACTATCATACATTAAAGTAAATATCTAATCGAGATACCAAAATTACTGTCAAAATTAGTATAGGTCGACTGTAATAGCATGTCTTATCATCCCTTCTCCACAGCTACTTTCTGCTAACCAAACAATCCACAATATACTTGCACCAATCTATTTTAGGTAAGTCTTTTACCATGACCAACTTATTCACAACATTTATTTGATTGGTACCACTCAAAGTTGATTCCGCAAATGTGTTAATGAAAAGGGTTAGAAAATTCAGCCTAAACATAGGACTGTCTTCCTTTGTGTTTTTGATCCTTTTCAGGTATTCTTCCCCGTTAAACCCCTTTTTATCATATTGACTTTTCCATTCTTGAAGAACTTGATTATCTTTCTCACAACTAGTCATGCTCAAGAAATTTTCCCCTTCATTTGGTAAACCCAACATGTCATGCACTGTGTCTTTCGTAATTATTATGACCATATTCTCCAGAACTAGACGGCTACTATCTAGATCATAGTGACCTAACAGATAGCAGTTAAGTAACCCCAGAGCAGTGTCCATGTCAATGTTCAGAAGTGAACCAAAACCCATACACACAATCCCAGTTTTTTGTGCAGGGGACATTACTTTGACAGCTGCACTAATCCTACCAGGAGTCATCCTAGTTGCAAGTCTTCTATACCCTTCTGGATGGTCCTTGCTTACCTTTCTGACCTTCTCCTCTTTTGTTTTGATATTAACATTTTCATGCACTATTTTTCCCATCTTTCTCTTTGGAAATTTCTTTGAATGTGCATCATTCACTACCTTTTTCTCTTTACAACATTTTCTTTATCTTCCATTTGCACACCAAAATTTTCCTTTTCATTTTTTTCTTTGACCCACAACACATTTAGACTTCTTGGTTTTTTCCTTTCACCACTTGCTTTGGAGGATTTATTACTATCCTTAGCATGTGTTCTTCTCGCAGAACCTTTCCTTTTCATCCTTCCAACAACTATGTTATCACTTGGTATTGTCTCTTCTTTATTTTTGTTAACATCTATTCAATCACACAAACATAATTACTCACTGTCTACTAGAACATGAATACAATAATTAATGTTATACCTGATGGGTTTTGGTCATATGAACATTCCTATGTGCACATACAAACCCTATTGCTTGGATCTAGGTTTCTCTAATTAAACATGCATTGAATCCAAGACTTCTAATGGCTAATTAGGTATAAGAACAATACAAAAACCAGAGTTAGAAGCTTACCTTGAAACACTTGTTTGATCTTCTTGTTCTTGGAGCTTTAGAGTCACAATTGTCACTCCTCTAATGGCTTACAAACACCAACTAGCAAAGAGAATGATTTGAGAGAGAGGAGAGAGGAGGAAATCGGCCAGGGTTTCCTTGCTGTAGAGGAGGTGCCGATTTCCCTATCCCAAGGGGTCTATTTATACTTGCAAGGCTCCTAGGGTTTTACCCTTAAACCCTAATTGGATAACTCAGACTCTAGGCAATCCTAATCCTTTCCTTAGATATGCCTTGGACGATTTTATGGCTATCCTTAGCCCTAAAAATCGTCCACCCTCTATCCTATAAGGATTTACAGCCCAAAGTGTAACAATCAAACAATTGACAGTTTATACCCTCTTATTTAATTAATCTCTTTAAGTCACCAAATTAATACTAATTAATCTATGACTTATATTAATCAAATAACAATATTATTATAAATTATATTATTCTCATAATATATTAATAATATATATTCTCTCATAATAATCCATCCTTCCAAGTTGTTATGGTGAAGGCAACCCAAAAGGACCATGCACAATCGGGTCAAATACTTGCCTAATATAGTTGCAGACTTAGATACTATTCCAACAATACCAACATTCTCATAATTAAATTCTATATATAAATAAAATAATTTTACGCAATAATGATGCTACCTGATTTTCCAGATTCTATATTGTTCTTTGCATGTTCTGATCTTGAAGTTTTTTCTTTTGTTTCTTTGTTTTGCTTGATCCAACAATATTTCTATCAATTTGCTCACTTCTGACACCTTCTGCTTCATATTCTGGAAGAATGCATTTCATAAAGAAAATATATTAAATACATACATATTATGAAAGAATGCATTTCAGAACACCATTACAAAAACAGAATGCATTCTAACAGATTATTTATACACACGTAACATTTTCCCATTCTTAATGAATATAAACACAAAACCTTACTCTTATTCTATGAGAATAGGATTCAAACACATACAACACTATCACCACTTAACATGTACATTATAAAAACAGAAAACATTCTAACAGATTATTTATACACACTTAACATGTTCCCGTTTGTTAATGAATATAAACACAAGACCTTGCTATTATTCTATAAGAATATGATTCATAGAATCTATATAAATGAAGTAAACCATTAAAATCGGGAGATTAAATAAAAAAAATAACTGAGAATTCTTAAATAAAATCAAACACATCCAACACTACCAACAGTAGAAGAAAGTATTTTAAATATGTTCAAAATCTTGAAGAATGCATTTCATATGAACATTACAATTACAAAAATCATTCTAACATAATATTTCTACACACTGAACATGTTCCCATTCTCAATTAATATAAACACAAAACCTTACTCTTATTTTATGAGAATATGTTCAAACACATACAACAATACCAACACTTAAGATGTACATTATAAAAACAGAAAGCATTCTAACAGATTATTTATACACAGTTAACATGTTCCCATTTGTTAATAAATATAAACACAAAACCTTGCTATTATTCTATGAGAATATGATTCACAGAATCTACCAAAAATGAAGTAAACCATCAAAATCAGGGGATTAAATAAAAAAATAACTAAGAATTCTTAAACAAAATCAAACACATCCAACATTACCAACAGTACAAGAAAGTATTTTAAATATGCTCAAATCTTGAAGAATGCATTTCATATTACCATTACAATAACAAAAATCATTCTAACAGAATATTTCTACACACTGAACATGTTCCCATTCTCAATTAATATAAACACAAAACCTTATTATTATTCTATGAGAATATGTTCAAACACAAACAACACTACCATTCTCAATTAAGATAAACACAAAACCTTAATATTACTCTATGAGAATATGATTCATACTTTCTATACAAATAAAGTAAACCTCCAAAAACATGGGACTAGAACTATAACTAAAAAATATTTATTTTTCCATAAAAACGAAAACCATGAATAAAAAACTTACAAATAATACCTTCAAAAAATTTTCAAGAACATCAAACACATCACAGTTTTATGAAAATTTTTAAAAACTAAACTGACAACTCTTAAAAACAAAATCAAACACAAAGAACACTACTAATTATAACAGAAATAATGTTAAATATGTTGAAATTCTGGAAGAATGTTTGTTTCGCATATCATTTACATTTAATACAAAATTATCGAGTTTTAAATCCCCAATTTCATAAAACCCTAATCTAAAAATAACCCCTTTTTAAACTATTTCGTTCTTTTTTACTTAAACTAACTAATCATCCACATGCAAGTGCTTAATTTGTAGAAAATACCAAAAGAATGGTGTGTACTCAAACGATTTCCTTAAAAAACATATTTATAAAAAAAATTACCTATAGGCGGAGTGATGAAATCATCATCGTCTTCATCTAGATTCAACGTTGTTTCTTGTGTGTTCTTAAATTTCAATTTGAAAGAACTCCTCCTTGTGTTCCTCATTGCACTGCGATTTCTTTTACTTCAAACGATCATAACACAATTTCTGTGATTAATCTTCAAGAATCGATCACTTTATATAACATACACAACAGAATCCACCGATTTTTGGGTTGAGTAGAGAAGATATAGTTTGATTTTTGTGTTCCGATAGAGAGGGTAGTGGAATCCGGGTGCATGCAATGTTATAGGGATTATGCGGGTAGTTTTCATCAATTTATTCAGTTTCCTATTTTAACGGAGAGGACAATGTACACTTATACCCTTATTCAACCATTATATTTAATTGAGCACCCATTTTCATTTATTGTATATCATTTAAATATTAATCATTTTCTTTTAGAAATTAAATAATTGATTGATCCATAATTTTGCATACAATAACACAATAGATACTTTAAATAGAATAACCTAAGCCTATATAGAGATAGGTTCTGGTGTTTATTCTATGTATTGTGTTATTGTATGCACAAATATGAACCAATCATTCTTAAAGGGTATTAATGAAATATTACTATATAATATATATTTTCCCAGTTAATTAACGTGTAATTGAACATGTTTCTACATTAATTTGTAGAAAATTCCAAAAGAATGTTGAGTACTCAAACGATTTCCTTAAAAAACATATTTATAAAAAAACTACCTATAGGCAGAGTGATGAAATCATCATCGTCTTCATCTAGATTCAACGTTGTTTCTTGTGTGTTCTTAAATTTCAATTTGAAAGAACCCGTCCTTGTATTCCTCTTTGCACTGCGATTTCTTTTACTTCAAACGATCACAACGCAATTTCTGTGATTAATCTTCAAGAATTGATCACTTTATATAACATACACAACAGAATCCACCGATTTTTGGGTTGAGTAGAGAAGATATAGTTTGATTTTGTGTTCCGATACAGAGGGTAGTGGAATTCGGGTGCATGCAATGTTATAGGGATTATGCGGGTAGTTTTCATCAATTTATTCAGTTTCGTATTTTAATGGAGAGGACAATGTACACTTATACCCTTATTCAACCGTTATCTTTAATTGAGCACCCATTTTCATTTATTGTATATCATTTAAATATTAATCATTTTCTTTTAGAAATTAAATAATTGATTGGTCCACAATTTTGCATATAATAACACAATATATATTTTAAATAGAATAACCTAAGCCTATATATATATATATATATATATATATATATATATATATATATATATATATATATATATATATATATATATATATATTAAATTCATGTTATAGTATTTCATATATAAATAATTAATGTAACATTGTTTTTTCAAGTTACCACATCAAATATGTTTAACATGCAACTATGGGAAACTTCAGGCCATGATGCCAACTACAAAGAGAACATGTTTGTATTTGATGTAAGATACACTACTAGAAAAACAGCCTTTTACGACGCTCATTGCGCGTCGTAAAAGGCTCAGACGATGCGCAAATGTGCGTCAAGGAAGGCCCTGTCATAAAGAGAGACTACGCGCATTTACGACGCTCATTTACGACGCGCAATTACGACGCACGTTTACGACATGCAATGCGTATCAAGGAAGGCCCTGTCATAAAGGAAGACGACATGCATCCGCGTGTCGTAACCTTACGACGCGCGTGTTAATGACACGCAATGCGTATCAAGAAAGCCCCTGTCAAGAAAGGCCATGTCATAAATGAAGATGACACACATTTTTGCGTATCGTAAATTTAAATGTTTAAAAAAAATTATATATTTATTAATTTTTAAATTAAATTTGCATTTAATTTCTCATAATAGAAATAAAATACTTTTTTGATAGATTTACTAATTTTCAAATTAAATAACACATTAAAAGTCTCATAATACAAAATAAAATACCATAAACAATAAAGATAATTCATTGCACTAAGGACCATGTTAACAAAAGAATATAACATTATATATCATAAGTACCCTCAAGTAATCAATCTCTTACAATGTTACTAAAAATACCCTCAAGTAATCAATGTCTTACAAAGTTAAGAGACTTAGATAATCAGTTGGTATGTAATATGGCACTAAGAAGCCCAAAAATTGTTTGTGTTTTTCCTGTTCCTGGTGGATCCTACATGGACAAAAGGTAAGAATTAACATTTTCAAAGTACAATGCCTCAATAAGGAAATCAATGGTAAAAGGCAAATCTGAATAAGAACAAACTTTATACATATATACATGGAAGTATTGTAATACACAATAACAACAACAAATACCAAATTACCCTTTGCTTACCTTTTCTTATGGCCACCTCCAAAAGTGAGAATTTGATAAAAGATTTAGGTCACACATTCTTTCATCAAGCTTTGTATCCAAAAGTGAGAATTTGATAAAAGATTTTAAAAGTGGGAAAATATCAAGAATATAGAGGATAATACATTAAGAAAAAAAAATTACCTTCACAAAGAGCAAGTTTCAACCTTCTTCCCCAACAATGTTTGAAAGCAAAAAGCTCATATATATCGATCTCTGCTAAAAGGATATCTATTGCTTGATGATCTTTCTGCAAATTGAAGTACAAAATATATTAGATCATATGCCTAATATATTTTGTACTTCAATTTGCAGAAAGATCATCAAGCAATAGATATCCTTTTAGCAGAGATCGATATATAAAAGGGTTATTATACTTGTTTACCTCTTCATCATCCTCATCACCAAAGTCCTCTTCATCAGCATCCTTTAAAAAAAGAATTTTCAAAAACAAAATCAGTAACACAATAATGAAGGAAGGTGGATTTCAAAAAAAGATAAAGAAAAGGTTTTAAGAAAGGTTTTATTCAAGCAAACAATAAAAAGATGCTTATTTTTTTATGATTAATTAAAAGAATATATAATCTGAACATACTCCATCTTGAATTTAATCCATGTCATCTTCACATTGGGTCCCACTGAACCAGCTAAAGAAGTTGTTGCATCAAACCAATCAAGAAACAAAATATAGACCTTTTAGTTTATGTTTCTTGTTTACTTAACAAAAACAAGACTTAATCAAGAAAAAAAATATAGACCTGTCCCTAACCTTCTGTGCTGTGGAAAAAGCTAATCCAACCAAACCTCTTATCCTACCAACCTCTTTATCAACTGTAGCCTTCAACTTAGCATCAACCTGAAACCAAACTCATTTTATACATTAACCAATTATAAAACACTTCATATCAATATCTGAAAATTTTAACTAATGACAAAAATAACATTGTCAATGCAGCGATCAGCATCCAGGAGATAACATAAGTAGAGAGTTGCTTGTACACATCAGCCTCCGAATACTAGTCAAAAATTAAATTTTCAGTTTTTGATCAAGGGTAATGACAAAAATAGTGTTTTTTACTTTGAGATGAAAACCAACCCGTCTCACAAGACGACCATGACAGCGAAGGTAATTTGGGCATACTGTTCCTCTCTCAGATTCACCAACAACACGCAAGTTTAAACTCCATGTTGTATAGTCGCATGTTTCATCATCACACTGAAATTTTACATCCAATTTCAGTAAAAAAAATTAAAAAATTAAAATCATAATAGCATTGTTTGCATACCGTCATAATTCCTTTGTAGTATGTGGATATGAAGAATTCAATTCGTCTTTTTACCCGATTCCATTCCACCAACAATTTACTCACTTTATTTCTTTGATTTCCATGTATTATATACTATGTATGTAGGAAAAACAAACCTGATTGGCTAAAGATGTTGGAGGGAGTTCCACTTGACACTTAGGGCAACAGAATTTCTGCCAAAAGGTAGTGGTGGTGTTATATCCACTTGAACCTGCAAAATACAAATCAAAATAAAATAACGAGTAAATATAAGGGATAATTAAAGTTATATACTACTAAATACAAGTAAACACATGTTAAGTTATATACGACTAAAGTCATATATGAGTAAATTATATTTAGCAATGTGTTTTAGGAAGATAACTAAATATGACAATTAGCTTTGATTCTAACACATGAGCCAAGATTTTAAATATATTTTCAGTTCTCATGTTTTCAATGTTGTTTTTCTTTTTTAACCGTATTTTCCACGGGTTTAAACCTAGTATAGAAATAAAAATATGTTTTTTGATTTGAAAATTTTAATAAAAAACTACACCAAAAACTTAAATAACTTTGAATTTGTTTTTTTTTTTTTTTTTTTTTTTTTTTGTTTTACTATTAGTGAGTTATCATGAAAAGCCTTATCCTATTAGTGAGGAGACAAATCACAATTATTTCAGCGATGAACACATCACGAGAGAGCAGATAACCAAGTAATTATACGCTATTTGGGAAAGACATTTGTTTCCTACCCATCCATCAACATCTGATTCGTAGTGCATGAAAAGGACACCACATTAGAATAATCACCTTCAAAATGAAAGCTTACTAGAAAAAAAACAGAATGAAACAGGATCGAAAACAAGAATAAGAGTATTAAATATTCAATCATCTTAACAATGAACATTGCGTTAATTAAAAAACCTGATAGCCGACTAATATCTTGGATGCAAACACCAGTATGAGTATTCCTCGTAATACGAATCTATATTCTTGTGCTCATGTATTTCTTTAATTGTCTAGTACGTATGTTTTCTTATATATATACCGATTAGTTTACTACTTTACTTGAGTCTTGATATATACCACCTCGTAGTTCTTGATTTTATAGTCAAAAGCCAGTCGATTCTGTTCCATGATGAATTGGTGCTCTATCTTTTTATTTTCTCTCTTCTTATACATGATCAGCAACCATTTCCTTCATATGTTCCATAGATTCCCACCACAACCTTTTCTCTCACTACCCATAATCGGGCATCTGGAACCTGTTATATGCTCACGAACCTGCCTGAGATCTGAGACCTGTTATATGCTCACAACCTGTTATATGGTGTATTAGATATCTAAAAATTAATACAAATGATTAAAAGATAATGAAATGAAATCAATCATAAAAGCTGAAATAAAGAAAATATGTTATAAAACTGACCTTCATTTGCATGTGTTATAAAACTAACCTTCATTGTTGTTAGTTCTTCCACACACTACATTAGAACTCCACACTTTTGTACCTATTCAACCATTTGTGTGTGGATGAGAAGGGGGGGATAGATAGATTTGTTTCAACTTGAAATAAGAGGTGTATACGTGTAACAAAGCTCTTTTGTGTGTTTGTAAGAAAACTCTTTCAAGTAAAGTTACAGGTTTCAACCCATACTGTGAGTACATAAGTAGTATAATACCTTAAATGCCCTTAAAGTTGCTATGTAGCGTGATGTACAACATCATATGGTTCACTAACCCCTTTTCCAGATTCCCAACCCAATAATCATAGTCGAATCCAAAGGTAGAACAGTATTCTGGGGAGCAATCGCAGCCTGAGTCAGACATTGAAGCAAACACCTCACGGGCGTCAAAAAATTCATCTTCGTTATCACTGTAACTACCCATCTTCGATTCCTAAAATTTCACCTTGTGAAAACCTAACCGACATATGTCACTGAATTAATATAATTTAGCACAGAAGATTGTATCTTGAATAAATGGAATTTTGGTTTAGGAAAAGGTGAAACATCCGAACCCTAATGCACCTAGGAAATCAAACAAGAAGAATTAAAATAAGGGAGAAGGAACAAAGCATACCTGAGATGCTAAGAGAGTAGAAGTGAGGACCGTGGAATGATGAGGAAATCGCCATTGAAACCTGCATAGTTTTTCAGTTAGGGTTTTCACAGGAGAAGATGAGAAGATCCAAAATCAAAATCAAAGCTATGAATAGAGGAGAGATTAAAGAAATAGAAGAACAAAAAAATTAGGAATAGAGAATAAACATAGCATATCTTAGTCGGGCTAGGGTGTGGAAATTTGAGCAGTCTCTGAAGAGGTCACATGAGCCCGAGGTCACCGGAGGAAAATACCCCTAAGTTCGTTGAAGGAGAAGTGAGCAAAGATGTTGCCGACGAGGTGAGGCGAGATCATCGATCGATTGTTGTAGAGGCCAGAGAGCACCAAGTGTTTCCGTTCTTGAAAAAAACCCTAGTCCCTGCGATTTTGTGGAATTTAGTAGTATTATCCTTGCTTATCTTCTTCTTTTCTTCTTAAATCTTAATAACAATCTATATGAAATCGCAGGTTGCCTTTTTAGGTTAGAAGGAGAGAGAGAGAGAGAGAGAGAGAGAGAGAGAGAGAGAGAGGAAGACGAAGAGGAGCGAGTTTTAATTTTTCACATGGAATAGGCGGGGTTTTAATTTTTGGGGATTTCATTTCCCCCTTTCAAGAACGCGCGTTTTGAGTAAAACATAAAGCGACATTCACAGAGGGCGCACATTTTAGATAAAGTGCCCTCCGTGTTTTTTTTTTTTTTTTTACATGAGACACTAATCTAAGGGCACACAATGATGCGTGACATAAATCCTTAAATTTTTTGAAGAGACGACACTTTTTTAATATCACTCCCTTTTGCGTAACATAAATCACTGAGTGTCGTAGATTGCGCGTCGTAAAAGGCTATTTTTCTAGTAGTGATAATAATTTTTTTTCTCAATGTAATTTAAAGTTGTTACATTATGTGTTAAAATTGTGCATTTTTACATTAATAGATGTTATATTTCCTTCGATATTGCAACTTCAAAGTGGCATAATGAATTTGGAAGAGAGGAAACAAAAAGAAATATACTTGAAAAGATATTCAAGAAAAGACGGTTTCAATTTATATTATATGAAATGTACGTGTTTAAAAAATATAATTTATATTATATTAATTTTTTGTGGTTTAAAAAAATAAAATTTGTTTAATATTTGTGCATAAAAAATGTTTGTGTATTAAAATAAAGTAATTAATTAAATTAGAAAAAGAAAAAGAAAATAAGAAAAATTAGAATGATGTCATTCCTATAACCATGCCAAACATGATAATTGAAAGTAATCACTCATTCCATTCTATCATTCTCTCAACTATTGCAATCTCATACACTTTTAAATTCTTTGCAGGATGTCTACTGTAAGAATATATCTTGAGGTAACATCAACTGTTCATTTTACTAATCTACCCCTGATATAATTATAGCATTGTACTTTCAAATTTTATCCTATTAAGACATTGTAACTTGAAATTACTACATAAACTTGCTTTGCGTTGCTATAAATTATCAGATTTCATTAAAATAGGATATGACATAAATATAATAAACACATGTATGAAAGTTCATTGCTATTTCTTGCATTTATTTAACTATTTCTAATAGTAATACAATTCTTGCCGACTGTGGGATAGCATTCTAATAGTAATACTATTTCTAATAGTAATACCACTTTAGACGAGATGTTTCAGTCATAGGTTTGTAAGATCCTTATTTACTTTTTGGTAAATACTGTAATTTTTTTCTCTTCTATTTCAATTTACCATTTCTATAACAACATTGTAAATCCTATAAATTTAGCAATGAGCAACATCCTACTTCAAAGGTAATTTCTCTTTGATACCTTTTCTTATAGCCGATTTCTTTCCGATTACTAAATGTTCAATTTGATATTGATCCAATACATACAATTGGATTCGATATCAAGTAAGCATTGTAAAAAACACATTTTTTTATTTTTTGTGTAAGTGTAAGGTTTTTTTTATTTATTTTTATTTTTATTTTAATTCTTCCTTTGGCCTTCGGTTATGCATTTGTATTTTGGCTTCTTTGGAAGGATGTAAAGTTGAATAGAAAATGCATCGCTAAGTTCATAAAAAATTTCTCAGTTATACAAAAGGAACTCAACTGAGATCTGTTTGAGACATAATTATTTGAGAGATTACATAGTAGGTGTGTTATAGTTTTTGATGAATTATTAGTTTATTTCGGTGTTGAACTCTAATTGTAGTATCTTTAACCTTTGTTATAAACTGATGACTTTTAGTTTTCTTGGAAGGAAGAACAATATAGGTGAGATGATCTGGTGCAATAAGAAGAGCCAATGGTATAATGGTCTTTTTTGGGGATTTGTCAATTGTAGCAGGTATATTCAAAACTGTATAGAACATCTTGACAATGGTTGGCAAGGGGAAAATGTTTTATGCTGTAAAACATATTTGGATGACCAAATTAGCAAATCATGATACAAAAGTGTATTCACCAATATAGTAAGTTAACGTTACTATATAGTAATCAATTCACAAGCAAGTTGAAACCTGAAAATGCTAGCTAATATTTTTTATGAGATTTATGACTAATTAGTATTATATATGATTGGAAAGCTATAATATCAAATACGAATGCATGTTTTTTTTTTAAAAAAAAGTAATAAGTTGTATCATTAGAAAATGTCTTTTAAATGATTTGTGATTATTTTACAGAACATCGGTTTGATAGATTGCAAGCAAAACATAATATAACTTGAACAATTTAAGTCCGAAAGTTGAAATTTCCTTGGCTAATGGGCAACTTAAGTTTGTGATTATATCTAATAATGATAAATCCAAGATATTAATATCTGAAACTACATGTTTAGTATAGTTAGGAACATACTTTGTTAATGATACAAATTATAAAGTCATTAAAAAATACAATATTACAATTTATAAGTTTTTCAAAATTAATGATATATTATTTTATTACATAATCTATTTTTTTCTATTTAAAATTAACACCTGTAGATTCCATATGTTTTAACCTAGTTGAAAATATATGGACATTTTTATGAAGCTGACTAAACTTGGTATGCAGAAAAACCACAAAGATCAAGATTTGTCCTTGGGAAATGACAAAATATAGATGTTAATTTATAATGCAAGTTAATATTATATTAACTTTTCAGTACAAAATTACATACATATTATGGAGATAACAAATTTTAATATGTTTTATAATATTGGTTGGATGGGATGGCAAAAAACCCCGAATCCGACGGGGAAACCCGAAACCCGAGCGTTTTGGGGTTAGATAACGGGTTGTTATCGGGCTTTTTATTGGGTTCGGGGAAGTCAATGAGTTATCCTCTCCTCGACCTGCCCCGTCCCGATTATATAAATGAATTTTTTTTTGCCACTTATCATACTCTCATTTAATTTGCCAAATGTCATTTTGTGGTTGTTATGAATTAATTTTTTTTTCACATGTCATTTTATGAGTTTTTTTTTCATATTTTATTAAATTTCATATAATATTTTAATGTAATAATTGCAATAAATGTAATAATAAATAGATATCAATTTCATTAATTAACTTACTTTTTAATTTCAAAATTCCTAAAATTAAAACTCATTGGTTTATTTTGTTTATTTTTTAAAATTATTTGTTTAAATTTAAAAGTTTAAAAACATTTCCATTATAATAATTCATTTTTTTTATTTTATTATAAATTCAAAGTTCTTAAAAAATTTGACCTTTATATTTAACTTTTTTTTTAAAAAAAATTAACCAATATAATACACGGGTCTCACAACTTCTACTTTAATCAATGAATGTTTTTTTTTTCTTTTTTACAATTTATCACACTCTCATTCAATTTGCCAAATGTCATTTTGTGGTTATTTTGAATAATTTTTTTTTCCACATGTAATTTTATGAGTTTTTTTTTCTTCAATTTTCTTAAATTCCACATAATTTTTTTAATGTAATAATTGCAATAAATGTAGTAATAAATGTATATCAGTTTTGTTAATCAACTTACATTTTAATTTCAAAATTTCTAAAATTAAAGCTCAGTAGTTTCTTTTGTTTGTTTATTTAAATTATTTGTTTAAATTTAAAAGTTAAAAAACATTTCTATTATATTAACTCATTATTTTTCTGATTTTCTTATAAATTCAAAGTTCTTAAATATTTTGACCTTTATATTTAACTTTTTTTTTAAATAAAAATTTAACCCATGTAATACATGGGTCTCACAACTTCTACTCTAATAAATGAATGTTTTCTTGGCACTTGTCACACTCTCATTCAATTTGTCAAATGTTATTTTTTTTGTTATTTTGAATTAATTTTTTTTCCATATGTAATTTTATGAGTTTTTTCTATTTTTTTAAAATTCTACATAATATTTTAATGTAATAATTGTAATAAACGTAGTAATTAATGGATATCAATTTCATTAATCAACTTACCTTTTAAATTCAAAATTCCTAAAATTAAAGTTCATTAGTTTCTTTTGATTATTTATTTAAATTTAAAAGTTAAGAAGCATTTCCATTATAATAATTCATTATTTTTCTTATTTTCTTATAAATTCAAAGTTCTTAAACATTTTGATCTTTATATTAATTTTTTTTTTTTAAATTAACCAATGTAATACATCAGTCTCACAACTAGTATATATATATATATATATATATATATATATATATATATATATATATATATATATATATATAGATATATAGGAAACGACAATAGAATTGTTAAAGGTATACCCCAAAGCAAGAAGCTAAAAAGGGACCCAAATCAAAACATGAAATTCAAGTACAGATTACATCAAGGAAAAAGGTGAAATACGCCAATCGTCCCAGTTACAAAAACCACCCCTACCCCGTTATTAATCCAAAGAAATACAAGGGATTTAACATTCTCGACTACTTTGGATGGGGCGTTAAATCTTGCTTGAAACAACCGTTCATTTCTGTTTGTGTATTTAATGTTCCGTCATTGGGCATTTTGCTTAGTCGTTTGTATTATCAAGTTGGGCCTATCCACTCGTTATTTATTCTAGGGTTAGAGTATTTAAAGTGCATGCATGCATCATATTTAAAAAAATTCGTATCTTTTACACTATAACCCTAATACGCCTCTACAGTTGAAATTCTTCATCGAGTTAATCTGAGGCGTGACGTTTAATCATTCAGCATTAGTTTGATTATCATTGTGTTCTTGCTTTACCTGTTTGAATCTAATCGATCTTAAAGGATTTAATTCTTAAAAATTGGGATCAGAGTAGGAGAGTGTGCGATCTATACGCATCTCTTCTGTTTGTTAAGTTATTAGGGTTTCCGTTAATATAGGATCTTATTTAATCATCTTTATTGTTTTTCTGAAGGCTTACAACGATCTTTATATTACCCTATTATATATTTTAGTTTGCACATCTGATTCATAACAGGTATCGAAGAAATCATCATCATGTAGCATGCCGATTCTAACATTAACTCCTTGAATATCTCAAGCAGTATTGGATCAACTACAAGGATCCTGGTTCTTTTTTCTCGTGAATATGAAGTTTGGGCTCTAGACTTTGAAGATTATGTTCTTAGTTCAGATGATAATGGCTATCTAATATGGGAAGCCATTACTCTTGGTCCGTTCGTTCATACTGAAACCAAAAGAACTTTCAAAACTCAGAAGGAATACAACCAACTGCTTCTTGACATGAAGGTTACATTTATGAATGGGATTAGATTTGAAACATGGTATTGGACGAGGGGTGAATTAGAAAAAGGTTACATTTATGAATGGGATTAGATTTGAATGGATGGAAGTTGTTTCTACATTCAAGGGGAACGAGCAGTTTAAAAGTTATTCTTTGGCCAAGCTGGTTGGAATTCTTAAGGCACATGAAAGTGAAGTGACGAAAGAAGCGAAAGTTGTTTCTAGTATGGGGTCTCTAGCTTTTGTCGCGAAAGGCAATACTGTTGCAGAGGAAGAGTATGAGTCTGATCATTCTGAGTGTGATCTTACAAATGAATAGTTTTCTTTAATGGTCTCAAATCCCAAGAGGTTTGCAAAGAAGTAATTTCCATCAAACAAGAACCGAAACTGGCAAGGCAGCTACAACTCTGAAATGGTGAAAGAGGACAACAAAAGCACTTCTCAAAAGGAGGAAGAAAAAAAGGGGAAAAAGGTAATTGGTGATTCTGGCTATGACTGTAACTATTTTCATGGCAAAAAATCATTTGGCAAAGGATTGTATGCTGAGGAGGTTGAATGAGAGGAAAGAAGGAGAAGATGATGAGGTGTATCACATGCAAAAGTTGGAGGAAATCAAGCAGAAGAAGACTAATGATAACTATATGCCTGCTTTAATTGTGCAGGAAAATGTGGTAGAAAACGAGTTTGAAGGAGTTGAAGTTTGGTCAACAGACTCGGAGGATGATGAGGTTCGCTAGCCCACACCTGGAAGGGAGTTCTTTGCAAAGGAGGAGAGTTTGCAGTTTGCTGGAAGGTGTTTGATGGTGACTAATGATGGGTTACAGATGCAGGAAAATGCTACTAGGAGTGGAAGAAGAGATGATAGTTGTTTCACTGCAAGACTAGTTCTTGAACAAATCAACAAATGTGAACAACTGATCAACAAGGTAAATCTAATTCTCGAATCTCTCAATATACTTGTGTCTAGATACGAGACTGAATTAAACGATCTAAAATTCATTTTTTCAAACATAAGCGATAGTTTAAAAAGGACTCGTTTGGAAAACTCTAACCTAACTGATCAAATCAGCAGGGTTTCATCAAAAAGCGATGAGAGGCGAATGTGGATTAACAAGATCGAGTCGGAGTTGTCTAAGTCTAGGGATCAATTAATTTACTTGCAACATGACAATTTAAAGCTTTTAAAACAACGTAATATTTTTTGTTTCATTGCTAAAAGGCTTACTTTAACATTACTCAGTTGCACATTGATTGTGGAATTGGTGAGAAAATTCATTAGATGATCTTACCATTTCTTGAATAAAAGGAAGATGAAATAGACGCTGACTATTACAAATGCGAATCCATAGTTTTGTTAGACGGAACTTGTGATGCATACAGGGTTGGACTAGAACGAATTGAATCATACATTAAGTCCAAAGACCACAGAAATATGTTAAAATAGCTTTTGGATGAAAACGATAAGAAGCAAATCAAATATGATACTGTACTGAAATTCGAATCATTGAGTGCTAAATTGAGTTTAGAAAATAAGATAAATGTTGAAAGCACATCTGAATTCGATGAGGACAGTGATATGAGTGAAATTTCGGTAGAGGATGAGGTGGATTGCTTAAAATTTATTAAAAACGAACCTCAACCTGCGAAAGGTTTGATTTCTGAAAATTCGGTTGAATTCACACGCATTTCTCAAAATAAACCAAAAACATTAAAAGCGAAAGCAACTATTTTCATTAAAGTCCAAATTGTACCCAATCAAGTGTTTTCCACTAAAGGACTAGACAAAAATCATATTATTGAACTAACGTCCATCGTCAACGAAGACAACAAAGAAGGTTGCGATGAGTTCTTTTGGTCAACTCCTATAGATAATGCAGATGAAACGAAGGTGCTGTCAGAAAGAACCTCATGGAGAGTGAAAGGAAGATATGTGGCAGAACCACTGAACAATCGCTCAGCATTTGATAAAGTTAGCCCAAGTGGTACCAAGGAAGTTCAATGCGAACCTAAACTTATGAAACACGAAAGTAGTGTTAGAAATGCAAAACCAAAGGCGAACATCCACAAATCGTCAGAGAAACTTGTAGCTCAAAGACGCCACTGAAATGTGAGATATAAAAGAAATCTCAATGAAAGGAAGCCATTTTGGAAATTCCAACTATGTTCGCAGAGAAAAATCTTCCATTCAGAATGCGAAATCTCGTTCGCATGCAAATCCTAGTGAATGTTCATACTGTCATTCTTACAAATAAAAAAGGAACTTTGTTCAAAAACATTCTCTTTAAAAGAATCCATTGAGAAACCAAAATCTAATCCCACAAATGCATCACCCAAAGATGTCAAGGGAAAGGGAAAGTTAGTCTCGGATTTTGAAGCTCAAACCAAGAGATCGACTACTAACCCTAAGAAAGTTAAGAGTGAATTCGTCAAGAATCAAGTCAAACATGATCAAAATTAATCTGATTCTAAAGAAACGAAAATGAAAAATAAAAAAATAAAAGTTTTCACCATAACTAAGAAAGATGAAACCATATTAGTCAAACAAACTTATATGGTTGATCTCGCAATTGCTTTTCCTTTTTCTGTAAAAGGCTCACAAGGACCCAAGAAACTTTGGGTTCCTAAATCTGCTTAATTTTTCCAGGTCATTCGTGAGGAGCAGTTCAACTCTGAATGGTATATCGATAGTGGATGCTCACGTCACATGACAGGACGGAAGGAGGAGTTACGAGAGTTTCGAGCTCTCAAAGATGGTGGAAATGTGAAGTATGGAAACAACTCATTTGGAAAGATCAAAGGCTATGGAATGATAACGAACGAAGAATTTTCGATTCGTAAAGTGGCTTATGTGGAAGGTTTACAACACAACCTTATCAATTTTTTGCAACCGGTTGTAGGGACAGGTTTGAAAGTATCCTTTGATGATGAAGGATCTGAAATAATCGAAAAGAAAACGAAAGCTGTTCTCTTAAAATCACAGCGAAAAGGGGAAATGTATCCTTTGAATCTAAACCCGATACGAGGGAAACCTGCCATATGCTTGCTTAAGAAAACTCAATCTGATGAAAGTTGGTTGTGGCATAGAAGACTTTCCCACCTTAACATCAAATACATCAACAAGCTTGTTCTTGGTGATCATGTGCGAGGGCTTCCTCTCTTGAAATATGATAAGGATCATTTATGTGCAACCTAAGAAATGGGAAGCAAAGCCGGAAAAGTCATCCAACCATGGTGAACACGAAAATCATTGAACCACTGGAACTTCTACATATCAACCTTTGTAGACCTTCTGCAATTGAAAGTGTTGGTGGTAGTAAGTACTTTCTCTTCATAGTTGATGATTTTTCACGTTTCACTTGGGTGTATTTTCTTAAACAGAAATCTAAAGCTACTCCAAAACTCAAAGAATTCATAAAGCAAATCGAGCTTCAATTGCGAAAGCTGGTTCACAATGTTTGCAGTGGTAATGGCTTGGAATTCAAGAATCAAGCATTCGACAAATTTCTAGCTGAAAAGGGTGTTGTTGAAAGGTGAAATTGTTCCTTGTATGAAGCTGCGAGGACTATGCTATCATTTTCATGTCTTCCTCTCTATTTCTGGGCAGATGCGATTGCAGCTGCTTCCTATACTCAAAATCGATCCATTCTGAATAAGCAATTCTCTATTAATCCCTACGAAATCATAAATAATTGTAAACCTAATGTCAAGTTTTTCTTTGTATTTGTAACTAGGTGTTTCATTTTCAACTCCAAGGAGCAACAAAACAAATTCGATGCGAAAGCTGACGAAGGTATATTTATGGTGTATTCACTAACCTCCAAAGCATATAGGGTTCTCAACAAATGTTCAAAGAAGTTGGAATAAACCTACTATGTTACGTTCGATGATAACTACATGAAGAGGATTCTAACGAAGGAGAGTAAATCAGAGGAAATCTTTCCTAAGCCAGTCCAACCACTGTTCTGATATCCACTCTGTACGATGAATTCAAGCTACTCTTTGATGAACCAGAGAAGGCTATCCCATCTGAAGTGAAAGCAGCTGACAACAAGTTCGATGAATTGAAGAAGATAACCGATGAAGCCATGAAATACATGGATAATCAGCCATCAACTACAAATATGCCTCAATACACGAGCACCCCAGTCCTGGGGGAGCAACCAACTCCACAACAAACAAACATTCTGTAACTTTCTAACTTAAATGCACATTCTTAGGGGGAGCAACTGCCTCCACAAGAAATGAACATTCCAGTCTAGGGGGAGGGTTATACTTCGTCTCCTTCCCCTGGCCCAGATGGCTCACTGCCCACCATGACTCTCGAACCTCTATTCACAGGAGATACTTCAATTCCTGATGAAGAGGACCACTCGTCATTTGAGGGGGAGAATAAGGATGCGAATGATGATTCAGACGTTCAATCAGAATTCGAAGAAGTAAACGCTGAATTGGATCCTTCTTATGATCCAAATTATCCTCCATTAGTCAAATGGACCAGAGAGCACCCCAAAACCAAAGGCATTGGTGAATCTTCTGCAGGAGTTCTTACGAGATCTCAGATAAAACCGAAATGAACTGCATTATTCTATAAAGTGGAATTTTGTATGTTCAATTTGTTCGTGTCTAAAATCGAACCCAAAACCATCAACATTGGTCTTGATTATTCTAATTGGGTGCAAGCGATGCAAGACGAGCTTAATGAGTTCGAACGAAACAAAGTTTGGAAGTTAATTCCTACTCCACCTGAAGCATCAGTTGTTGGTTTGAAATGGGTTTTTCGCAATAAGTTGGATAAAGAAGGGAATGTTATAAGAAACAATGCAAGACTCATGGTTAAGGGTTACTGCCAGGAAGAGGGTATTGACTACAAAGAAACATTCGCACTCGTTGCAATGTTGGAATCAGTTCGGATATTCCTAACATACGTTGCACATAAGAACTTCGTAGTGTTTCAGATGTATGTTAAATGTACATTCCTGAATGATGAATTAGAAGAAACGGTATATGTTGAACAACCACTTGGGTTCGTTAATGAGAAGTATCCCAAACACTGCTACATTTTGGATTAGGCAGTCTACGGACTAAAGCAAGCTCCGAGAGCCTGGTATGAAACTCTTACTCGTTTCCTTAAAATGTCTAAATTTAAACAAGGTTCGGTTGACCCAACCTTCTTTCTCAAGAATGAGTGTGACCACTTGATGATCATCCAAATTTATGTTGATGACATCATCTTCGGTTCTACTAATTCCAGCTTAACAGCTGAATTCTAAAAGTTGATGGAAACTAAATTTGAGATGAGCTCCATGGGTCCTATTAACTTTTTCCTTGGATTGAACATAAGACAGGGGCAATAAGGTATTTTCATAAATCAGGAAGCATATATAAAGAGCCTGCTCTCTAAGTTTGGCATGGTGGAAGATTCTAAGGTGAAGGTATCAACAACATTTGGAACGAAACTCACACCATCTTTGGAAAAACTAGTTACGGATATGACCCTTTATCGTTAGATGATTGGTTCCTTGATGTATCTAACAACTAATAGACTGGATATTATGTTTTCCGTTTGTTATTGTGCAAGGTTTCAAGCAAACCCTCGCGAACCTCACATGGTGGCAGTCAAGAATATTTTCAGATACCTAAAACAAACTTCATCTTTAGGCTTATGGTATCCTGCGAACTTAGGCTTCTTCGTTCAAGCGTTTTCAAATGCTGACCTTAGGGGATGTGGTTTAGATAGAAAAGCACAACTGGTGGATGCCAATTTCTTGATGACAAACTAGTTAGTTGGAAATCCAAGAAGCAAACATGTGTATCATTTGTTGGATAAGGTGTCTAAGTCCATAACTATTTCTAGTATGTACTTGACCCAACCCGGCATGGTCCATTTGGGTTGCATGGCACCATGCAATTGGATAGACTAAATGAGAGAAATAACACTTAGAGATTATTAATATATTATAAGTTCTAATATATTAATAATATTATTTGATTATTTTGATCAAGAATTAATTTAGAATTAATTATGTGATCAAAAGATAACTAATTAAATATATGGGTTGATTATGTAAATCATCCATATCTTGTATAGTGGGTGTAACAGCCCGGATCCCCAGGTATCTCCATTTCCTTATATTTTTGGCATTCTGTGAGGGGACTCGGCGAGTTAGTGGTTGAACTCGTCGAGTCGGGTCGCGGTTTTTAGCGGGGGTTCGCGTCCGGACTCGGCGAGTCCAAGGGATGGACTCGACGAGTCCGTGCTGTTTAATGAAACCCTAATTCCCCGGCCCTAAGCTCTATTTAAAGGACCTTATGGCCCTCATATGCGGCCACCTTGAACCCTAAGAGCCTCCATACGTCTGTAAGCCCTTGTGTGTGTGTTTGAAGGCCTCTTGTTCTTCATTTTGTGTGTTAGTGCAAGGAAAGGAGGGAGAGGAGCAAGCTTGAAGTGTTGGGGAGCTTAGATCTGTTGCCATTTCATCAAGGGGGTCTTCTTGAGGTAACTTTCTGAGCCAATCTTCGTGTTTTGTGTTGATGGGCCAAATCTAGGGTTTCTTCTTGCCTTTCTTGGCTTGAATAAGAAGTATGAGAGGTCCCATGGAGACATGGAACCTAGATCTGGACTTTAGCAGGTCCAGGAGACCCCTTATGACAAGCTTTTTGCCCATCCATTTGAGTTAGAAGCTATACTTGCCATATTGAAGGTTGTTTCTTCAAAATAAGCCTTGTATGCATTGCATGGCAACCAAGACTGAGACTTTACGTGACAAATAAGCTTGGGAAGGCCAGATCTACGTATTTATGGAACGGATCTGACCGCAAGAGCCAGTTTTAGCTGGTGCATGGCATGGACTCGCCGAGTCTGAAGAACAGACTCGACGAGTCACTTGAAGATTGTCCTTGAGACCATCTTGTGTGTAGACTGGACCGAGTTGTGAGCGACTCAGCGAGTCGCAGAGAATTGGAAAGGTTTTGACAGGTGGACCGAGTCAGGATGGGACTCGCCGAGTTGGCCTTAGACTCGGCGAGTTGAGTCGCGGTGACCCTGCGATTCAGGCCCAGGTGGAACTCGTCGAGTCAGGGGAGTACTCGACGAGTCAAAGGGAAAATTCTTGAGAGTTGGTAAAAACGCGTAGACTCGCCGAGTCACTATTGTGCACTCGTCGAGTCTAGTCCAAATTAACTAAAGACTGCTGACCGGGTCAACCGGTGTTGACTTGAGTTGAATGGTCCACCTTAGTGGTACAAGTAATATTTATAGATTTATATATATATATATATCGTAGGAGGATTTCAGCTCGAGGGTTCGAGCCCGAGTGATTCCAGGATTTACGGGTAGCAGCTTAGCAAGGCATACGAGGTGAGTCTTCTCACTATACTGTAACCGGAAGGGTTTTGACTATGTGACCGGAAGGTCGATTATGATACGGAATATATGCTTTATGTGTGTTAAGTTATTTGCTATATGTGACATGTATGATATGTTTGATATGGGCCGGAAGGCGTGGTCATATGGACTGTGAAGGTTGATGTGGGTAGGACCGGAAGGTTTACCCAGTCGGGACGGAAGTCCCCTGAAATACATGGACCGGAAGGTCAAGGCCTGGAAAGGCGTATGTGCGTATGTTGTATTTTGGGAACTCACTAAGCTTTATGCTTACAGTTGTTGCTTATGTGTTTCAGGTGCGAGTGAGGACCGTGGGAAGGCGCCAGCGTGATCGTACACACACTCGGGGAAAACTATTTTATCTTTTGTTATGTAATCATTGGAGACTACAACGTTATTTTGGAAATCTAAATTAATTGCTCATGTCTTAATGGTTGTAAAAATGAAAATTTTTGGTTGGAAATTTTATGACGTTACAAGTTGGTATCAGAGCCTTGGTTTGAGGGATTCGGGTACACCTTCGGGTGTAACTGGACTCAAACCGGGGATTGGAGAAAATTGTTTTTACAAAAAAAAATTCTAATTTAAATAATCAAAATTTAAATCTTGAAATGTGAGACAACCGAAGAAGAAAAAGTGTGTACGGTCAGCTAGCGCCCGAACGGTAAAAATCCCCAAAATACTCTTATTATATGTGTTACGATATATGATATGATATGATACGCATGCTAGTAGACTAGGTATACATATTAGGGCTAAAGTGGCCTGATTTTGTGATGCCTTAGTCTAGGGAAAAACTTGCTTCCTTGGGGTGCTCGAGAGCGAGTGAGTAACAAGAGTATGAAAAGAATAGAGTGCTCAGGATTCGAGGTTGGGGAGGATGACTTGGGTGAATACCGACGCGGTGTAACTGGCAGTATTGGGCCCGTACTGCCAAGGACACCGGGTCAGTAGGCAGCCAAGTGGGAACCCCTGAGTATCGAAAACTGAGCAGGGCTGCGTTATCGAGTGCGATTTTTGCCCGATAGGGTCTCTGATATTCTTTTGTTGTATTTCAGAGACATCATGGTTGGACCACGACACAGACCTGGCACGAGTGGGGTGACTAACGAGGAGCTCCGTCAGATGATCCATGAGGAGGTAGCTGCAGCGATCCGGGCCGAGATTCCGGAAATGTTTGGGTCTATCAAGACCACGCTGATGGAGACGTTTGATGAGCGGTATGCCGCGTTGTCTGAGACTGCCGCTGCTGCAGCTACCGCAGCTGTGGCTGCTGCCAGGCCACAGGGGGGTGACTCGTTGCTGTTCCGGGAGTTCAGCAACACGAAGCCACCAGAGTTTGACGGGACTCAGGATCCGATTGCTGCAATGAGGTGGATTGCCGATATTGAGGGATGCTTCTATACTTGTTCATGTCCGGAGCATCTGAGGGTGCGGTTCGCCCTGAACCAGCTCCGCCTGGGAGCGAAGGATTGGTGGAAGTTCGTGACGGCGAACTTCACTCTCGCGGAGGTTTCAGCCTTGACTTGGGAGAGATTTACTACTATGTTCAGAGACGAGTATGTTCCCCCGGTAGAGAGGGAACGGTTGGTTCAGGAGTTCTTGACCCTCAAGCAGGGTAATGATTCGGTTGCAGTGATCACGCGGAAGTTTCATGAGAGGGCGATGTTCTGCCCCGAGCAGGTGTCCACGGAGCAGGCTCGGATGAGCCGGTATTTGGGAGTGCTGAGGAGAGACATCCGGGAGTTTGTATCGAACTCATCATATCAGACTTTTGCTGAGCTTCAGGCGAATGCCAGGAAGCGGGAGATCGAGTTGGAGACCCAGGCCAGGGAGGAGGCCGAGTCTCAGCGGATGGATCGGCGGCCGACGCAGTCGCAGCCGGCAGCTAAGCGGACCAAGTCCGCTGATTTGAGATCCGGAGGACAGAAGAGCCGTACTTGTGGGAAGTGCGGCAAGGGTCATGAGGGGGCGTGTCGATTGGGTGCTTGCTACAAGTGTGGCAAGGAGGGGCACATTGCGAGGGATTGCCCCAAGGGATTTATGGTCTGCTTCCATTGCAACCAGACTGGCCATCGGAAGGCCGAGTGCCCCCAGCTTCGCCAGGGATCTTCGCCTGCTGTCAGGGTTCCTGAGGTTCGGCCAGTGAAGACCGAGGCCCCGAAGGCTCGTGGGAGAGCTTTCCAGTTGACTGCGGAAGAGGTCCGCGCGGCGCCTGATGTAGTGGCCGGTATGTATTCTTTCACGTATTTACATTTATGCTGAGACATTATGCTTATATTCCTATATGCGTAGGTACTTTTCTTGTGAATCATGTGCCTGCTTTGGTATTGTTCGACTCAGGTGCGAGTCGGTCCTTTGTTTCGCTGGCCTTTAGCCAGTACATCGATATCGATCGGGAGACGATGAGTCGTCCCCTGCGAGTTGCTATAGCAAACGAGAGAGCATTATACGCCACCGAGGTGATTCGAGGATGCGTACTCGAGATTTTTGGGGTCGAGTTTCCTATAGACTTAGTCCCTATAGCTATGGGGGATGTTTGCATTATCGTGGGCATGGATTGGTTGAGTAAGTTTGGAGCTGTCATTGACTGCGAAAGACAGCTGGTGATGATTAGAGACCCTAGTGGGGGAGTGCTCACGGTTTATGGCGAAGGGACCCGGTGTGGGTCAGCATTTTGTTCGGCGGCCAGGGCAAGGCAGAGTTTGCAGCAGGGCTGTGATGGATTCATAGCCTATGTGATGGATACTCGTGTGACCGCGGAGAGGCCCAATTCGATTGATGACGTTCCGGTTGTACGCGAGTTTGCGGATGTGTTCCCCGAGGAGTTACCAGGCGTGCCTCCGGAGAGGCAGGTGGAGTTCCGTATCGATTTGGTTCCGGGGGCGGCGCCCATCGCCAAGGCGCCTTACCGTCTCGCTCCACCGGAAATGCTGGAATTATCCTCGCAGCTTCAGGAGCTGTTGGGGAAGGGATTCATTCGACCCAGTAGCTCGCCTTGGGGAGCGCCGATTTTGTTCGTCAAAAAGAAGGATGGTTCACATCGGATGTGTATCGATTATCGGGAGTTAAACAAGTTGACGATTAAGAACCGGTACCCGTTACCTAGGATCGACGATCTATTCGATCAGTTGCAGGGGGCATCTTGGTTTTCCAAGATTGACTTGAGGTCGGGATATCATCAGATGAGGGTTCGCGAGGAGGATATCCAAAAGACTGCTTTCAGGACTCGTTATGGGCATTATGAGTTTGTAGTGATGCCTTTTGGGCTCACCAATGCCCCGGCTGCATTCATGGATCTCATGAACAGGGTGTGCCGACCGATGCTGGATCGGTCGGTGATCGTATTCATCGATGATATCTTGGTATATTCGAAGACTAGGGACCAGCATGAGGAGCATTTGCGGGAGATTCTTCGGGTTTTGAGATCGGAGAGGCTGTATGCCAAGTTCTCCAAGTGTGATTTCTGGTTGCGAGAGGTCCAATTCCTCGGGCATCTTGTGAACCAGAAAGGGATATTGGTCGACTCGGCCAAGATTGAGGCGGTGCTGAGGTGGGAGGTGCCGAGATCGCCCACCGAAATCAGGAGTTTTCTGGGTTTGGCTGGTTATTACCGCAGATTTATCAAGGATTTCTCCAAGATCGCTGTGCCACTTACTAGGATGACCCGGAAGGGTGTTGCGTTTTCATGGGGACCGGAGCAGCAATCTTCGTTTGAGACGCTTCGTCAGAAATTGTGCGAGGCTCCAGTGCTTGCACTCCCGGAAGGGATGGAGGACTTTGTGGTATATTGTGATGCCTCTATATCGGGTTTGGGGGCGGTACTTATGCAGAGGGGTCATGTGATAGCGTACGCTTCGAGGCAGTTGAAGCCTCATGAGTCGAGATATCCCACGCACGACCTGGAATTGGGGGCGGTGGTGTTTGCCCTCAAAATCTGACGACACTACTTGTACGGGGTTTGGTGTACGATTTACATGGACCATAAGAGCTTGAAATACTTGATGGATCAGCCAAATCTGAATATGCGTCAGAGGAGGTGGTTGGATGTGGTGAAGGATTACGATTGTGAGATCCTGTACCACCCGGGCAAGGCTAATGTGGTAGCCGACGCTTTGAGCCGTAGGGCGGATAGCACCCCGATCCGAGACATTTGTATGAGGTTGACGGTTTTGACCCCGATTCTGGACATTATTCGAGGGGCTCAGATGGAGGCTGCAAAGCCGGAACACCAGAAGAAGGAACGGGTGGTGGGTCAGGTACCAGGATTTGTTACGGATGGTCGGGGGCTTATGACTTTTCAGGGGCGGATTTGGGTGCCGTTTGTGGGCGCTGCGCGCACTACTTTGATGGAAGAGGCACATCGATCGAGATTCTCGATTCATCCTGGTGCTACGAAAATGTATTTGGATCTCAAGAAGGAGTACTGGTGGCCATGTATGAAAAGGGATGTCGCTTGGTTCGTCGAGAGGTGCTTGACTTGTCGGCAGGTCAAGGCCGAACACCAGCGACCGCACGGTAAGCTGCAACCGCTAGAGATTCCCGAATGGAAGTGGGAACAAATCTCTATGGATTTCATTACCAAGTTACCGCGAACGGCGAGAGGAGTCGATGCGATTTGGGTAATTGTGGATCGACTAACAAAGAGCGCTCATTTCCTACCTATTAGTGAGAGCTCTTCTGCGGAGAAGTTGGCCGAGTTATATGTGAAGGAAGTAGTATCTCGGCACGGGGTGCCAATCTCGATTATTTCGGACCGCGACGTGCGTTTCACTTCCAGGTTCTGGAAGAAATTCCATGAAGAGTTGGGTACTAGGCTGCATTTCAGTACGGCATATCATCCTCAGACAGACGGCCAGAGTGAGCGGACCATTCAGACGCTCGAGGACATGCTTCGGGCATGTGTGTTGGATTTCGGAGGGTGCTGGGATACCTATCTACCTCTAGCAGAGTTCTCGTATAACAACAGCCATCATTCGAGCATTGGTATGCCGCCCTTTGAGCTGTTGTATGGGCGGAGGTGTCGCACCCCCATCTGTTGGGGTGAGGTGGGACAGCAGGTTATGGGTAGCACGAAGATCGTGCTTCAGACGACCGAGCAAATTCAGATGGTCAGGCAGAGGTTGCTGACCGCTCAGAGCCGGCAGAAAAGTTATGCAGACAGGCGACGGTCCGAGCTTGAGTTCCAGGTTGGTGATCTCGTGCTCCTGAAGGTCTCTCCTTGGAAAGGAGTGATTCGATTCAGGAAGAGGGGCAAGTTGGGGCCCCGGTATATTGGTCCTTTTCGTGTGATTGCAAGGGTGGGACGGGTAGCCTACCGTTTAGACTTGCCAGCAGAGTTGGGACAGATTCACGACACTTTCCATGTGTCGCAGCTGCGGAAATGTATAGCCGACGAATCAGCGGTGGTTCCGTTAGGAGATATTCAGGTGGATGCAAGTCTGAATTATGCAGAAAGACCTGTAGCCATCAAAGATCGGAAGACCAAGGTTTTGAGAAACAAGGAGGTGCCCCTGGTATTGGTTCAGTGGCAGCATCGGAAAGGATCAGAGATGACTTGGGAGCCGGAGCGGGAGATGCGGGAGCAGCATCCGGAGCTTTTTGACTAAGCGGGACTTCGAGGGCGAAGTCTTATTCTAGTGGGGGAGATTTGTAACAGCCTGGATCCCCAGGTATCTCCATTTCCTTATATTTTTGGCATTCTGTGAGGGGACTCGGCGAGTTAGTGGTTGAACTCGTCGAGTCGGGTCGCGGTTTTTAGCGGGGGTTCGCGTCCGGACTCGGCGAGTCCAAGGGATGGACTCGACGAGTCCGTGCTGTTTAATGAAACCCTAATTCCCCGGCCCTAAGCTCTATTTAAAGGACCTTATGGCCCTCATATGCGGCCACCTTGAACCCTAAGAGCCTCCATACGTCTGTAAGCCCTTGTGTGTGTGTTTGAAGGCCTCTTGTTCTTCATTTTGTGTGTTAGTGCAAGGAAAGGAGGGAGAGGAGCAAGCTTGAAGTGTTGGGGAGCTTAGATCTGTTGCCATTTCATCAAGGGGGTCTTCTTGAGGTAACTTTCTGAGCCAATCTTCGTGTTTTGTGTTGATGGGCCAAATCTAGGGTTTCTTCTTGCCTTTCTTGGCTTGAATAAGAAGTATGAGAGGTCCCATGGAGACATGGAACCTAGATCTGGACTTTAGCAGGTCCAGGAGACCCCTTATGACAAGCTTTTTGCCCATCCATTTGAGTTAGAAGCTATACTTGCCATATTGAAGGTTGTTTCTTCAAAATAAGCCTTGTATGCATTGCATGGCAACCAAGACTGAGACTTTACGTGACAAATAAGCTTGGGAAGGCCAGATCTACGTATTTATGGAACGGATCTGACCGCAAGAGCCAGTTTTAGCTGGTGCATGGCATGGACTCGCCGAGTCTGAAGAACAGACTCGACGAGTCACTTGAAGATTGTCCTTGAGACCATCTTGTGTGTAGACTGGACCGAGTTGTGAGCGACTCAGCGAGTCGCAGAGAATTGGAAAGGTTTTGACAGGTGGACCGAGTCAGGATGGGACTCGCCGAGTTGGCCTTAGACTCGGCGAGTTGAGTCGCGGTGACCCTGCGATTCAGGCCCAGGTGGAACTCGTCGAGTCAGGGGAGTACTCGACGAGTCAAAGGGAAAATTCTTGAGAGTTGGTAAAAACGCGTAGACTCGCCGAGTCACTATTGTGCACTCGTCGAGTCTAGTCCAAATTAACTAAAGACTGCTGACCGGGTCAACCGGTGTTGACTTGAGTTGAATGGTCCACCTTAGTGGTACAAGTAATATTTATAGATTTATATATATATATATATATATCGTAGGAGGATTTCAGCTCGAGGGTTCGAGCCCGAGTGATTCCAGGATTTACGGGTAGCAGCTTAGCAAGGCATACGAGGTGAGTCTTCTCACTATACTGTAACCGGAAGGGTTTTGACTATGTGACCGGAAGGTCGATTATGATACGGAATATATGTTTTATGTGTGTTAAGTTATTTGCTATATGTGACATGTATGATATGTTTGATATGGGCCGGAAGGCGTGGTCATATGGACTGTGAAGGTTGATGTGGGTAGGACCGGAAGGTTTACCCAGTCGGGACGGAAGTCCCCTGAAATACATGGACCGGAAGGTCAAGGCCTGGAAAGGCGTATGTGCGTATGTTGTATTTTGGGAACTCACTAAGCTTTATGCTTACAGTTGTTGCTTATGTGTTTCAGGTGCGAGTGAGGACCGTGGGAAGGCGCCAGCGTGATCGTACACACACTCGGGGAAAACTATTTTATCTTTTGTTATGTAATCATTGGAGACTACAACGTTATTTTGGAAATCTAAATTAATTGCTCATGTCTTAATGGTTGTAAAAATGAAAATTTTTGGTTGGAAATTTTATGACGTTACAGTGGGCTAAGAGGCTCCATGGATTATCAAGTTGGGTTCCACCCATAGGATGCTCCATGGGAGTTACAAACCCATGGGTCATGGAAATGAAGAGTCATGACACATTAGGGTTTAACCCTAGAGGTGTCAACACTATATAAGAAACATATTCTCCACCAAAATCGGTTACACACTAAGAAACAAGAGGGCTTGGCCGATTTTTGATAAGTGTGTGTTCTCTCATAAGTTCTTCCAAGAGCATTTGGTGTTGTGTGAAGCATTTGAGGCATCACACTTGGGGTGCTAGGCTCACAAGGTTTCAATGAACACAAACAAAAACAAGGTACGTTATTCTATTTATACTTTAAGTTAAAATTGTTCCCCATGTATGCTAGATAGGAATATAACCTTGGAATTCAACTTTGCATGATAATTAGACAAACATAGATCCAAGGTTATTAGGGTTGCATGTACACTTAGGAAGTGTTAGAATGCTCAAAACCCATCAGTGGTATCAGAGCCTAGGCTTGTTTGTTTTTTATTTGTGCTTAAAAGTTGAAAAAAAAGTCGAAAATCTTGCTGTCTGCGAGTGGACTCGTCGACTCTATAGGGGGGACTCGTCGAGTTCATGTGTATCTTCAACCAACTCGGCGAGTGAGTTCATGCACTCGGCGAGTAGGGTCGACTGATTCCAGAATTTCGATTTAGTTGCTGGAAATGAATTAGAAACATTACCCTAAACTTTTTTGGTAATTGAAAACTTGTTTTTGGTGGTGTAATGTCTTTGCTAATTCATTTACAACAACTAGTTATCAAAATTACAAAGTTTTAAGTGTAATTTATGAATGTGTTCATATTCATGTTCTTGTTCTTATGATGTTTTAGATGATCATAGGAATTATTTGTAACCTATGTGGTAGATTAATTCTTGATCATAATGTGTTTTAATGGAGTCCATAACTTGTCCTCAAGTTATGGAAAACCAAGAGTCACACTTGAATTAAAACCATTAAAACAAACACAAGAGTTAGAAAAATGAAGAGTCTTCATTTTATTACTCTATTAAACTCATAAGTTACAAGAAATGAAAAGTTTTGAAAGTTACAAAACTTGCCCTCAAGTTTTGGAACAAGTAAAGTTAAGTTAAAACTTTAGTTCCAACCCCTAGAATTTTAAAAGTTAAAATTCAACCCTTATACTTATATTATGATGATTTAATATATATGTATAAGAATAAAGTCGTCTTACCACTAGTACGCCTCATTCACGAAGCCGGTCTATAAGGTGGGTATAAGGTTGTTGCCTATAAAATGGTGACTTAATGGGTGTCTACTCTCACCCACCGCTTGCTTGACTGGTGGAGGGTCGTTAGCCGAACGGGTAAGACAAGGACTTATAAACTCTCATTCAAAGTATGATGAATATTATAAAGTAACTAAATGTTTTATTAAATTCCCAATCTTAGTTACTTTAGGAAAATGTGAATAAGGTGCTAATCCATGAAATTACACTTTACACTTTGTCTAAGTCGTTGGTGGAGCGTGTGTGGTTAACCGGCACACTAACTTGGACTTAACAAGGTAGGTAAAGGGTGACTTAAGGTTTATTATAGTATCGGTGGAGCGTGTGTGGTTTACCGGCACATCGATTGAGTGATAAACTTTAAGGGTACCAAGTGATTTGCATGGTTACTTCACACCTCGTTTTGTGATCCTCGGTATCCCAGTCACAAAACTTGGAGGGCACTCTCGAGATTGAAACATGCCTTTGAAAAAATCATTGAATCTCAAAGGATCTAGGAATTTCTAAGAACCAATTATAAAACCTAATATCTAATATTTCGGTTTTCGTGGTGGAAATTGGTGAATTGTCATTCACCTACCTTTCAAATATGGTATAGCTTAGATTATGGCATACCTCTTCTAAGTTATATTATATTGTGATTGGATCCTAGCCTTAATATTACATTTGGGTGTTTTATTAAGGACTCTCTTAAATCTATACTAAACTTGTTCTCCACTTTCAGATGTCTTCAAATAATGCTTCTGGCTCGAATCCTAATGGCTCCTTTACTCTTATGAGTTTGTGTGGGAAAGTCACCTTTGATGGATCCAACTTCAATGAATGGATCAGAAACATCAGGATGATTACCCGTTACGAGGACAAAGAATATGTCCTTGACAAGGAGCTTAAGGAGATTGATGAGACCACTGCAACTCCTTAGGAGATCGCTGACTTTCAGGCACATGAAAGGGATGCTACGAAAGTAGCATGCATCATGATGGCCACAATGACAGCAGAACTCCAAAAATCTTATGAAGATTTCTACCCTTATGAAATGCACCAAGATTTGATGGAAAGATACCATCAAAGTGCATGACAAGAGAGGTACGAAATCATATGCTCCATGATAACAACCATGATGAAGGATGGGGATTCCGTCACGAGCCACATGAAGAAAATGCAAAGATATGTGGATCGATTGCTGAAGCTTAATGTGAACTTCCCTGAGGAGCTTGCAATAGATATAATTTTGTGCTCCTTACCATCGTGCTATGATCAATTCCGCATGACATATCACATGAATAAGGAAGAGGTCACACTCAGCAAACTTCAGGGACTTCTCAAGACTGCAGAATCAGGTCTTAAGGGGAAGTCGGTTGCTATCACTCCTACTCCAAACTCAACTCCAGTTTTGGCAATCGGGAAAAGTCGAGGGAGGAAGAGAAAGAGATCTTCGAAGGGTACCAAGGCTCAGACCCTTGATGGCTCTTCTTCAAGTGGAACCAAGAAAGGTTTCATTACTCCTTCTTCTGACCCAAAAGAGGCTGAATGCTTCTATTGCCATGAAAAAGCTCATTGGAAGCGAAACTGCCCAAAGTACCAGCAGGATGTAAAGGATGGGAAAGTCAAACCCAACCATGCAGGTATTTACACTATCATTTCTAATAACTCACCCCATTCTAGTTCTTGGGTCCTTGATACCGGTTGTGGTATTCATATTTGTTGTGACTTGCAGGGACTAAGAAGAAGTGAGAATGTGGAGCAAGGAAGAATAAACTTGATCATGGGGAACATGAAAGCTTCACCTGTCACCAAGATTGGAGTTTATACTTTATCGCTAAGTAGTGGGTTTAGTTTAGATTTGAATAAGTGTTGTTACTCGCCAGGAATGGCAAGAAATATTATTTCCTTTCATGCTTTGTACAGACAAGGGTTTACCTTTTCGTTTAATAATGAAGTTGGTTCTATTGATGCTTTCTTTAATAATGTTCTTTATTTTAAAGCATTACCTTGTGATGGTGTGTATGAAGCTGTATCTGTTGTAGATAACTCAGGAAATAATGTTTTGTGTATTGATTCTACTAATAATAATAACTTGGATAAAGCATCATTATGGCATTGTCGTCTTGGACATATAAGCAAGAAATGCATAGGACAACTCCAAAAGGATGGAGTCTTGGAGTCGTTTGACCTAAAGTCAGATGATAGTTGCGAATCATGCTTACTTGGAAAAATGACAAAGTCACCCTTCACAGGCTCGTGTGAAAGAGGTGAAGGTTTGTTGGACCTTATACACACGGATGTGTGTGGGCCATTCAAACATGCCACAAGGGATGCTAATCGTTACTATTTGACTTTTACTAATGATTACAGTAGATATGGATATGTCTACTTAATCAAGCATAAGTCAGAGACTTTCGAGAAGTTTAAGGAATTTAAACAGGAAGTCAAGAATCAATTGGGCAGGAACATTAAGATGCTTTGATCCGATCGAGGTGGTGAGTATCTTAGTTCAGAGTTCCTCGACTATCTAAGGGAATGTGGGATTGTCTCACAATTGACACCTCCCAGGACACCACAGTTGAATGGTGTGGCTGAGAGGCGTAATCGAACCTTGTTGGACATGGTTCGTTCCATGATGAGTCGAGCTTCGCTACCAATCTCATTCTGGGGGTATGCCTTAGAGACTGCCGCCCATATCCTTAATCTAGTCCCTACAAAGAAAGTTGCCAAAACTCCTCACGAGATGTGGACTGGTAAAGTACCTAAACTAGACCACATCAAGATTTAGGGTTGCAAGGCTTTCGTGAGACGCGAGACTCATGATAAGCTCGAACCCCGAAGCGAGAGGTGTATTTTCATCGGCTACCACAGCAATCCTTTGGTTACCTCTTCTACAGACCTAGTGACAATGTGGTCTTTGTAGCAAGAAGAGGAGTCTTTCGAGAAAGAGAGTTTATAAGCCAAGGGGACAGTGGGAGGCAAATTGATCTTGAAGAAATTCAAGAGTCAAGTGGTGAAGGAACTTCAAACTCTAGTCCTCAACTTGAGGAGGAAACTCCTGTTGAGCCAATTGACGAATCTGTACCTCTGAGGCATTCCACAAGAGTTAGGAGTGCACCTGAGCATTACTATGGATTCCATATTACTGCAGAAGGTGAGACGCTTATTAGTGATGGAACACTAGTAAGTCAAGATGATCCTAACAGCTACGAGGAAGCCATGGCAGGCCCCGAGTCTGCTAAATGTAAAGAGGCTATGGATAGCGAGATACAATCCATGTATGACAATCAAGTTTGGAACTTGGTTGAGAATGTACCAGGTCGAAAGACTGTAGGGTGCAAATGGGTCTTCAAGAAGAAGACCGACATGGATGGTAAAGTACACACTTATAAGGCTAGACTGGTTGCAAAGGGCTTATCTCAAATTCCTGGAGTGGATTATGATGAGACCTTTTCTCCGGTAGCCAAGATTAAGTCTATTCGGGTTCTGTTAGCCATAGCCGCATTTCATGACTATGAAATTTGGCAAATGGTGGTCAAAACCGCTTTCCTTAATGGAAAGTTGGCTGAAGATGTTTACATGAGTCAGCCAGAGGGTTTTGTCAGCAACGAGTACCCCAATAGAGTGTGTAAGCTTGAGAAATCCATTTATGGGTTAAAGCAAGCACCTCGCAGATGGAATCTTTGCTTTGATGAAAAGGTCAAGGAATTTGGCTTTTCTAGGAGTGAAGATGAATCTTGTGTGTATGTCAAGGCTAATGGGATAATAGTTAGCTTTTTGGTATTGTATGTGGATGACATACTACTCATAGGAAATGACATTCCAACCCTGCAGGAAGTAAAGTCCTGGCTTGGAAAGTGTTTCGCTATGAAGGACCTTGGTGAAGCTGCCTATATTTTAGGGATAAGGATCTTGAGAGATCGGAGTAAAAGACTAATTGGACTTAGTCAAAGTACCTACTTGGATAAGGTGCTGAAGAGATTCAGAATGCAGGACTCCAAGAAAGGAGAATTGCCCATCCAGAGTAACGCCAAACTGAGTAAGACACAAAGCCCTAGTACTGAGGCTGAGATAGCACAAATGAGTCGAATACCTTATGCTTCGGCTGTAGGATCGATCATGTATGCTATGACGTGTACTCGACCTGATGTAGCTTTTGCCCTGGGCATGGTTAGCAGGTTTCAGGGGAACCCTGGCAAGGCACACTGGACTGCGGTAAAGAATATTCTCAAGTACCTACGAAGGACTAAGGACTGGGTCCTTACCCTCGGTGGGAGTGATGACTTGAGAGTTGTAGGGTATAGTGATGCTAGCTTCCAGACTGATAGGGATAACTTCCGCTCTCAGTCGGGCTGGGTCTTTACCCTAAATGGAGGAGCAATTTCTTGGAAGAGTTCCAAGCAAGAGACAGTGGCAGATTCTACTTGTGAATCAGAGTATATTGCAGCTAGCGAGGCGGAAAAGGAGGCGTTATGGCTGAGGAACTTCATTGGAGACCTTGGAGTTGTACCAGCTATTAAAGAGCCAATGGAAATTTTCTGTGATAGTGAAAGTGCTGTTGCCTTAGCCAAGGAACCAAGGGATCACGGGAGATCCAGACACATCGACAGAAAATACCATTTCATCAGACATCGGATCGAAGAAGGACTCCTCGTGGCAAAGAGGGTATCATCAGATGAGAATCCGGCAGATCCCCTCACGAAGGGACTGACTCGGGTTAAGCATCTCCAGCATGCTCGGAGCATAGGGCTGAAGGATGATATTAGATTTAGTAGTTAGATAACCTCGAAATTTGTAAAGTGTAATTGACATCTGATGATGAATAAAAGTGTTTTATTTATGAGTAAAGTGTTGCTATCTCTTGTCGATCGTTTACTATATTTCTTTTGCATGTTTTGACTTCCAGAATAATTTTTGTTTGGTATAACATATTATTCAAACCTCCACAGTCGGTCATATGTCGGAAGTAGGTATGAATCAAGACTGTCATGTTTGGTTGTAGAGGTCTTGGACAAGGCTACAACAATCATGAGTGCTCATAAGTTCTGAGCATTGGACTCAACCCACGCTCACTGGAATCACTTCATGGAATACTATCTCGAGTGATCGTGAGACGGTAATATCGTATAAGTCTTCAAACCTAGAGATATGATTTGTTACCTACAAGTTGGTTATGCATTGATTGTATGAAAAACGCATTGGTAACTCGATGTTATAAATCGCGCTCTTGTGTGTAATTCAATGAGTGGTAGAACAAACATATGAGTCGAAGTTTATCTGTTCCTTCTTGGATTAGAAGCTGATATCTGGGCCCCTCGATGATTTTGTTTTGACCTATGTACCGGGCCCGGTCAGAACTAAATTGATGTGTTCAATGAAGTTCTTTGTTAAACAAATCGGAAATCGGGAAACAAACTGTTGGACAATAAGTAAGACGTTGTTCCGTGTATTTGTTTGACTGATATCTAGAACAGAGGATTATATGATCACTTATTTTAAATGGCGTACCATCATCTTCTCAGTTCCGAGAAACCTTGTAAAGAGCTACGATTGCCGATCGGTTCCTGAAGTCATACTTGCAGTAATAGTTATTAGACTTATCCAAGTGGGAGACTGTTGGATAAGGTGTCTAAGTCCATAACTATTTCTGGTATGTACTTGACCCGACCCGACATGGTCCATTTGGGTTGCATGGCACCATGCAATTGGATAGACTAAATGAGAGAAATAACACTTGGAGATTATTAATATATTATAAGTTCTAATATATTAATAATATTATTTGATTAGTTTGATCAAGAATTAATTTAGAATTAATTATGTGATCAAAAGATAACTAATTAAATATATGGGTTGATTATGTAAATCATCCATATCTTGTATAGTGGGCTAAGAGGCTCCATGGATTATCAAGTAGGTTCCACCCATAGGATGCTCCATGGATGCTCCATGGGAGTTACAAACCCATGGGTCATGGAAATGAAGAGTCATGACACATTAGGGTTTAACGCTAGATGTGTCAACACTATATAAGAAACATATTCTCCACCAAAATCGGTTACAAACTAAGAAACAAGAGGGCTTGGCCGATTTTTGATAAGTGTGTGTTCTCTCATAAGTTCTTCCAAGAGCATTTGGTGTTATGTGAAGCATTTGAGGCATCACACTTGGGGTGCTAGGCTCACAAGGTTTCAAGGAACACAAACAACAACAAGGTACGTTATTCTATCTATACTTTAAGTTAAAATTGTTCCCCATGTATGCTAGATAGGAATATAACCTTGGAATTCAACTTTGCATGATAATTAGACAAACATAGATCCAAGGTTATTAAGGTTGCATGTACACTTAGGAAGTGTTAGAATGCTCAAAACCCATCATCATTATCAACTGTTGAGGCTGAATACATAGCTGCAGCTTCGTGCACATCCCAGGTTATTTGGATTCAAAGCCAGCTTCGTGACTATGGCTTAAGTATGAAACAAATCCCTCTTTAATATGACTCTGAAAGTGCAATTCAAATTTGTCACAACCCAGTGCAACACTCAAAGACAAAACACATAGCACTAAGGTACCATTTCATCAAGGATAACGTAGAAGACGACAATGTTGAAATTCATTTTGCAAGATCCTCTGATCAGTTGGATGACATATTCACAAAAGCCTTGCCTGAAACAACTTTCAACAGAATTCTTCAAGTCCTAGGAATGATGGAAGTTGAATCTGTACCGAAACCACCTTCGCTTTAATAAAGTTGTTGACACGAATCAATGTGAACGTTCGCAAATATTCGCTGACCACTGTTCACTTGTGGTTCGGTATACTGATATCCTTTTTGTACTTTATGTATATTGTTTAATATCTTCAAAAATATTTGGTTTGAAATTTCCAAAAATCCAAAAATATTTTTATCTTTCTGGTTTTATTCTTGTTACATGAATTGGCACGAACGCTCATTTAATTTGTTTCCGAATTTTCCCGACACAAATTGGCACGAACGTTCGCCCTATTTTGCATCATCCAAAAATTCAAAATTTTAAAAATATTTTCTCTCTGTTTTTATTTCTTTTTCAGAAAAAGTCAAAATCCAAAAATATTTTATTTCTATTTGTCTTTATTTCTTTTATTTTTGCATATTTCAACACACAAGAAGATCATGGAGGCACAGATTCGTATGATGGGGCATGTATAACATTCTTTATCTATGTATTATCTAAGTGTCCCTAAAAGCATGTTGTTGTATGTTGTCTAAATCCTTTATTGAGTCAATGTGAACCCTTAATGAATCGATTCTACCAATCGTTTCTTCCCAATTAGGCTGTTAAGTTCACATTAGTCCTGAGCTACCTTACTCTTCTCACTTTGAGTTAAGAGTTATCTGCTTAGTCACTTTCATTTAGCAGAGGTACATATGATACTCTGGAACCATCTTCATTCTTCTCCATTTACCTTCGCACTCATAATTGTAACCCTTGAGACTATTAGCTATACACTGAGGTTTATGGTTACACAACTTCTAAGTTCATGATCTTAGCTTCGTTCACCACGAACTGAGTGAAATCCAAAATCCAACACACTAACATGAATTGACGGTCAACACTTAAATGTTCTAGTTTTTCACCATGGAATTAACGAAAGCCACCTTCGTGGTTTGTACAAAGAAATCTCTTTTTCTGTTACGAGATCTTTATGAAGTGTTCTTGTACCAAGTCACTTCTTCCCATAAGATCCAGTTTTTCTTTTTTTTTTCGAGATTTCAAAGTTTCGCTTAGTCACTCAAATAATTCCAATCCTACTCGTTCAACTGACTACTCTGCTCACACGAGTACTTCACCCAACATTCATTCTTATGTCAATTTTGTTGGTTGGTTGGAGAGTTCGTCACCCATTGAGCCGAATGAAAAGATGCATTTCAATGTTTCTTGTCAAACATTCGACCGTATTTCAACGGGAAACCACACAAACACTTCACATTCTCTCTTGATTTTGAAGGAAGAGATCGTTGCCCGGGATCTACTGTTTCATGTCTTTTAAGACACCACTAATATACCACAAATATATCTTGCTTTATTTCTTTTCTTTGGCACACTATCGCACGAAAATCTTTTTTGATTTTCCTAAAGTCTTGCTTGAAGTACTTATGGCATTTTCAGTTTCGCAGATTCTATAATGCTCAGGCGATTCACACAAATTACCTTTTGTTTCAAATGCGAACAGCCGTGTGGATATTCACTAAAATGAATGGAGATTGAAAAGATGAGAACACGATAATGATGACGCAAATGTTGGTGGATAAAATTTTGAAATTTTAGGTGGGTGGAATTTAAACGCTTCCACTTATCACGCCTCCTGACACCTTTATTGGGGCTATAGTTGTCAAATCCCATTTTTTCAGGTGTCATTTCAAAGGAAATCACTCAATTGATGTTCAACTTCTCTTTCCTACGTAATCGTATAAAATGATTTTTGATTCACAACCTTACCTTTTACCACTCACAAATTCTATCAAGAACCCTAACAACGATATCTCTCTATTGTTCTTCTTCTTCATCAATATGCAACAATGGTTGGTTCTTCATCAGTGCATGATCAAACTGCACACTCCTCACTGCTTTCTATCAAATAGAATCAAAACTTGATTCTTGATTTATCTCCATTCAAGTACGATTCATACATGATGCCTATCATCGAATGCTTGAAGTATTCCCCTCTGGTCACTGCTTTAACTAAATCTGAGTGTGTTTCAATGTCTCTACTCTCAAAGGCTTATTCTTCTACATCGTACATCAAGGAAGAAGAACGCATCACCTATGAAATCTCTAACAAGAAAACCTCTATCACCAAGGCAAGGTTTTGTTATCTACTAGGTCTTACTTCTGATGAATCAATGGTGAATCCAGACACAATCTCCATTGCAGCTATTCTCGAGATGTTCTATGAGATGGGGTATAAAGATCTCATTCCATCAATCCCAAAGTTCAAGAAACCCAACTTACCTCCTCAATGGAATGGTCTGTTTACTCTTCTCTTTAAAGTTTTTTCTAAAGGAGTCACATGTTTAAATTGTGCTAGTAAGTTGTTTATGACCTTGATGTATGGTCTTCACTACGACATCAACCTTAATTATGGCACTGTTCTGTGGGCTCAACTGGTGCAAAGTAGTCACTCCACAACTCGACACAATGGGATTTCCTGTGCTTGTTTCTGGACTATTGTTGTTCAATGGGAAATCGACAAATACCAAATTCTGATGATGAAGGATTCCTTAAAGTCTTCGATTGCTACTTTTCACACAACCAAGATCATTATTTCTGACAACTCGAAGTTCACTTTTGTTGGTTCCATTCCAGAGACCATGTTTCGTTGTGTTCCAGTTGCAAGCAAGATTTTGGAGGAATACAAAAAGATTCCATCTTCAGGAGCTCGCACTAGTAGTCCTGAGATGCGCTTGACTATTGATGAAGCTGACAAGGTGAAAAAGGGAGGTAAGCAAAATCAACCGAAAGAGGGTCCCTCTAAGCCAGCTGCTACTCCAAAGAAGTAAAAGGCAAAAGCTGCTCCTTCTGCAGCTCCACCTAAAAGGCGAAAACAACATGATCGTAAGAGAAAGACCCCAACACCAAGTGCAAGTGAAGGTTCAGAGTCAGACACTCAGTCTGATGTTTGGTCTATGGAGGACAATCCTGTTCGTCATGAGGAGGATCATAATGAAGATGTTCGTAACGAGGAAGAAACTCTTCACAATACATTGAACACATCCAATCCTGAGGTAACTCAACCTTCTAATGACTTTGTTCCTTCTCCACTTCCTTCACCTAAAACTACCTCTATCCCAATAACAATTTCTCCATGCCTTCCACCAGTTTCTACACAACAACAAACCACTATTCCTCTCTCCATCCCATTGTTCACTGATTCAACAGTTCCTCTCACCACCCCTACCCTACCTTTTGTTTCATCCAACGTATCTAATACAGGGGCTATAACTTTAGGTTTATCAACTCATGTTTCACTTCCCATTTCCCTTATTAACCGAAATGACCTAGATATGGTCTTCGATGATGATGAAGATGAAGATCTTGGGGGTTTTACTTACAATCCTTTTCAGATCCGAACTGTAAGTGACGATGAGGTGTAGGTTACGAAAGGGAAACTTCAATCCCTTCATGATAAGATTGACAAATTAATTCTCTCTGCCAAGGCTTCCTCTTCTAATGAATATGCTAAAGCTGCTATTAAGCCAAGGCTTCCTCTTCTGATGAATATGCTAAAGCTGCTATTAAGTCACTCTTTGAACGAATCTCCAAGGAGCATACAACCAATGTAGACAAGATGAACAAGGTTGTTGCTGATTCTATTGAGGTTTGTAAAACAACGACCGAAAAAGTCGATAAACTAATTGCTGACGCTACTACTTTCATGGAAAACTTCCAAACCAATTTCAACTCAATTACCACTGCAGCAAATAAAGCTTTGAAGAGTTTGGGATATCTCTTCAAAACCGAGAAGACGAAGTTGCAAGAGATTTGCATTGGTCTGAAAACTGACCATGAAGCATTTCATACCTCCATTTCGTCTAAAATCCTAAAGCTTCAAGAACAAATGTCAAAGGAGAATGATATCAAGGACTCTCTTGCTATCAAGACCAAATAAGTCAAGGAGTTAAGTGTCAAGCTGAATACTTCGGAGAAACAGGTCAATGATTTGTTATTTGAGAGGGCAGTCATGTGAAGTTGTATCACTGATGTTACTGGCATGCTCTCGGATATCATTGAGACCAGGGACTCTATGATCACCATCACAATGCGCAAGCATCTGGAAAAAGTTAAGGACAGTCTTCGTAATGCTTCACCGCCTTGAAGGTGTTTCAGATCAAAGAATTAATCAGAAACCAAGGGGAAAACGTATGTCTGGTGAATCACGAAAAAAAGAATTCAATGCTCCATTTCCCCCTGTTGTCAAGAAAGAACCTAAGCTCAAAGAAAAATTATTCAGTGATAAGCCTATTATTGATGATGACAATGAAGAAGAGCCTGATGAAGAAGAGCTAAAAAGAAGGAAGCCGAAATGGATGAGCACCAGTGAATCATCTGTGAGGTTGAAAAAAAGAAATGGTTGAGAAAGAGGCACATGCAACTCTTCAAAGTAAGAAGCTTCTGTTTCCTGCATGGACCATGAAGAGAATCCAAAATGATGCAGTCGATTTACCCAGCCAATATTGGTTAGAACCAGTTGTGTCTTTTGATCTTCAAAATATACAAGATTCACAATTGGATCTCCTAGTCACTACTAAGGCTTTCAGGTTTCGTTCCTTTGTGAAAGTGGCGAACGCTCCATACACTAACAGTGGGGCTGATCATATGCTATTCTCGTTTTATTTAAAGCATATAAATCCGCAATACAAGACTTGGTCGTTAAGCAAGATCACTGGTGTGAAAGTCATAGGGCTCTCGAGACTAACAACTTTCCGAACGCGAAGTTCAAAGTTGCTAGAGATTCAACAGTGAGTGCTACGAGTTTACCCTTGCTGACTTGCCTTGTCTCAACCCAAATGACTGGTTCGTTCTTTACAATTTGCTGCTGAAAGAAAAAGACAAATACGAACCTGTCATGTCACATCTTCAAATAATGATCAAGTCTTACATCTAAGAGATCGGGGAAATAAACATAGAGGTTGTAGCGGTGTTACGAAAGAAGCCTACTACTATTCTCAAGGAATCTCCAAAAGATTTTGAGAAGCTAAAGCAAGGGAAGATCTATAGCAAGGAATGGTATGTGGTGTATCAGGCTAGGGATCAAACCGATGCAGACTATCGTAGAGGTTGTTTCTTCCTTTCTGAAAAACATTTGTTCACTACTAAATTTCTTGAGCATATATTGGACATGGTGAAGTGATTCAAGGGCAACAATAAGGATAACGTCAAATGCTTTTTTGATATGATTTTGTGGTACATATAAGTTCAACAGGCAATTTTTGGCATCATTCCCAAAGTCTACGAAGTTCAAAAACGAATCCAAGGCTAATGGGTTCGTGCCTCAATTGACGCAAATGGGGAGATTGTTGGGTATTTAATGTTGCGTCATTGGGCCTTTTGCTTAGTTGTTTGTATTATCGAGTTGGGCCTGTCCACTCGTTATTTATTCCAGGGTTAGAGTATTTAAGGTTCATGCATGCATCGTATTAAAAAAAAAACTCTTATCTTTTACACTGTAACCCTAACACGCCTCTACAGTTGAAATTCTTCATCGAGTTCATCTGAGGTGTGACGTTTAATCATTCATCATTCATTTGATTATCATTGTGTTCTTGCTTTACCTGTTTGAATCTAATCAATCTTAATGGATTTAATTCCTAACAATTTCTAGCTTTCCTAAGCACCCAAAGCAAACTGTAACAAATAGTAATGAATATTTTTTGTTTTTTAGTATTGCATCCCCATTTTGTAGCAAAATCCACAATGTCTCTCACTTCGTGTGCGTCTAGCGGATCCATTCCACACCACTTAAAGATCTTCTCACATAACAGTACAACAAATGGGCAACTAACAAGGATGTGATTGGCACACTCAGACTCACCAATGCATGATCCACATAAAGTTGAGTCAAGATTAAGTCCTCTGTGGGATAGTGCAATCGCTGAGGGGATCCACCCTTGTAGAGCTCTCCATACAAAACAAGTTACCTTAATGGGGATCATTTTACTCCATTTTACTATTACTTGTTGATTAGGAGGATATAACATTTGATCTATTTTTTTCCTGAATATATTAACCTTGTAAGTTCCTTCAGGTTTCAACTTACATTTTATACCATCTAGACCCGATTGCAAATGAGTAGGTGCAATGATATCTACTAAATTTTCTAACTCAGTAGTGTGTCTCGCACTAAATTGACAAGAGAGCCATCCCCAATTGATTCTGTCTGTAAGTATCCTAGTGTTCACCATACTTCGCTTCTGTGATTCGAGTTCATAAAGTGATGGGAATGCAAGCTTTAATTTACAGAGCCCAATCCAAAAATCTTGCCAAAACTGGATATTATCCCATGATTTAATCACCTGCTGAGATATATCATCAAAGCCAAAACCCAAATCTTCAATGTCTTTCTTGATACCTGACATATTGTTCCATACATCGGGGATCTTTTTCTTTGACAAGTAATCAACCGGTTTGTTAGATAGATTGTGAATTCCAGAAATAACCTTAGACCATAAGGACGAAGATTCATTTTTCAACCTCCACCACCATTTTACCAAAAGTGCTATATTGAGTGCTCTAATGGAACCAAATCCCAGACCACCATTCTCTTTAGAAGCAATAACTTTCTCCCATGACACCCAGTGTATCTTTTTTCTTTTCTTCATTTCCGCCCCACAATAATTTCCTTCTCAATTTCTCGAGCGTGTCAATAACTCCAGCAGGTGCTTTAAAGAGTGAGAAGTAATACGTTGGGAGATTCCCAACATGGATTTGATGAGTGTTAAACGTCCCTCAAATGATAAGGTTTTAGCTTTCCATTTAGAAAGCTTAGCTTGAAATTTTGAATAATAGGATTCCAATTCTTTTTTAGGTTTAAGTTTGCACAAACAGGAACCCTAAGGTAGATGAATGGAAACGAGTCTGCCTCACATCCCAGGAGACCGACTCATTAATTGATTTCGGACGTAGGAGCTCCAATACCATAAACTTTGGATTTGTGGAAGTTAACCTTAAGACCCGATGTAACATGAAAGCATTTGAGTATACTTGCAAGATTTTTGAGATTGGAACGAAACCATTCCCCCACAAATAAAGTGTCGTCTGCATAAAAAAGATGGGATATAGATGGACCATTACCAGGTATTTTCACGCCTTTAAATAAGTTTTTGTCCCATGCCGTCTTTAACGCCACATTGAGACCCTCCATCACAATAATGAATAGAAAATGTGATAATGGTTCACCTTGCCTAACACCCTTTGTAATCCTGAACTCTTTAGTTAGGGTACTATTTATCAATACAGAAGCATGAGAAGATGATAAGCAGCCAAATATCCAAGATCTCCACTTATTCTCAAATTCCATTTGAGCAAAAATTGAATCCAAATATTCCCAATTAATCGAGTCAAATGCTTTATCGAAACAATTAATAAATCATTACACCATATTGTTAATAATTAAAAGGATTATCCACAATAAGTATTGTATTTTTGAATATGTGCAATTAATATAAAAAAGATTCGAACAGATTATATATATATATAGGGGAGGGTTCAATTGAGAAAAAAAATGTTGAGAATGGGGGAATTATTCTCAGCCAATCATTTATTTTTGCCGCAAAAGGCTCCAATGCACCGGCGGAAATGAAAACGAATGCACATGTGTTTTCCAGCATAACATATTTCCTTAAAAGTATACTAATCATTACCTTAATATATACAAAAACATAGTTTTTTTTTTTTTTTAATTTTTATAAGCTATTTTTATCAAAAAATGATTTTAAATATACCAAAATTCATGATTTTTTATTCTCTACAAATAGACATCTATATTGATATAGTTTTAAGATAAAATATATATATATATATATATATATATATATATATATATATATATATATTTTATATTTTCAACTATCGTTATTCATAAATGAATAACAATGCATCAGGTTTTATTACAGTACATTCGCTATTCACTTATGAATAAAAAGTATGATTTTTTTTTACAATTTAAGTATCATTCATATATGAATATAACATATAATAAACACAGTATATTCATATTTTAATATTTAGACGATGAATTCACTTGTGAATATTAACATAGTATATTCACTTGTGAATATTAGATGGTATATTCACTTTTGAGTATTAAATGATATTTCATATGTGAATATTACATAGTATTACATGGTATATCACATGTGAATATTACAGAGTATATTCACTTGTGAATATTAGATGATATATTCACTTATGAATATTACACAGTATATTCACATATGAATATTACAAGGTATATTCACTTATGAATATTGAAGGTATTTTGACAAATATATATAATTTTTATATGTTATTCACATATGAATAACATACATACTTGCATATTTGTTTTGTGTTTTTAATAATCATATACTGATTCAGGTGAGAAAACATATTCATATGTGAATATAATGTGGTAATTTAGTTTATGCATTTTATCAAACAGTTAGAGTGCAAACAAGTTAACTATTGTAACAGCCCGTCATTTCAAGTCAGTAAAAATCGAGTCCTGTAACCTCTTTGAGAAAGGAATTAGAATATCATCAAAAAAAATGAAGTATTCAAAAACTCTATTTGGAGTACGCTATGTGGTAGGTATCGTCTTAAGGTCTCCAAACATATAAATAACACAAAAATCCGAGTTATAACGAAGAAGTTATGACCATTCTAAGTTTTCCGACAAACATCGGCAATATGAAGTTAGGTAAAAACGCAAAGTTTCAATAAAACACTTTCTGACCTTAGGTGTCTAAATGAAAGTCATAGATATCGTTAAACTACAAACATGCATAAAAAGAACGCTCAAATCGGACATCGTATAAAAAAGTTATGAATTTTTAAAGAAATTCTTTAATCACGTCATCTTAATAAATAAATAATAAAAATAATTTTGGAATTTGCCAACGGAATCTAAATGAAAGTTGTAGATCGTAGTCTCGCCTTCGCGGGGATATAAAGAACGTCGAAAACGGAGTTCGTATGAAGGAGATATGAATTTTTGAAGTTTGATAAATAATTTATATATAATTTGTATTAAAAATTCGGTATTATCCGAGGGGAGTCAGCCTAGGGCCGTAGTACGCGCCGCGTACCCTCGTACGCCCCGCGTACTCGAGGCCACGGCCTCGGATCGTCCACATCGCCCCTATGCAAGCTACCCCCTCCCCGTCCCGTCCGAAGCGTTGCAGCCGAGGATGCGGTCAGTAGTGACGTCCCGTACGCGTCGTGTACGGGAGTACGCCCCGCGTACGCATGCCTCTCAGCCCCCTATAAAAGGGATGCGAGGTATTCCGGAAAAATTGCTCATTCACTCTCCTTTTTCTTGCGTTTTACCTCGTTTTCGGTGCTCGCACTACCCCGAAGCCCTGGTCATTTTGTGCAAGTCCCGAAGGTCGATTTTACTCCCGAAAAATCCCGAGAATCCCGAGGAAAATCCATTTCCCGAGACGAAACTCTGCCCGGTTTTCCATCTTGCTATCTTCAAACTTTCAAGTGAGTTCATACCCCTTTCAAACACACTTTAAATACATTTTAAATGCTTTTATACTCTTTTAGGGTGGGAATACAAGTAAACATACGGTTATTATCGTGTATTTTATAAAGTTTCACTTCGCTTGTTTTACCAAATAAATCACTTGGAACTCATTACTATTATGGAAAACTCTTGACATACTTTGTGTGCATTAGACTTATGCAAAGTATATAATGATTTCAAAGTACCTTTCATTGTTAAGTCGTTTTATACATTTTAAAAACTTATGATTTATGCTTTGTTAAACATTGGGAAAAAGGATAAACTTTGCATACAAAAACTATCACTTTAATACAGGCTTAGTTGAGAATCCATGAGACGTGTATATCTTCAAACGTTACTTTTCTTTATTAGAAAGTAATGTTGCAAGTCCTGTCTATAACCAGAGTCTCCCGTTCGGAGAACGTGTCAAATGTGTATAGATCTATACGGGAAGTCATGATCCCGCGCCCTGACTGTTAGCTACAGTCCGTCTTTTGGGGTGACAGTTGTCATAACGTTGCGACGCCTGAAGAACGTCGCTACAGGCATATTATGTTTAGTATGGTTATAAAACTCATTGGATATACAATTATTGTGGTATTATGCTTTTATGAACGAGTGGCTATTAAAACCGTTCTTCATCTAACAAACGCTATCGTCGTATAGCTTTATTATATAAAACTATGACACAATTTTAAGAACGTCGTTTTCTTGCGATTTTCGGTCTTAGAGACTGCCAGTCATGTTAGGAAAATAAGGGTTTTTCCTGTATACAAACCAAACAACTAATAGGAAGATAAGGGATTTTCCTGGTGAAATTATTTACAACTTATGACACGAACATTCATATGCATTCCATACTTTTATAAGAAAGTAAGGGTTTTTCTTGGAAGACACACAATTCATATCTCAACCATTAGGGAAAATATGGGATTTTCTGGATCTAATACATTCATTTTCAGCACAACAAGTCATAACTCTTCACACTTGAAACACTGAGTATTCTGGAAAACATACTCCCATTTTGGAATGGCATCCAATTTTTCTAAACTGATTATGAACTCACCAACTTAATTGTTGACACTTTTTCTTTGAATTAACTTGTATTCTCAGGGAACCGCTAAGCAGGTTTGGGAATCAACTTTTGGGATTAACGCGCTGGCGTTAATTACTTCTTTTGAATGATGTTTATGTATTTAACTTTTGAACATGTAATGAATACAATTATGTAAACATCTTGAAAACTTTAATATATATGGTGGTGTGTACTTTCCTTTCTATGAACTGTTATGATACTGAATATGACGTCCTACGCCCCCGAACGTTTCCGCCGTTCTGGTTTGGGGGTGTGACAACTATTTTAAAAATGTTAAAAACATCAAGTTATCAATTCCAAATCATCATATACTTCCGATTTCGACTTCAGATGCGACATCCTATATCTGATCGATTTCTCAATTTGATTTTGATTTCCGAAAATCCGATTGGGAACCTGTGAGTACCGATTCTAAGTCCCTCAATGTCAACTGTGATTGCGAGTCCAGAACTCCGATTCCAATTTCATGAACAGCGAAAAAAATCCGGTTTAATTGAAGAAATCTGGATGATTATTGAAGGTTGGAGGAAAATTTTTGATGATGAACGAACAGTTATCGAATTCTCTATAGTTACGTATTTGAGATTGAAGGTTATTACGATATTTACAAATTTGCCACCGTGTTTTTTATGCTTAGATTAAATGAGTGGCTGAGAATGATTCCCCAATTCTCAACCTTTTTTATTTTCTCAATTGAACCCACCTCTCTCTCTCTCTCTCTCTCTCTCTCTATATATATATATATATATATATATATATATATATATATATATATATATATATATATATATATATATATATATATATATATATAATCTGTTCAAATCTTTTTTATATTAATTGCATGTATTCAAAGACTGTGGACAATCTTTTTAATTATTAATAATATGGTGTAATGATCTTTTTTATGTTTTGACATAATACACTAAACTTAAATCAAATAATTTTAAATATGATAATGTCTAATTTATTTTATTAAAGTGATGCATGATATTTTTAATTTAGGGTAAATTACACGAATGATCCCTATGGTTTAAGGTAGTCTGCATTGTTGGTCCCTATAAAGTATTTTTAACTCGGACAATCCTTATGATATGTTTTTGTTGCACGTTTGGTCCCTAGTAGATGTAAAATGACAAGATTACCCTTATTAAATATATTTTGCTTTATTTATCTATTATTATAAATTACAAATAAAACATAAATTAAAATAAATAAATAAATAAAACCCTAAGAAAATAACACAGTTTGTCATCATCCCTTCATCCTCGTTTCCTCTTCATCACCGTTCCTTCTTCCTAATTCCTAACTTCTATAATAATTAATAAGTTCGTCTTCTCCATAGGACATCACTTTATATACTGCAACCGACCACCTTCGTTGCGTGAAATCGATTCTTCCGCCGGAAACAATATTGTTCATATGGTGAAGATTGATTGCCATACACCTCACAATTAGACTAGGGGGTTTACAGTGAGGGTCAAATCCCCAAATGGACTCGATTTCTTCTTATTGGAAGCCTAATCGAGTTGACCTGGACTCGATTATGTATGAGAAGAGCATGAACATGGTTGATTATTTAGGATTTTCAGGTAGTTTGAACCCTAATCGATCAAGTGGGTTTTATGGGGTGCAACGGCAGGGAGAAGACGAAGGAGAATGAAGCGGGGGTTAGGTTGGACGTCGGGTTTCTAAAAGCAATGGTTTCAGAAGGGGGTAGACTTTGAGGTGGAGGTTTGCGAAGAGAGCTTGGAGGAACGACGTCGTCGATGTCGGTAAATGTTCCGACTGGAAATCTCCATCTCCATTTTTCTTCAAATTATTTATTGATCAACACCAGTAAATGCCCTTTTTGTTCCCCAATTTGTTGATCCATCTTAGCAATCTCTTCGTCTTATTCTGATTTTGCTTTTTGTTAATTGTGATGGTGAATCCGTTTCTTGGACAACTATGGGAAGCGAGAATCAGTAGTCAATTAAGATTTAAAAATGTAAATTCCAGATTTTGATATAAAATAGAGATTGGTTTTGAGTTTGATCAAAGTGTTTCTATTTGTTGTTGAAATTTTCAAATTTGTTGTTTCACCAGATAAAGTTGAACAGTCAGAAAGCAGCATCCCAGTTATAGGTTTAGGTTAACTGCCAGAGAAGTATTGATTTTAACTCCGACGATAAGAACAGTGGTGGTGGTACAGAAGACCGACGATGGCTTTTAGGGAGGTGAGCCAGCCACATTACAGGATACAAGAGCAGAAGAGGAAAAGGTGAAAGGAGGGTTGTATGGGTGACCGGGTGGGGGTTAGTTGAGGATAGGTTTATTTAATTATTTAATATTTAAAATATATATTAACTAAAATAAAATTATAAAAGAAATCAATAAAAATATTATTAAGGGCAAATCAGTCTTTTTAACTTGATCAGGGACCAAATCCGAGACGAAAACAAAATACAAGGATGATCCGAGTTAAAAATTATTTATAAGGACCAACCATGCAGATTACCCCAAACCACAGGGACCAATCGTGTAATTTATCCTTTAATTTAAAACGAAGGCTTGAACATTTTTTTTAGACAAAACTGTCAAATTGGTCCTTGTGGTATTCAAAAATCTTTGGATAGGGTCCAAAAAGTTTTTAACTTGCATGGATGGTCCAAAATCAAGAATTTCCTGTAATTTTAGTCCAAAAAATATTGAAAAGACTATTTTGCCCTTCTCATTTCTTTTTTTTATTTTATATTTGTTTTAATACCTTATTAATTAAAAAATAAATAAAAGAAAAATAAAAAATATATTTTGGGTCCACCCCACCAGCAGGTTCTCTCTCTCTCTCTCTCTCTCTCTCTCTCTCTCCATTGTCTTCTTCTTCTCATCCTTTCTTCTTTCACACATAAACAAATACCGATCCACCATCGTCGGCCACCACTCTTAGCCACCACCACCACCATTTATTCTATCTTTACCTCTCTCTTATCTCTCATACATACACACAAAGAAAACAAAAATACAAAAAACACTTTTAAATCCAAAAATAACATCAACCCACATTCAGTAGTAAAACTTTGGATCTGAAGGTGTGATATGTCACCGATGGAGCTCGACGATTCTCAGGAGGTTGGAGATACATCGACCATCCATCTTCCCTCTTTGTTGCCTCCGTCATCGCTTGAAACCCTAAACGGAAACGGATCTGAAACCCTCATTTGCAAATGATTGCTTGAAACCCTAAATGTCGCTGCCATCAGTGAGCTGGAACCCCTAAATGTCGCCGCCATCAGTGAGCTGGAACATCTCCGGAGAAGGAGAAAGACGGGCGGATCAACCATCGTCTTCGTCGAGTTGTAGATCGGAGAGACAGTTGTTTTGGAAACGGCCAACGAGTGGGTTTCTTCTCGGCGGCTCATGGGCCTTCTGAGGCGTTGAGGTGGTGGTTGTATGTTCTTGAGTGAGTGATTGTATGTTCTTGAGTGAGTGATGTAGTGATGTTTGACATATTTGGGGTTGATTTACTCTGGTGAAGAGAGGGAGATGATGAGGATGTTTCTGGTAAGGGTTGTGGTGGATGACGGTGACTGGCGGTGGAGTTTATCGGTGAAACCGGTGTTGTTGGGTGGACTGGCGGTGGAGTTTATCGGTGAAACCGATGGTGGATGAGTGTGTTCATCATGGATTGTGTTCGTATATGGAGTGTGTGTGTGGGGGTTCTTTCTGGAGAGAGAGAGAGAGAGAGAGAGAGAGAGAGAGAGAGAGAGAGAGAGAGAGAGAGTAGGGGTGGGAGTGGGCCCAGTTCTTTCATTTTTAATTTTTAATAAATAAATTATTAAAGAAAATTTAAAAAATACAAAAAAAGAAATAAAAAGGGCAAAACAGTCTTTTCAAGTCCTTCATGGACCAAAACCAAAGGAAATTCTTGATTTTGGATCTTCCATGCAAGTTGAAAACTTTTTGGACCCTATCCAAAGTTTTTTGAATACCACAGGGACCAATTTTATAGTTTTGTCTTTTTTTTAATAATGTAATTTTTTGTTATATTTTTTGTAAGACACTGGAGTACCATAAATCAGAATAAAGATTTCGTTATGAGTTGTCATAAACCCTAAAAGATAACCGAAACCTGATGAAAAAAACCCAAAACCCAATAAGACTCCCTAATAAAATATCCAAAAGATATTGGGGCGGGTTTAAGAAACCATGCCCCACCCCAAACCCGCCCCGTTGCTATTCTTAGGTTGAGATAACAATATATAACCACTGGAAAGAAATATCAACATTAAAAAGTTGATTTCATTTCTACCTATTATTATCCTTAATTAGTAAATATATAAATAATTAAGCTAACAAAGGCATATATAAAACAAACAGTTATAACCACAAAGATACAAAGCCTTAAAATTAATTAAATGTGGTTGAAATGTGAGTAAACAAAACATATGTTTCTCGTTTAACAAAACTTAAGAGTTTGAGGGCAGATTAGTGAAATTTGTGAAATTCGACAACTCTTATGATTGAAGCATTTAATGAATCGGATGATTTCTTGTGAATCAACAATGGAGGTCACCATCTTCTTCTTCTTCACTTCATCTCAATCTAATGAGGAGAAACCCTAACAATGGAGAAACACATTCAAACCTTCCTAAACAAAATCTCATACTTAGCAATCACCATAGCCACATTCACTCTACTCCTCGTCTTCCTCTTCCAAACCCCACCAGAAACCTGCATCAACCCTAACCACAAACCTCATCCCAGATCCTCCTGTGACGCTGCTCACCGCCCAATCACCACCATCGAAAAGAAAAACCACCGTCTATGGTCCACCCACACCTGGCGGAAATCCGTCGATTCGTTCTCTGCAATCTTCAATGATCTCCGAACCCTAAAACACATCTCCAACCACACACACGCTCTAATCGTCTCCGCCGGTGGCGGTCAGGCTGTCATGTCGCTAAAGGAGATCGGATTACACGAAATCACCGGCGTTGAAGTAGTTGATTCTCCGCCTCTGGTGAGTAGAGCAGATCCACATAATTTGCCCTTTTTTGATGGGGTTTTCAATTTAGGGTTCAGTGCTCATTTGGATCTGGCATTATTTCCATCGAGGTACGTTAGGGAGCTTGAGAGGACTGTTGTGGTTGGAGGCGTAATTGTGGTTTGTATGGAGGAGTGTGGAAATGGTGAGATGAATGAAGCTCTGAAACTCTTCAGGAATTCAAAGTTTTCTCAAGCGAAAAATGTCACATTGATGGGATCTAAAATGACAATGATCATCATGAAAAGAATTAAAGCTCGTTCTTGAAGATATTCGAGGTAATTTCTATGTAATCAATCGCTGTAAATTATGTTTTGATCATTATGTTATATTTGTTGTAGATGATGATCTTCAATGTCTATATTACACCAACTACATTTAAATCCATTCGATTTTTCTTTGCTTGATTATGAGCATTCATAGCTTCTCTTTGATTTTTTCTTTTCTTGTATTCATATGTTTCTCTATCAAGTTTTGTTTTTGTTAAGTTGTTTCTCTATCAAGCTGTTTCTTTTTCCTTTTTTTTTTCATCTCTTAGATTATTTGTGATTCCGATTTTAGATGTGAATTAACACACTTATCTTGCCATCCTTATGTTTGAGAACGTATTTGAGCTATTATCATGGTTTGTTTGTTTAGTATTAAAATAAATATAGATGTTCTTTTGGATTTTTCTCATTAAGAAATAAGAAGAGGGTAACATGGTGTAAAGACTCAACATTTTGATGAATGTGGAAGTTATCATCTTTCTTTTTTAGAGGGGAATTTTTGACCCAACCTGAAAATAAATGTATGTAGGTTGATTTTTCTGACCCACCAACTCGTTAAATATATATGATTTTTAAAAAAATATTTAATATTTATTAATTAATTGGTATTTGGTTATTTGCTTGGAGGGTGCCCTAGAATCGAGAATCCCAAATCAGAAACATGTCTAACACCTAATTCGATGTTTGCCTTTCCATCGTCTTATCCTCATTGGCTCCCACCCTTCGTCTTGTCGGATACTTGACACCAGCGTCAGCAAACACGAGCTCCATCGTTGCCATTAGACGTCGCCCTTCCCCTTTCACCAACCCACCATCGCTGGCGAACCAGTCGATAATTTGTCATTTTGTCACCAACATTGCTACATTTCAGTGTAAATGCTTAAATGCTAACACGTAATTAATTCTAGAGAAGTGTATAACATGTATAAATTTAATATGTGAAATGTTAACTTAAAACCGATCCGTTGACCCTGACCATTGACATGAAACTTGAAACTGATTTGCGAACCTATGTATAATTTGTGTATAATTAAACAGGGTATGTGATTTGTGTATGGGTTGATGTTTCCATTCCACGAATCTATGACTCGCCAACCTGTCAATCTCAATACATATATGAGATGGGTTGGGTCGAAGTATTCTAAAACCCGCGACTCGAGAACTCGAATTCGACCTAATTGCCACCCCTATTGTTTGTCATGAGAAGAAGATTAAACATGAAAATTTCATTAACCACAAAATAGTTTAAAAGGTTAAAACGATTGTTTTTATCATTTAGCACAATTATTCAAATAACTAACAAAATAACATGTTTTCGTTTAAAAACAAATTTATTTGTGTTATCTGAATCAATGAACAAGTCAGATGTTGGTAAATGCCTTTTAGTGCTGTCACATTTCCAAAAAAAAAAAAAAAATCATCTTAATTTAAAATAATCGATGCACTCTAGAATATTATTGATGCATCTCTTTTGCCATACCCTCGATGAGACGATGTTTTGCAAACTTTTCAGTTGGTTGCAAAAAGTGTGGCAAATATTATAGTGTTTTGTTTATGAGTGAATGAAATTCTAGGCTCTTTCATGTCCCACTACCAGATATGACAATGGGGATGGGGAACACAGCGGACCCCAATCCCCATTTCCATCCCCGAATCCTTATTTCAATCTCCATCCTCATTCTCATTTCCATTCCCATCGGGGAATATAAATAAACCTCCACCCCCACCCCCAATGGGGAGACGGGGGATAACGAGGATTTCTTTATCTCTTTTAACATGCAAATTTTTACGTAAGAAAAAACTCTATATTTCAATTTTATCAGCATAAGTTTAAAGATTTTATAAAATATATAAGTACCCATAAATCGCATAAAAATTATAAATAAATTTTCTACCAAATTTAAATACATATATGAAAAATCAAGTAGAAAAAAATTATGAGATTGATATTTAACGTAAAATAGATCAAGATATATATATATATATATATATATATATATATATATATATATATATATATATATATATATATATATATATAAATCATTTATAATTGTGGGCCCTCAAAAATTAAGATAATTGTCTTAAAATTCAAGGAAATGAAATATGGACCATAGGATTTTTTTTTGACGGTGTGGATTATGTTGGTTAGTGATCCATGTGAAGGGATCACAACCAATCACAATACAATATATAATATGTACAAATATTTAAACAATATGTGCAAGCCATTAAAGCTCATTTGCTATCCGTAACAACCAAAACACATAAAAATCTCACACGAATCGATCTATATTTATTTGGGCCGTTCATCAAACACTACAATCCAACGGCCTGCTTCTTCCCATATAAGTAGTATTGACCCAAACTCCTTGACCACATTTCACCTTCGTATCTCTCTTTAGACCCTAAAATTTATCGGTCGCTTGCTTTGCTAACCCCATCATAATGTTTTTGCTCTATATGTCCACTTTCTCCTTTCATTCCCTATTCATCTAAAAACATTGATGCAACAAATAGCTTCTGCATGACTGCATCACACTCTTCTACATCACTCTACACCGGAAAAATGAATAAAGCTCCAAAAACACTAAAGAAAACATCTGCGCTTCTCCTGCTCTCTTATTTCTCTCCCTCTCTCTCTCTCTCTCTCTCTCTCTCTCTCTCTCTATATATATATATATATATATATATATATATATATATATATATATATATATATATATGTATATATATGTCTCAATATCTTAGATCTGGCTCTGCGTTTTATATTTATTCATGTTTTTGTTGTTTATTTGTTATTTATTCTGTTTAATTTTCCATTTAGCTTCATTTTTATTGATTTTTGGATGTTTTGTGTGGCAGGATGAAAGTTGAAGAATGCAAGCATATGATTCCTATATCCGTCGTCGATTATTTGTTCTATATCTGTTTTTTCCGTTTTATTTGTTTTAAGGTTCTTGGCCAAATCTTTATGTGTTTGTGTTTGTGTTTGTATATAAATCTGAGGGTTGTTCCTGAGTTTGCGTGTTTTTTATTTTGTGTTGTGTGTGTATCTGATTTGTTGAATATTAGTATGATCTGTGGTATTGGTATGTTTAGTTATGTATTTGTAATTTCACATTTAGCCAAATAAACAGCTGGATCTGATAAGCATGATTTGTTTTTAATATTATTGCATCAAAGAAGCATCTTTTTGTCTTCGATTGTCGTAGATAAATTTTGGGTTGAAGTAACCAACAAAATAATATTAATTACATCAAAAAATAAAAAAGCAAAATAATATTTAACTTTATTATGAACTTACTCTTATTATTGTTTGATTTAAAAGGGTAATTGTAATAGAATGTACTTTGTTATTGAAACTGTAAATTAAATAAATGATTATGCTATAAAAAATATCAATATAGCTATCTGATAAATTACAAAGTTGGGTTACGTATGGACCAGTTTCACAAATAAAGGAGTATGAGTTGATTTAAAAAATAAAAAAATTGAAAATAAGTACAAAAGCTTAATTAAAATCTTGATAGAGACCAAATTGAAACAAATAACAAAAACATGTCCATACTCTCATAGTTATAACATTGTTAAATCATTATATGTTTTCTAAGCCTATTTATAATATAATTTTTTAAATAAAAAGTTAGAATAACACAATAGTCACGGTTAAATAAATTCTTTAAATTTTTTTGAACTAATTACAATTCATTGTACTTTATATTTATTTATGTTTTGAGAACTATCATAATTTTCTCTTAAATATCTTGAGTTTGATTTTGTTTCAAAATACTTGTTTGTCTTTCTTTTCTAACACCATTGTAAAAATTTGGATAAATTTGCTATACGTTTTAAAGATTTGCACTTTTGGTTGTAATTATGTCACATTTCATTCAAAAAATATGAAAAACTGATTAATTCTTGAAAAACAACAAAAAATTTGTATACTAAGGCTTTCCACAGCCGCTATTGTAAAACAACTTTGCAATGCTATATCACAAAAATCAAATGTCATGTGTACTTTGTCTTCACAGTTTGCAAGACTTGCAAATATTAATTGTACTAATATTTTAACAAAAAACTTTATTATATAATTATATTAAGGGTTGTGTTATAAGTACTATCTTTATCCAAATTTACCCCCTTTAAAATTAATCAAATCAATTTTTTGATATTTGATTTGATATTTTTTTTTCCTTTTTAACACAAATTATTATTCTTATTATTATTATTATTATATTTTATTATTATTATTATTATTATTATTATTATTATTATTATTATTATTATTATTATAAATTTTGCACAAAATTTTAACATTTGGACGACATTGTAAATTCGACCGGCTATATAAAATTTGGTTTTTAATTATTTTTTATATTTTAATACTAATATTCTTATTGTTATTATTATTATTATTATTATTATTATTATTATTATTATTATTATTATTATAAATTTCGAACAATATTTTATAAATCAGACATTATAAATTCGAACGACTATATAAAATCGGTACATAATCAAAGTCTATCAATATTAATTATGGATATTAATTGGTGCGATATTACAGTTGCGTGTTGCATCATGCATATTGATACAATGTTATCCAGATTGAAAACATTTAGTCGAGTATTTAATACCGTACCAATTAATATCCGTAATTAATAGAGATAAACTTTGTTTTTGTTCCAATTTTATATAGTTGTTCGTATTTATAATTTCCGATTTATAAAATGTTGTTCGAAATTTATAATAATAATAATAATAATAACAACAATAGTAATATTAATATTAAAATATAAAAAATAATTAAAAACCGATTTTATGTAGCCGTTCGAATTTATAATGTTGTCCGAATGTTAAAATTTTGTGCGAAATTTATAATAATAATAATAATAATAATAATAATAATAATAATAAAGAATTAAAAACAAAAAAAAAAAAAACAAAATAAATAAAAACAACAAAAGACAAAAAATCAAATCAAGAAGGATGTAATTGAAAAATATGGGATAATTATAGAAAACTCCTTATATTAATTCTTCGTTTCCTATTATTTTTTTTATCAAAAATTGAATTCTCTTTCCAAAAACTAATAAAATGATGATAAGTTGACATTCATTTGCAAGATGGTACCTTATTCATTTGCAAGATGGCACCTTGCACCAATGGAGATGCTCTAATGATATGCAAATCATAACATCATTGTGTTAGTAGACTTTTAACCTTTCCCACTTTCCATCTCATATTTTATATCTCTATTTAAATGGTAGGTATATGTAAAGCTTCTAATATTAATAATATTAATTCGTTATTATTTTATTTTATGTCATTTGAAAATGAAACTCTTGTAGTTTTAGTTTAATTTTTTAATATATATATATATATATATATATATATATATATATATATATATATATATACAAATTTTAGAGTTGTTTAATTTTTAATTTCTTTAAACCTTTAAAATTTTATTTACATTTATATATTACATACTATCTTAGTATAATTATTTTGAATTATGTTTTTTTTTAGTTTTTTCAACTAACTTTGAACTTTAGAAACTAAAATTCAAAATCTAACTATTCAACTATACATTATATGGAAATAAAGTATCAAATTTAAATTTTGGTTTGTTATCATCATTATATAAGAATAAGAATGTACAAATTGTTTTATATTTGGTGATATAAACATTAACTTTGATTAAATATGTGAATAAAATCCGAAATATTTTTGGAAAAACTATGTAATTTGTTTCAAAAGTAAAACAAAAATCCTAAACATGTTTGGAAAAACGAATTATTTAACTTTAGTTTTTTATTTTTTATTTTATTTTTTTTAAATAAAATAAAATATATTAAACATATCACCACCAAAATACATTGAAATATACACAAAGAAAAGCATTTGTGAAAAATTAAAAATTATTAAATTATAATAACAAATGAATTGTATTGCTCTCTCATATTTTAGACACCAACAAAAATAACAACAATTGAACACTAATCGATGATAATAGTAAAATTATATATTGTTGAAAAAACTAAAATGAATTTTAGAACTAATGACAAAAACAATATACATGATAATAGTAAAACCATATATTATTGCAAATCGATAAAACTAACAATAATGTATGTTAAAAAAGAATGAAACTAATAATACAAATAATATACATGCACTCAAACTTCACATACATCTAAATTGATGGAATTTAAAACTGTATATTTAATTTTAACAAAAAAGCAACTTACTTCAATGATATCCTATAATAAAACAATTTTTTTATATATACATATTATAAAAAGAGCGACACGTGTTTATTTTTTTTACCTGAAATAGCAACGTACATATATTTTTAACCAAAGATGATAATGTCCTGTCGTTAATTGAAAGGAACAATTTGAACCACATTGAAAGGAATCTAACTATTGTCCCAAAACTATTCACATAAATGAAAATAACCACACCCAACAAAATGCTTTTTATTTGAACCTGAATAAGCAACATACTTATACATTCAAGCAAAAACAACGTTGGCCATAGAAACGAAACATTTTCACGTATGCAAAAAGAAAATCAGTCGCTGCCTAGGAACTACTATTTGAAATGAAATTAATCGCCGCCGCTGCATTGTGCGGGTCGACTACAAGTATGTATATACACACACACACACACACACACACACACACACACACAAGTTTAAATTAGATAAAAGAAAAAACAAAAAGTATAATTTCAACCAAGTAATTACTAATGAGTTAGGTTACTTAGATCAAATTTTATATATTATAAACTATACTATAAATATATGTTTAATATTATTTTTATATATTAATATATGTCGGGGGCGGATCCAAGGTCGGGGATTAAGGGTATCCTCATCCCCATCCCCATTTCCATTTTTTTATTCGGGTATTTCTCATCCCCGTCCTCATCCCCGATCAACCTGGGAATTCCTCAGTCAAAAAAGGTGCGGGTTTCGGGTTCCCCATTAGGTATGCGGGTTTTGCCATCCCTACACACTACTCTCTCATGCATGAGGCGTTCTACTATAGTCAACGACAACTAAATAAGATCACGTTTAAGAGTAGTATACATTTGTACTTGTTTATCTTTATCATTTTTTATAATGTACGAATAAATGTGAAATTACTTTTATTCTTCAATGTTAACTTGTATAGACATAAACATGCCATAATGTAAAAACTTAAAATTGGTTAGTTACATTACATTAATCATTTATCTCGTACTTATGTTATTACTTTGATGTAACTTATAATTAGTAATTTTAATAATTTAGTTTAATTTATAATTTGTATTTACATTACCCAAATCATTTTTAAATTCCAAAATAATAATTTAGTTCAACAACCAAGCCGATTGTATAGACACCACTTAATAGATTATATCTACTAGAATTACATCTGAATTTCATAATTGAAGCAGGTGATGCAAAATAATGACTAATTAAACTTAACTAATTATAAATTAAACTAAACTAACTAAGCTAAACAAATTATATTTAAGTAAACGATGAAAGTGATAATAAGATTTACGGAAACTTACATCATGTTGTATAAAAGTGATATTGGAGCCGGAAATAACCAAGTTATATCAATTGCATCTGTCAAAAAAAATTATTTTGTTGTCGTATTTGCAAATAATTATTCCAAATTGTTGTACAATTTGTTTTGCTAACTTCTGCAAATGGTAATGACGTAACCCTTGACTCTTTGTGAGAATGTATGACAATCGTGACTTTGAGGAAATTGTGATTTTTAAATTGAATTTTTTGATTTTGCAAATGAATTTTTGATTTCTTTCATAATTGTAAAACTAGGTGTGTTTGGCGCGTCACAGCTAGCTGATAAGTTAGCTTATTTTTTGAACCTTTTTATGTTTTCGTGTTTGATAAATCAAAATGTCGCTTGTAAGCTAGCAGTTAATTTTTCAGTTAATATATCAAATATAATCATAATAGTTATTTATTTATTTTATTTTATTTTTTTAACTTCGAAGATAAATGCCCACGTTTAATTCTAATTTGCCAAAGTTTGTTTTTTTGTTTTGTTTTTTTTTTTTTTTTTTGAAATATGTATCGAAGAATCCTATTACCATTTTTATCACGACATGCTAGAAAGCTCGTCCATATTCAAAGGCCGAGCAATTCCATGAACAATAAACTTCTCCGACAAGAACAAATCCGGTGCAGTAATCGCGACTCCATTGATGAACACAACTTGAGAAAATCTAGACGTATCAGTGATCTCCACATCTTTACCTTTAACCAGAGTTCTTAAAGACGCACCTGCTGGCATGCCTGCCAACTGTTTGATAGAATGCCTAAATGGAACTATATGAAACCTCATGAACTTATCCAACAATGGTGATGACATAGCCATTAACGCAACATTCGGAGGTGTAAAAATCGTCACCGAATCCAAATCTGGAAAATCTTTCAGAATCCCCTGAATCACAGAGTTTAATCCAATGGCAAACGGCATGAATCCGGATGAGCTCAGAAATTTCACCACTCGCCCCCATTCTTCCTTGTTCTTGATAAATCCACGGACAACGCCGCCGCCACCACCACCGGATTCACACAATGGTAATGTTATGCTTTCTTGGTTATGATTGAAGGAAGCGAACGGACCTGCAACGCCATGAATAATGACGGGGCCTTGAAGAAACAAATTCGGGTGAGTAATCAACACGTTGTTGATTTCAAGAACATGATGTTTGTTATCGTTCTTCGTGATTGAAACTTTCTGGTGTTGAATCAAGGTTGGTAAGCAGGTTTTTATGGGTTTTTTGAACAGATCTTGGATGGTTAATTTTTCCGGCGAGATGTGGTAGGCGAGGAGGTGTTTGGTCATGTAAGGACGGATTGAGAGGTTGGAAATGGCGGAATCAGGAATGGCAAAGACGGTGGTTTCTGGTGTTGATAGGAAGAGGTCCGGTGAGATGTGGAGGAAGGTGGCTATGAAGTTGAATCCATTTGATCGGAGTAGTTTGGAAGCGTTGGTGGTGATGTCCGTGAAGGAGGAGGAAGTGTCGTTTGGGAGTTGTTGTTGTTGGTGGTGGTGGGAGCGGAGGGTGGTGGTGATTATGACGGCGAGAAGCATTGAGGCGGAGGTGAAGAATATTCCTTTACCCATTTTTGTGTGTTGAGTTGCAGAGTGAAAGAGGTGAGAGGTGAGGAGTCCCGAAGCGGTTGATATAGATTTTGATTATATTTTCGTAAACAACCCTCAAATTTTGTAAATGTACAAGATTAGTCTATCAATAATTCGATATCTTCATTTTAGTACTCCACATCCCAAAATCAAATGAAATCTTTTTAAATCATGATTTTGTTTTTTCAAAAATATTTCAATGCTTTCTCAGAATTTTACTAATTTATACGGGTGATTCAAATTCTAATTTATACGGGTGATTTGTATCGATTAAAGCTAAAGGAAGTATCCAAACCGCACATAGTGGTAAATGTCACATGACATTTCATTGTAACAGAAACACTAGAAGTCGTGGTGAATCACGAGTAGATGATGAAGATCTCCTCTCTCTCTTTTTATATATATATATATATATATATATATATATATATATATATATATATATATATATATATATATGGCATTTCATCGTACCAAGAACACTACATCTAGTGAAATCGTGGTGAATCACCAGTAGATGATGAAGATCTCTTCTCTCTCTCTCTCTCTCTCTCTCATTAATAATTTTTTTCTTAACCATTTACCACTCTGTAAATACCAACAAAATTTATCCTTCAAACGTAGATCATATTCTCTCTCTCTCTCTCTCTCTCTCTCTCTTCTTTTATTTTTCATTCATTTTTAATACAAAATGGATTCCAACAACTCCATCATAAATTCAATAGAAAAAAAATCTCGTATTTCTAGTTTAAGCACGCAAATTAAAAGTACTTTCTCTTTTAATCCATCGACTTTGGTTTATCGTTTCCAACTTGATGCCCATATTCACCAAAAAAAAAAAAATCAATATCAATATGTTCAAAAATATTATCTCAAGGCTATGCCAAATATTACCCCCAATATGATCAACAACAACTTTGTGACTTTTCTCATTAACGTTTCACAAACCCAACACCATTTTGCATCACCAAGCCACCACTTTACGGGACACAAACCCAAACTCTCGACGAGTCTGATGACGACTTCGTACATGAAACTCAACCCCTTTACCTGAATACATCTAGGAGAACCAACCCCCTCCATACCGCAAATGGAAATAAGCGGCGGCAACTAGAACGAAAGCATCCCTCATGGGTGGACTCCGATGGAAGAATTGTTGTTGACATAAGAGTGGGTCGACATATCTGAGGATACAAAGAAAGGAAATGCACAATCGATTAACCATTTTTACCTACACATTACCAAAATATTTCTTGCATAAATAGGGTTTGGGGGCTGCCATCATGTAACACCCGCAAATTCGGGCTAGACATTTAACATATAATAAGTAATAATTATTATAAATAAAATCTTTGAATAGGATAATTATTTGGTGTATGCTTTACGAGTGATAAATAGATGTTTTTTTGATAGAAGATTATTTTGGATAAATAATATTGATGAGGGTTATAGTATTCGTGATGACGATTTCGTAGGTATATAGAACGCTTGAATCTAACATCGTATGAATAAATTATGATTGTTTGAAGTTTTGCTTTGAGCCCTATACAACAAAAATATGTCGTAAAATAATAATGGAAGATAGGTTGCTTATTAGCCTAAGTAATATAAACAAAAGTCATAGTAATTCTATAAGCAAGAGCGTTCATATAAAGAACGCCTAAATCTGACTTCGTACGAGGAAGTTGCAATTTTTTGAAGTTTCGGTGTAGCAGTGTGCGACACATAAATCGAAATTAAAATCGGTTGAATATTAAAAATGTAAACAAGAGTCGAAGATCTCATGAATACAATTCCGTTAATACAAAGACATTCGATAACAAGATTCGTATGAAAGAGTTATGATTTTTACTTGGGTTTTAACAGTGCAAGTCTTCTAAAAATATAAAATTAAAAATACATTGATAATTAGCCGACGAAGTGTAAATACAAGTTGTAGTACTAGTCGATAGCTACACGCGGATATAAAAACATCAAAAACGAAGTTTGTATGAGAAAAACACGGGAGGAGTGATTATAGCACAGAGGCGCGACACGCCTGCTTATAAGGCTCGACGTGCCTGGCCAGTCCGCTATATATATATATATATATATATATATATATATATATATATATATATATATATATATATATATATATATATATATATATATATATATATATATATATATATATAAGCAGTTTTGCAGCCACTACTCATGCCTTCACAACCCTTTTTCCCCTAAATCAACTTTCTTCTCCTAATATCTGATTTTCTCAAGATTTTTGAAGTTCTTAGCGGGGCTCTGGCTCGTCGGAGAATCCAACAAATAGAGACGTTCGAGTCGAAATTCTGCTCACACAATTTTCCGGTTTTTGCTAAAATTCTTGTAAGTTAAACTACACTTACTATGCTTTAACTGTAACTTATATTTATATTCATAGTTTTTATTATGAATCAATAAATAAGATTTATCAGTGATTCCATATCATGATACTGATTGATCTACTTACATGAATGATGTCTATGCTGGATTTAATGATGTGTTTAAAGTAGGATTTCCAAACAGTATACTATGTATACGAAATGAACTATACCTATAATATGATCTTATCTAGTTGTTCATTATCAGCTATAGATCAATATTCATTGAGATTACTAAAGGATCTATACTATTATTATTATAGTTGCAAGAACTACAAGACTAAGACTTAGTGATATTCGTACCTAGGTATTTCCAAAGGAAAATCTAAGGTGATAGGCGAAGCACTAACCATATCACCAATTATCCACCTTAACAAGTGAGTGCATGGTTACTTTCATGAACATGATTTTAATACACATATCTAATAAATGAATTAAATATTTGTTTCGAATATGTGCTAGATGTACATATAATACTATTACATAATAATAATAATAATAATAATAATATAACTATTATTTCTGGGAAAATAAATATATATTAAATACTTAATACTTTGTGTTAAATTAGGATAGTGTTGCCTAAACAAAGTTGGTATTGGAGATTGATTAGTAAACTTGCCTTATAAAGGATGATTAGTTTGAGTTAAGTTGAAGAGATGTTAGTTACACCTTAAGACTTGAAAGAGATTCTTAGTTCAATTAACTGTGGACATTAGAGTAGTTTTATGTTGGGATGTATATAAGCTCGAAACGGAGGGTAGAACTATGTTTCTCAAGTGCTACTCATCTAGGGTGCCATTATGTGCTAGAAGTACTTTTTACTTACCAAGTCTTTTTTCAAATCTCTGTTTGTCAGGTGCTACTTGTGCTGGGGTATTAATATACGCTGGGGTGCGAATCCTACTTGTACCAGTGTACTATAATGTGCCAAAAGTACTATCATGTACAAACTCCTTTTTGACAATATTACGTGGCGGAGTATAGGAGCATACTGGAGTACTATACTAGTATCCCCTCTTCCTTTTCTTTGACGAGCTTTGTGTATCAGCGTTTCTAGTGTCGAAGTAATTAAGGGAACTTCATAGACTGCCAAATAGGGTAAATTAGTAATAGAACACTACTAGGCATGTCTATTGTTATTTTTCCAGTTAAAGTGAGTATGGGGGTAGTACTTCAAGTACAAATACCTCAGGTAGGCATAGTTATCTAGATAACCACCCCTGACTTAACTGTCTCATCGTATTTTATGAACTGAGGTTTATGGTGAGACTTATTCCATTCCTCTCCTTTGATGTCCTTATTAATACTCGTTTGCTGCAAGGGGAATCCACCTAAACAACGTAGTTAACTTTCTGTTCACATTGATCCTTTAAAATGCGTAAGGTCTTTGTATAGGATCAGTACATGGGGATTGACAGGATAGGGTAGATTGTTTTCGAGATATGATGTATCCGTGTTGATGATAGCAATTGGCTTGTAGGTTCAATATATATATATATATATATATATATATATATATATATATATATATATATATATATATATAACATTGTGTGATTGAAAACCCTATGTATCTCACCAGGTTTCCCAACCTGACCCACTCATTTTATATGCATCACAAGTAGTGGTGTTTAGACTGCTGGAGGCTTTGATAGGATGTTGAGTGAATGAAGAAAAGACCAACAATAGTGTTCAGGAGCATTGGGTCTTTACATTGTAACATATTTTATGTATCAGTTTTGACATCCTTAGGATTATTATTTGAGCCAATCATTTGCACTCAAAAAGATTTTAATATACTGAGATTTGTTGCAAATAAAGATATTATGAACATAGAGGATGTCACAGTTAATATCAGAGCACTAGTTTAATCAAACTAGGACTTATGAGTATTTCTAGACTTAAACATAAAGATGAGGTGATAATGATGAGATGTGTGTCTAGTATATCTTAGGTTGTATGCCTAAATATACACAATGACTAGGTTACTTTAGGGTAAATACCTTAATAACTATTATGTGCTAATGAAAAATTTTATTTTATATCATGCCTTAGGTTACCTTACTTGCTATGATATACACTAGCATTCTATAGGAGAGATGCCTTATATGCTAATATGTGTTAATTATTATGTAATATAACATGCCCTTAGGTTTCTTACCTAGATTGCTATACTTGAAAGGATTTAACGTTTGTAGTGGACCTTGGTTTGGAGAAGGAGATTTTACATGTTCAGGATTCTAAATGTTTAATTACTATATTAGAATTGACATATGTTAAATGTGACTTGAGCATTTGGAGCATTCTCATGGAGCAATTGAAGTCAATGGAGCACTTGGAACTCAATGGAGCACTTGGGGTTCATGGAGCATATGATAAAGGAACGGATCATCTGAAAAGGGAATGTCTGAAAAAGGAACGTATCAAGTGCCAAAGGAATACATCATATAGAAGAGGAGTTGGAACATCTAGAAGGGGTTTCGAGCACTTGGGAGTTATATGGAGCAACAAGGGAACTTGTTGCACCATCTTATAAAGGGTTAGGGCGAGAAGGATGTTGTTGCACCAAGGGCATTCCTTTTTATGCCAAACATATCCCTCTTGCACCATGGAGAGTCCCTCTTGCACCAGGGAGAAGCATTTTTGCTCTAAGAAGATTCTTGTTGCGCTAAACATGTTCCTGTTGCACCAAGGTGGTGATGTTTCTCCAACCTAGAAGTTCTTGCACCACACTTGAATCATGTTGCTGTTGGGTTTTGAGCAATCTAACACTTCCTAAGTGTGCATGCAACCCTAATAAACCTTGGATCTATGTTTTCTTCTAAAATACATGCAAATAATAATTTCCAAGGTTTCTTCCTAACTAGCATAACATAAGGGTTATGAATCATAAAACTACTAGTAGAAATACATACCTTTTGATGATGGTTGATTGTTTGGAGTTTGAGAGCCAAACACCAATAGTGTGAATGCCTCAAATGGAATCACAAATCACCACAAACATTTGGAAAACTTTGAGAGAGTAGTATATTTTCTTATGAAATCGGCCACCACTAAGTCCCACACAGCTAGTGTCATTTCTTGCATCATATGCTTATTTATATAGTGTGCATGGTTAGAGTGAAACCCTAATAACCCATGTCTTTTCCTTTCCAAGGATCCATGGGTTAAAAGCTCCATGGATCATCCATGGACTTCCATATTAGCTTAGCCCATTAACAAATGAGTATTAGCCCACACTATATAAAATATAATAGCCCATAATTTAATCAGTCTTCTTTTTAATCTCTAAATTAATTCATAATTAATTTAAGACTAAAACTAATTAAATAACATGACTTCATATTAATATATTATAACTTATAATATATTAATAAATCGTAAGTATACAATTCTCATAAAATTATCCATAAATCGTTTGGATGAAATGCAACCCAAATGGACCATGCCGGGTCGGGTCAAGTATGTACCAAATAAGTTATGGACTTAGACACCTTATCCAACAGTTGCACCATCCTTGCACATGTTGCGCCATCATGGTGCAAGATGGGCCATTTTGGTTCCTTGATGAGCCATGGTATCCATGATAAGCCAAGTATGCTATTAAGTCCTCTATGATGCTTAAGATCATTCAAGGATGCTTAGAATTTCGTGTTGCTCAAGATATACATCATGTTGTGCCACCATGATTGATGTTGGACCATTAGTGGTCATGATGCGCCACCTGTGCATCATAATGCTCCATTATGGTCAAGGTGGTCCATCATGTGTGTTGCTGATGTGCATGGGTTGTTTGACATGGAAGAATGTTATAGAAGATGCTACATGGCAGAATATGATTAAATGTCACCATTCATGGGCCTATGGGCCACTAGGCTTGGGCTATTAGGGTTTTAGGTCTGATTCCTCAACTATAAATAGGGATGCATGCTAGGTTGTTTTTTATCTTGAATTGTAGACTGATAGGAAAATCGTAATTATACTTGTAACCTCTATTTAAGAGCTCTGAAATAAAGAATACTCCCCTCCTACCCATAGACGTAGGTCACCTTGACCGAACCACATTAATATTATGTCTTGTGTGCTTATAGGTTAGCTTGTTATTCGCTTTACTTCCTAACAAGTGGTATCAGAGATGCGGTTTGTATTCCTATGATTGAAGGTGTCAACTCACAAGTTTGATTTGGAGAAATTCAAGGGTTCAAATGAAATCACATGATGGAAGGTGAAGAGGAAGGATCTTCTAGTTCAACAAGGATGTGCAGCGACATTAGAAGAAGAGGAAAGCTATTATTGTAGGAAAATTTGTGACAACTGTCAAATTCAGGTCATTCTTGGACTCATGCATCTTTTTATAAAACCATATATGCATATCATACGATGGCCTAGTAGTAGATATTAGGTCATAATCTTGTAGAAACTTGGATCCAACAAAAATCTAGGACTAATATACCTGACTCTTACAATTCAAGTGAATTGCTCAACTATTATAGAGAATGTCAATACCCGAATTAGAATAAAACTTCAAACTTTGATACAATTGAAAAAGGGTATGAAACCCTAAAATAAATTAAAACCTTCTAATTTCACTTCATTATATTTTTAAAGAGCTAACAAGGTCCCAAAACCCTAAAAAGTCGTAAAAACCTAAATTTTATAAAATTAACACCTAAACTCCATAAAAATTTATTATAAACCTTATAAGATCAATTTAAGTTAAAAAAATTAGTAAATATAATCATGGAAAGAAAATTTAATTATTAACATTTAACCCTAATCTACAAGTTAAATGTCAAGATTTTATGAAAAGAAAACTAGGTTAATGCATAGTTATAAAAATATGGACAAATTTATAAAAACAGGAGAGATTATAATTATATGAAATAAGTGAAAGGGAGACTCTATAATACCCTCAAAAAACTCGGCCTCCCCTCTCCCAATACATCCTTCCCCTTACCAACACACCTAATCATTTTCACCATATTTGCACTCTAACTTCTTTCTCACTCTCTCTCATTTTCTATCACTTCAACCACTTAACACTCTCATTCTACCTCTCCAAACCCACGAATATCATAAGCCAAGAACACCTATCCACACTCAAATCTTCATCTTCTAAGGTTGTTCTTCAAGGAATTCATGGAAATCCTTCATTTTCCCTTACTTTTCTTTCTTGTTTTAAAGAGTTTTCTTGCATTTCTCATTCTTCTACACCATTCTTTATGAACATTGATGAACATATCCATGAATGTCGACTTTGATGATGATGGTGGTAGGGTTTCACCCAAGAACAATATGCATGTTGTTTATCGGTGAAATCCAAGGACCAAAACCTATGTCAACTGTCAAGCACTAAAATATGGATTTTTACAAGTTTTAAGGGTTCATATACCTTATGCATTCAAGTATTTCCTTTGAAAACATAACTACGACCAACATATGTCCATGCATGGTCTTCAAACCGTGATGCATGTGATGAACACCGAGCTAAAGAGCTTGATGATCAAAGTACATTGTTAATAGTGCATGTAAATGATTTTAATTATAAAAAAAATCTAAAAGTTCTTTTCAGTTCGAAATAAAATTTTCCCAGATTCCCATTAAGATGATATGAATATCTGGAAAATCCCAAGAGTTTTTATCATTTCCTTGATTTATTAAAATTGTTACAAGAAAACAAGGGCATAAATCACATAAAATACTTTATGTGGTCTATAAATGCTAAATAAATTCGTGGATGACCCCTATGGTGAATAATGACCTCTCATTAATTTTCAATGATTTATGTTGCTGTTTAGTATGACTTTTGATTTTCTTTTTGTTTGGTTCCAATAAATCACAAAACCAATTTAGAGAGTGTGAAAATTGTATCTAACAATTTTCGCAGCTCTTACCAGAGGTGGGAGACTCAGCAAAATAATTTCAGAATTTTTCATCATGCATTTCTATTTTCCCCAATTTTTGTATTTATAATGGCCTAAAAATATAAAAAAATAGTTCTGCTCATCCAAAATTCATGAAAATTTACCAGAACACCTTGTAGTACATTAGGAGGCTACATTAAAATTTTGATGATTTTTCTCTTCTGTATACTATTTTCTCCTATTTTCTAAGTTTAAATACACTTAAATACACAAAATCAGATTATACAATATGAAAACCATCTTTGGTATTTTTCCCAGGTTATTTACACTGTAAATGATGTTACAAATCGTTTTGGTAATTTACTTTAACTGTTTATTATTTATTCTTCAATTAATGATTATTTAAAGGATAAAACAAAGAAAAATAGAAAGACCAACTGAAAAATATCTTTTATATTTTTCCCTGCTCCTATATGTATAATAATAGTAAAATAAAAAGTTTGAGTAATTTTTGATACTGTTTTCTATTTATTTCAATTTTTATTAGAATAAATGCTCAAAAATCATAAAATTGGGTAAAATAGTTTGGAAATCCATTTTTATATTTTTCCTAGTTTAATAATGTTTAATAAAAGTAATATAAAAAGTTTGAGAATTTTTATCCTTTGGATGCTATTTTTCATGAATTTATGTTGTTATGAAGGCTTAAAAATTTGGAAAAATAGTTAACTATATCAAAAATTCAAGGGAAATTTTTTGGAAGACCTCTATTGTATTTAGAATGAAAATACAAGGTTTTACAATTTTTGGAAACTGTTTGATAATATTTTACATTTTTAGGAGTTTAAAACACCTTTAAATGTGTTGAAATACCCTCAATTTATATTACTAAATCTGGAAAATTAATATCCCAAAAATTGTCTTAATCGTATGACTTATAGAATTTCATCATTTCAGAAAAATTGTAACCAATTAATATAAAACCAATATTAGAACATAAAATTGGCATTTCACTATATGTAGAGTTTAGTATATTAGAATTAGATTTCGACATGGAAACTCACTAGTGTGTGTTTGATGTCGTAGGATCCCGGTAGTAAGATGTTGGTGTATTCTGAGGCACCACTTGTACCTACTCGAAACATTGTGAGTATTCACGCACTCCCCTATTTTCGGTTTTTAAATGTTTTGGGGGTGGAAAAGCATGTCCTAAACTATTTTTATGTTCGTTGTATTTATTTTGACTCGTATGAAACTTGGTTGCTATATTTCGTATGTATGTGTATGTTACTTTAGTTCATGAGGACTGTATCGCGGTTAAGTCCCTGGAATCTCTAGACACAACTCAATAACTCTTTTCAGCCTATGGTTATTATGGATAGCGCTATCAGGAGGTAGACAACTCCTCACTCGCATGATTCGCTTGAGTGCATTTTACCATTTTATACACTATGCTTGCGATACACATAGTAGTCAATAGGGCACGATTCGGTCATTAGGCTTGGGTTGTGAACTCATGAATGGAAACTTGATGCACATACTATTCATTATGCACATACGAAACTTGTATTCCCATGTTAGCAACGACACTTGTATACTTATTTTAGCAATGAAACTTGAATACTTATTTTAGCAACGAAACTCGTTACTCATTATAGCAATAAACTCGTTTATCAATTATAGCAATCAACTTTGTTTCTCATTATAGTAATGAACTTTGTTTCTCATTAAAGCAATGTACTTGTATTTATGAAAAGTCTTATTCCAAATCTTGATTTTATAAACTTGTGAACTCAGCAACTATTTTCATAGTTGACGCTCGTTTTACATGCTTTTTCAGGAAATAATTAGTAAGTGGATATAAAGATTCATCATCATAGAGCATGCTGCATCGTGTGGAAGTTATTTTATGAAGTTATATTTTGAACAATGTGATTTTGGAAAACTTGTACTTTGTTTTGTTTAAGCTATGGGCTGTAAACTTTTAAATATTGCTATGATGTTGTATCTTTATCTTTTGCAATGAAACCTTTATCACTGTCATATCTTGCGTTTCCGCTTTAGCGGGGTGTGACAGAAATGGTATCAGAGCTAAAGTTGTAGAGAACATCAATTTTCCTTTAAGAAAACACAACCTATAACCAAAACTTATAAAAATTCTTTTTACATCAAACATATTACTGATATAATTAGGTCGGAGGTGTATCGTTGGACCTCAATTAAACATAGCCTGATCACCTATGTTTAATTAAGGAAAGATTTATACAAAGCTTGAGCTAAGTATAATGGGAATATGTTCAAAATTTGTTTTGAGAAAACTTTATTTCAAAAATTCAAAAACGTTAATTTTGGTGTGTGTAAGCATTGCATATTATAGGCATACATTGTCATTTATTTCATATCTCATTGAAACTATGTCTCAGTTCACTATGTCGACATCGTCATCCTCTCGCGCTAGCGCCTCAGCTAATGAGTCTGGCTATGTCACTGTTATCCCTCGACGTGATTCCCCCCGCCTCGGTGGAAGAAGACCCCTCGGAAGACACGAAAGACACAGGAGACTCGGTGGAGATTAGCAACGACAACGCCCCAAGTCAGCAACGCGAGACATCGCATGCATCGGTGTTTTCACAACCACCACTTTATGGACTTCATATTCGGAGGACGGCAAGGAAGAGTGTTCCTATCCCGGGAAGGATAACAACCAACATTGCAGGACCGAGAGCACCCCCACCATAGCGAGTCATTGGGATACCTGTCAGGCAGCCAGGTATGACCCCGGAGGAGTCCTAAAGAATGCAGTCGATGGCAGCAGACCTACGTCACAGTCTTGTTGTGATAGCTGGGCATCAGGAGGTTTTGGATGAAGTGATGACAGGGATGGAAATCCTGTTTCAGCATTCGATGGAGGCTGCTGACACTGCTAGTCCTGCTACACGAGTAGCAAGTCGTTCGATGATCGCATATTATGTGTTTGGGGGGTTGTTACTGATTGTGGTGCTGATGTTTCTTGTTGGGATAGCGATTAGTATTTGGTTCTGATTTCAGTATTTTATTTTATTTTGTCATGAAATGAAAACCCATGTTGGGTGTCTTTTGGGGAAAACATTAAAACTTTATTTTGGGATTGATGTATTGTTTTGGTTTTAAGACTATTTCAAACGGTAATGAAGAAGTTTATTTTTTTTACGTTTGAAAACTTTGACTATGAGGTCAAACCCTAGAATTTATTTAGTCAATGGTTGAATAAAAAGATTTTTCTTTTTCTTTCCTTTCTCAAATCTATATGCCTAGTTTTAATGCAAACCATTAATTTGACAACACTTATGGTTTTCAAAATAGTAGTGAACAAAATATTATACATTATTTTATGTATTTATACGTATTTCTTCTCTTGTGTCTTAGAACCATGTCAGGAAGGCCTAATCGCGGGCGCCCACAGAACGGAACACCCGATGTTGCTCAAGTTGTAGCACAACAGCTCATGGCAGCAATCCCAAACATTGTTACTCAAGTGACTACGGGTCTCAATGCTAACCAAGGAACTAGAGGAACAAATCAGGGAAGCAATGAAAGAGAATGCAACTACAAGTCCTTTATGGCCTATAAACCTAAGGAATTCCATGGAAAGGAAGGTGCGGTCGGGTTGCTGAAATGGATTGACAACATGGAGTCGGTCCTTCACGTTAGCAAATGTCTTGAACACAACAAAGTGGAGTATGCAACTTATCTACTCCAGGACAGGGCATTAACCTGGTGGAATACTCTAGTGCAAACCCAAGGCCGTGCGGCGACATATCAGCTAACTTGGGAAGACCTGAAGAAGCTACTCATAGAGGAGTATTGTCACAAGGATGAAATTCAGAAGCTTGAATTTGAGTTTTGGAACCATTCTATGGATGGAACACAAATAGAGAAGTACACAGTCCAATTTCATGAACTAGCAAAACTGGCACCTCACATGGTCACTCCTGAGGAGAAATGGATAGATTGCTACATCTGCGGTTTGGTACCAGAGATTCGGGGAATGGTTACTTTAGCAAACCCAACTACCATTCAGAGTGCAGTGACTTTGGCAAATCGATTGACTAACGACATGATTCGGACTAAGAATTCAGTAAAGGGAAGCTATGGTGAAAATAGAAAGATAGAAAATCAAGGAGAAAAGAAAAATGATGGTGGTTCAGGGAGGACGTAAATAACCACAAGGAATTTCATGGTGAGAACACAGGAACAAGAGCCGGTGAGGACTCAGGAACGGGGGCAGTACATTGGGCTGCATCGAAAATGCGATAAGTGTAGGTTCCGTCATGAAGGAGCATGTGCAGTGTGTCGAAAATGTAATCGAACGGGCCATATAGCCAAGTATTACAGGCTGAATAAGGATGAAAAAAGGGCATGTTACGAGTGCGTGAGTACTGATCACCTCCGCAATGCTTGTCCCAAACTAAACAGGGGGCCTGGTAACAATGGACAAGGCCAAGCTAGGCAAAATTTCCAAGGAAATCAAGGCGGGCGGCCAAGAGGTGTAGCCTTTGTGATTGGTGCAGAAGAAGCTCGTCAAAACCCTGAAGTGATTACAGGTACGTTCCTCCTAAACAATCACTTTGCATGTGTAATATTCGCTGCGGGAGCAGATAGGAATTTCATTTCTTTAGCATTTAGACCATTGATTGACTTGAATCGAGAAAAATGAGGAATATTTTTTCTATTGAACTTGCTTATAGGCATGAAATTAGGTCTAATGAAATAATTTCAGGTTGTAGTTTGAACTTAGCTGATAAACTCTTTAGCATTGACCTAATTCTTATAGAGCTAGGTAGTTTTGATGTAATAGTAGGAATGGATTGGTTATCCAAAAATAGAGCGGACATTGGTTGTTAAGAGAAAGTCATTAGGGTACCTCTCCTTAATGGAGAAACCCTTATCATACACGGTGAGAAGCCAGGAAGAAGTTTAAACATTGTATCAAGCATGAAGATTCACAAGTACCTGAAGAAGGATTGTATTGCATTCATGGCCCACGTGCTAGAAAGAGAACCTGAAGCTAAGCAACTCAAGGAGATTTCGGTGGTTCAAAACTATCCCGAAGTGTTTCCGGAGGAATTACCCGGTCTACCCCCTCACAGGCAGGTCAAATTTCGGATCGACTTAATTCCCGGAGTGACACTGGTAGCAAAAGCACCATATCGTCTTGCGCCATCCGAGATGCAAGAACTGTCCGGACAACTTCAAGAACTTCTAGACAAAGGGTTTATACGACCAAGTTCTTCACCTTGGGGAGCCCCAATATTATTCGTCAAAAAGAAAGACGGGTCATTCCGAATGTGTATTGATTATAGAGAACTGAAAAAGTTGACAATCAAGAATCGATATCCTCTCCCTCGAATAGATGACTAGTTTGATTAGTTGCAGGGCGCTTCATACTTTTCAAAGATCGACCTCCGTTCAGGATATCATCAACTAAAAGTTCACAAAGGAGACATTCACAAAACAACATTTAGAACCTATTATGGACATTATGAGTTCTTAGTCATGCCTTTTGGACTAACGAACGCACCCGCTGTTCTCATGGATTTGATGAATAGGGTCTGTAGACCATACCTAGACAAGTTTGTAATTGTATTTATCGATGACATACTTTTTTACTCGCAAACCAAAGAAGATCATGAGAGACATCTGAAGCTAGTGTGGGAGCTGTTGAAGGAGCAGAAATTGCATGCCAAGTTCACTAAGTGTGAATTTTGGATTCGGGAAGTACATTTCCTTGGTCATGTAATTGGCGAAAGAGGAATCCATGTAGATCCGGTTAAGATTGAGGCAATCAAGAAGTGGGAAAACTCCAATTACCCCAAGGTTTAAGCGCCATTCACGACACATTCCACGTCTCCAGTCTTAAGAAATGTTTAGCCAACGAAGCATTGATAGTACCTCTGGAGGAAATTAAGATCAATGATAAGCTAAACTTTGTTTAGGAACCGATAAAATTCCTTGACAGGGAGGTGAAACAACTTAAGCGAAGTAAGATTCCGATTGTGAAAGTTCGATGGAACTCAAAGCATGGAACGGAGTACACCTGGGAGCGTGAGGACTTCATGAAGGAAAAGTATCCACAACTTTTCCCATGCGATGACAAACGATGACATAGAATGAATTTCGGGACGAAATTCTTTTTGAGTGGGGGATACTGTGACAACTTTCAAATTCAGGTCATTCTCGGACTCATGCATCTTTTTATAAAACAATATATGCATATCATACAATGGCCTAGTAGTAGATATTAGGTCATAATCTTGTAGAAACTTGGATCCAACAAAAATCTAGGACTAATATACCTGACTCTTACAATTCAAGTGAATTGCTCAACTACTATAGAGAATGTCAATACCCGAATTAGAATAAAACTTCAAACTTTGATACAAGTGAAAAAGGGTATGAAACCCTAAAATAAATTAAAATCTTCTAATTTCACTTCATTATATTTTTAAAGAGCTAACAAGGTCCCAAAACCCTAATAAGCCGTAAAAACCTAAATTTTATAAAATTAACACCTAAACTCCATAAAAATTTATTATAAACCTTATAAGATCAATTTAAGTTAAAAAAATTAGTAAATATAATCATGGAAAGAAAATTTAATTATTAACATTTAACCCTAATCTACAAGTTAAATGTCAAGATTTTATGAAAAGAAAACTAGGTTAATGCATAGTTATAAAAATATGGAAAAATTTATAAAAACAGGAGAGATTATAATTATATGAAATAAGTGAAAGGGAGGCTCTCTAATACCCTCAAAAAACTCGGCCTCCCCTCTCCCAATACATCCTTCCCCTTCCCAACACACCTAATCATTTTCACCATATTTGCACTCTAACTTCTTTCTCACTCTCTCTCATTTTCTATCACTTCAACCACTCCACACTCTCATTCTCCCTCTCCAAACCCACAAATATCATCAGCCAAGAACACCTATCCACACTCAAATCTTCATCTTCTAAGGTTGTTCTTCAAGGCATTCATGGAAATCCTTCATTTTCCCTTACTTTTCTTTCTTGTTTTAAAGAGTTTTCTTGCATTTCTCATTCTTCTACACCATTCTTTATGAACATTGATGAACATATCCATGAATGTCGACTTTGATGATGATGGTGGTAGGGTTTCACCCAAGAACAATATGCATGTTGTTTATTGGTGAAATCCAAGGACCAAAACCTATGTCAACTGTCAAGCACTAAAATATGGATTTTTACAAGTTTTAAGGGTTCATATACCTTATGCATTCAAGTATTTCCTTTGAAAACATAACTACGACCAACATATGTTCATGCATGGTCTTCAAACCGTGATGCATGTGATGAACACCGAGCTAAAGAGCTTGATGATCAAAGTACATTGTTAATAGTGCATGTAAATGATTTTAATTATAAAAAAAATCTAAAAGTTCTTTTCAGTTCGAAATAAAATTTTCCCAGATTCCCATTAAGATGATATGAATATCTAGAAAATCCCAAGAGTTTTTATCATTTCCTTGATTTATTAAAATTGTTACAAGAAAACAAGGGCATAAATCACATAAAATACTTTATGTGGTCTATAAATCCTAAATAAAGTCGTGGATGACCCCTATAGTGAATAATGACCTCTCATTAGTTTTCATCGATTTATGTTGATGTTTAGTATGACTTTTGATTTTCTTTTTGTTTGGTTCCAATAAATCACAAAACGACTTTAGAGAGTGTGAAAATTATACGTGCTATTATATGTTAAATAGGATCCGTGTGCGTTCGAGACTTCTTTTGACTCTCACATCCCTGTCGTTGTTACATTCGTATCACACATCAAACAGTGAGTTAATACCCCTACACTTTTATGGTTTTTAAATGTTTTCATGGGCAAAATACAAGCTAAACATAAAGGTTTTCATTGAGTCAAAACTTGTGCAACTCAACAGTTTTCATAAAGCATTTAGATACGTTATTACTTTTGTATTATGCGGAGCATAAGGGATGTTTTCTAAATTTAATTGCAGAGTTTTCAGAATAGATTCATGATCTTAACAGCCAAACTATAATAGATATAGTTTGGGGAATTTCATTACTAGTTTTACAGATACAAACTACTCTCACGACTGAAATAGATTTAGTTTCTTACATACATTACAAGAGTACAACAATTAATAATTATTTAATTATAATTATTTTTACTCTACAATACATACATCGAATTCCACAACAAAACAACATTACCTTTCATATATTATTACTTGTAAAGTCGTTAACATGATTGGGAGACACATCCTTGGGCACTTACAAACTTAACAAAGTGGAGGACTCCACTTATGTACCAAAGTCTCCTGGAGGGAGAACGTGACTTTTGTGTATAGATCTATACAGGATTGACTACCCCGCGCCTTACTGCTAGCTACAGTAGGACCGATAGGTCTACGGGTGACAAAGTTATAAAGGATATTGGCGTCAGATTCATGCCATATCAAGTTTAGTATGGTCATAAAACTCGCCAATAATAACGATATATTTACATAATAATATACTACTCGTGAGCAATTGCTTTAATAACATAAGTGTGATACTTATGCCTTACAGTTTCAGAACCATTAAAGCAACAATACATGCATACAAGGGAAAATAAGGGATTTTCCCAGACTAAACCTTGGTACATTACTTACTGGTGGTTGCCAGGGTTTTCAAAACAGATCATACATTACTTACTGGTGGTATCCAGGGTTTTCAGAACGAATCATACTTCACTTACTGTATCAAACAAATCTGTTAGAAAATATCGGATTTTATTGGAAAACATACATACATTTTACAGATCTTTTCATAGGTTTACATTACAAAACATGCTGATGAACTCACCAGTTTTATGCTGATACGTTTTCAAAATTTCTTGTATTCTAAGGAAATCAATAGATAGGTACCTCTTGGAGTTTTGAGAAGACGGATTATATATAACTACGTCATTTACTTATTATACTTTTTATGTATGCAAACTATGTTTTAGATAGATGTAAATATTCATATTACAATGTAATGGTTGTGTTTACTTTGATTACTATGATGCAATTGTTGTGATACTACGAATGACGTCCTCCACCCCCGAACGTTTACGCCATTTGTTTTACGGTTTAGGGGTGTGGCAGATTGGTATCAGAGCTATTTTTATAGTGAACTAAGTATACCAAACCTTACATGGTATACAAATATAAACACAAAGGGGCTGAAGCGCTCTAAACTAAAAGTATACTTTCAAAATATAAGTATTTTTCGAGAAGTATACAAATATACATACGTACCAGAAACAATATCATAAGTAAAACAAAACAAAAGTATTTGGATGTTAGACACTGCTGTTAAACCTGGGCAGTTATGTAATCATGTCTAGTGTCAATATAAGCTGATTAACTATATTTATTCAAGACATGACCAACATGTGCTTCGGAGTGACTATGATGTTGTAGTAGGCCTAAAACTTACCAAGTATACCTAGAACAAGATATCAATATAACAAAACATGAAACTTAAAATACTATAGGAGTATTTTAGCTAGAGTCAAATACATTGCGAAGATTCATTTTCCAGTGTTTCTAGTCATTCCTTTAGCGATAGTTTACTTGCATTAGTAACTTTTCCTTGTTTATCGCTTAGTAGAACACTCTATCTATCAAGCTGAGATATATCTTGCTTCATATCTCTTGATTCAAATCCAGGGGACTTATCATCCTCTTCTTCCTTATTATTTTTAAAACAAGATGCCAAGCAGAAGGGCCAAACTTTGCAGGAGCCCTCCAAGAAATAGCGAATGGTGGCAGTCCACGCTGCTACTACTCCCGCCACTGCTCCTACAACTCAAGCTCCTACTAGTAGGTACACTAGTACCCTTCCTCGGTGCGATAAGTATAATTATCATCATAACCCCAACCCATGTGTGAAATGCTATGCAACAGCTATGGAAAGAAGGGGCACACAACACAAAGTTCAAGACAACAGTTCAACCAACCAATCGGGCTTCTGGAGAAGGTGTTGGTCAAGCATGTTATGGTTGTGGGGACGTCGGTCATTACAAGAGAAATTGACCCAAGGCAACAACCATTGGCAACACTGGGAGAGTGTTAGTAATGGGCCAGGAGGAGGCAGTTGCAGATCCCACCATTGTTCCGGGGATGTTCCTCCTTGACAACTCTTATGCATGCATTCTTTTCTATTTTGGTTCGGAGATAACTTTTATCAGCCATGCATTCAAACATCTTCTCAAACATAAACCCCAACCTATAACTGAAACGTTCACCGTCGAGATGGCTAATGGAAAGAAAGAGAGCACTAACGACATATTCATCGGCTGTACCCTTACCTTAAACGACCATTCCTTTCCCATCGACCTTATGCATGTTTCTATAAAAGGCTTCGATGTCCTCATCGGCATGGATTGGTTGAGTCCCAATCATGCTGATATCCTTTGCTATGAAAAAGCAATTTGTGTCAATCTTCCCTCTGGGGAACCCCTCATGATTTATGGCGATAAACTCAGCTCAAACCTTCGTATCATTTTGTGCATCAAAGCTCAAAAATTTATGCGAAAGGAGTGCCATGCATTCCTAGCCCATGTGGTTAATGAGAAACAGGAAGTTAAAGACCTCGAGAAGATCCCGAAGTCTGCAATTTTCTTGATGTTTTTCCCGAAGAGCTTCCGGGAATTCCTCTCGAGCGCCAAGTTGAGTTTCGTATCGATCTAATCCCTGAAGCTACCCCCGTAGCTAAATCCCCATATAGTCTAGCGCCAGCAGAAATGCAAGAGTTGCAGCCAGCTCAATGAGCTACTCAACAAAGGATTCATTAGGCCGAGTTCCTCACCCTGGGGAGCCCTAGGTTTATTTCTGAAAAAGAAGGATAGATCTTTTCAGATGTGCATTGATTATCGTGAACTGAACAAGCTTACCGTAAAAAATCGTTATCTTTCTTCCCAGAATCGACGACCTTTTTTATCAGCTCCATTGTGCTAGCTACTTTTCAAAAATAGACCTAAGATCAGTGTACCATCAGTTGCGAGTCCATGAGAATGATGTTCCCAAGACAGCATTCCGAACTCGTTATGGACACTACGAGTTCGTTGTAATGCCCTTTGGTCTAACCAACGCGCTAGCAGTATTCATGGATTTGATGAATCGGGTGTTCTGCCCTTTCCTAGACAACTTTGTAATTCTGTTCATTGATGATATACTTGTCTACTCTCGAAGTGAGGAAGATCATAGGCAGCACTTGAGGTTAGTACTGGAAACACTAAGAACTCAGAAGCTATATGCGAAGTTCTCTAAGCATAAATTCTGGATTCGAAAAGTAACTTTCCTCGGTCACGTTGTAATCGAGGAAGGCATACACGTGGACCCTTCCAAAATCAAAGCGATTGAGAATTGTCTGCACCGAAGACGCCCACAGAAATCTGTCAATTCTTGGGCCTCGCTGGCTATTATCACGGGTTTATCTAGAATTTCTCCAAGACTGCCAAACCCTTAACCACTCTGACTCAGAAAGATGTACCCTTTTGTTGAAATGAAAAGCAAGACACTGCGTTCCGAACATTGAAGCAGGCCTTATGCAGCGCACCTATCCTGTCTGTCACACCCCCAAACCAGACGGCGGAAACGTCCGGGGGCTGTCGTGACTCAATTGAATACCATAACATTGAATATATATGAAACATAACAACATTCGTCACCATTCATCAACATAGTACAACCAGTAGTGTTTACATATCATACATTGTTTAAACATTACATTCCCCAAAAATTAATTTGTTCAATTCATACAAAAATAAACCGCAACCGTCACTGGATATGATTTCCCTTGATTCACTGGCTCCCTGAGAATACAAGTATTTTGAAAAACGTCAACATATGAAATGTTGGTGAGTTCATAAGTAGTGTTTGAAATCGAATGTTTGTATTGTTTGAAGAACCACCAGAAAATCCGATATTTTCTGAAAAGATAAGTTTTCGAAAACGTTTGTGAAGATCCATAGGTATGCTTGTTCGTTTCTATACTTGTAAAAAAAAATGTTCATTGAAAATGTATGCATTTCAAATCAGTTCGTATTGAAAACCCTAGGAAAACCCGATGTTCTCCTAGTTCCTTGAATTACGTGATGTTACATTGAAACCATTGCATAGCGTATAGTGTCAGTCCCAGGCGACGTTGGAAGGTTTTTGAGCAGGATTATTTACTACAAACCCGCGTTACACAAACGCCCAGTTTATAGTTATACTAACGACTCCGAAGGCGTCGTCAGTACTAATCGCGTTATCCAATCGCCCTGACTAGGTGTAGTCCCACATCCGAAGAGAAAGAGATCACGAAGACCCCGGTAACTCCATTAGCCGGTTGGGGATAAAATGTACGAGGGGTCCCCGACCCGCCTCGCATGAAATGTAGACTTTACTAGCAATACCAAAGGACCCTTGGGGACCGGTGGTATACAAGCCATTGAAAGTCCATTTACGTTGTGTCGGATCGGTAAAACCCAACACACCGTAAAAAAAATGTCTTCGGGCCTTAAGATCAGGTCATTGGGCTAGCTAGGCTCAACGAACAAGATTTTACACTTGTGGGGCCCAAAGATGGTGCGTAGACGTCTGTGCACACTCGCATGTATATGTATTACCAAACGTTACTTGTATGAATCGTAGGGTCGTAGTGTTAGTAGTTGTAGATTTCTATTGGCTCGAGACCGAGCCAATTCGTTTAATAACGACTTTTGGGTATTGTAATGTATTGTATTTCGTCGATACTCGTGGTGCAATTATTTGATCAAATTGTGTACATTGAACTAGTCTTGAAATATTCCTGTTTTCAGCCCCTCATTATTTGTAAAATTTACATTTTCAACCCTTTTTATTAAATACTTCCCGGTTTGGTCCTTAAACTATTTTTCTTGACATTTTAACACCAAAAATTATTGAAATTAATATTTTTCAGCAAATTTTTCGTAGAAAACAGTTTAAGTCCTTGAAAATGCAGTTTTCTCGGTTTTAATCCCTTCTTTTCGCAACTTTGACAATTTTGGCCCAAATTGGAAAATTTTTGCAACTTTGGTCCTTTTTAAATTTAAAAAGCATTTTAAACCTTTGAAAAGGATTTGGAACACTTATAGTCCACTGTTTTACAGAAAGTTACAGTTTTGGCCCTCCAAAACAGAAAAATTCGCATAATGGGCCTTATTGGGCCGAAATTTTCATTTTTAGCCCATTAAGCTTGGAATTTATGTTTTTAATCCCCTAAATGAGTATATTTCCAGAAATTTATTTATTGAAACTGTTTTGGCACACTTCATCCATCAGAATCTGTGAAATGTCAATTTGGGCCCTTATTTTTGCATTTTTCACATCTTAAGCCCAAAATTTGTGTTTTTAACCCAAAGAAAATTATTACTAAACCACTTAGCCATTTTTCTTGAAACACTTTGTGTTTAGAAATATATTTGAAGCTAAAATCATTTAACACAAGATATATCTCGGTTTTGATGGGTTTTAAGGCTAGATCCAACATAAAAACACATAAAAGCATACATATAAGCATGGAAATCATACAAGGCATACAAAACACATATAGATCTACACTTTCACTTGTATTCCCCCCCCACAAAACTCATAAAAACAGAAAATAGGGGGTATGAAGCTCACCTTAGGGGGTAGTTTCGGTTCTTGATGAAAGGTTGGAAGAAATGAAGTGATTTTTGGCCTTTGCACTCCTTGATGAACTTTTCGAGATTATGGGGTTTCTAGAGTGCAAGATCATGATTTTTGCATGGATTAGGAAGAGGTTTTTGATAAACAAAGAATATAAGTCATAGATCCAAGCAAATCCTTACCTTAGATGATGATTTTTGTGGAAGAACTTCCTTGAATGCTACCTAAATTTCGAGTCTTTGGATGAAGAAGAAGAAGAAGCCTTGAGTGAATTTTAGAGAGAGTTTGTGAGTGTTTTGTGTGTGTGTGTGGTGTTGCTCTCGGCCGAAACAAGGAGAGAGGAGAGAAAAAGAAGTGATCTTGATATGATGTTTGCTTGGAAACATGAGTTATATGCATGGAAGTCCAACATATAAAGGTGAGGTGGCAACCCAAGGTCAACTCTCCCTTTTCCTTGGGCTTGGGCCGAGAATGGGGAGGGAAGAAGGAAAAATTGGGCTTTTTGCCCCTAAGCCCAACATTAGAGGTAGTTTAGGGTATTTATTGGCCTTATAAAATAAAATTGTGATTTTTATGCTTTATTAAGCTAGGTTAGGTTAAATTATGGATCAAAGCTTGTGATTTATTTCATTCTAGGCCCAATATGACCTAAAATGTTGAAATAAATTAGTGTGGGTCCAATTAGAGCCTAATTAGGGTCCTAAGCCCATGATAGTCCAATTGGAAGCTTATTGGTCCATTTGGATCCAAATAGGAAGTCCTAGTCCAAAATGGACTTAACAAGAACTTCTAGGGTCTCCAATTGTTTGATGACTACTTGTAGTGCTTGTATATTGTATTTGATTGAAGTTTTTGATTCACATTAGGTTGAATGTATAGATTACATGACACAAAATTTCCAGTTGTGACATCATCCCCCCGTTAGAGGGAATTTCGTCCCGAAATTCTGTTTGAAAGCTAGATTTGAGAATGCTAGAATAGGTGAGGGTACTTCTGCTTCATTTGATCTTCGCGTTCCCACGTGAATTCTGGCCCACGCTTTGCGTTCCACCGTACCTTCACGATCGGGATGCGACTCTGCTTAGTACGCTTCACCTCCCTGTCCATGATTTCGATTGGCTCTTCGACGAACAGGAGATTCTCATTGATTTCGATTTCGTCAAGAGGAATGACTAGGGTTTCATCTGACAGGCACTTTTTCAGATTAGAAACATGGAACACGGGGTGTACACCGTTTAGCTCTGCAGGTAGTTGTAGTCTGTATGCTACTGGACCTATTCGGGCGACGATTTCGAAAGGTCCAATGTATCGCGGGTTCAGCTTTCCCCGTTTTCCGAAACGTATAACCCCTTTCCAGGGTGAGACCTTCAACAATACTCGATCACCGACCTGGAATTCTAAGGGCTTTCGCCGTTTATCAGCGTAGCTCTTTTGCCGGTCACGCGATGCCTGTAATCGAGCTTTGATCTGGACCATCTTTTCTGTGGTCTCGCGAATGATTTCCGGTCCCGTTAATGCCTTGTTTGGCGTATGTGTTCTTGCTAGCTGGGTGTCACCTACTTCAGCCCAACATAACGGTGATCTACATTTACGCCCGTACAGTGCTTCGAAAGGGGCCACCTTAATGCTCGAATGATAACTATTGTTATATGAAAACTCGATCAACGGTAGGTGGGTATCCCAAGACTTTCCGAAGTCTATCACACATGCACGAAGCATGTCTTCAAGCGTCTGAATGGTTCGTTCGCTTTGACCGTCCGTTTGTGGGTGATACGCGGTGCTCATATCAAGATGAGTTCCCATGGCCTTTTGGAGCGACTGCCAAAAGCGTGACGTGAACCTACTGTCCCTATCCGAGATGATAGATTTCGGCACTCCATGAAGTCTTACAATCTCTCGTAGGTACAAACGCGTCAGCCTCTCCATCTTGTAGGACTCTTTGATGGGCAGGAAATGGGCAGATTTCGTCAGTCGATCGATGATTACCCATATGGTGTCCAAACCGTCCGACGTCTTGGGCAGCTTGGTCACGAAGTCCATAGAAATCCCCTCCCATTTCCACTCAGGGATTGCCGGTTGCTGTAACAATCCGGAAGGTTTCTGGTATTCCACTTTTACTTTGGCACACGTAAGGCACTTACTAACATAAGTTGCGATTTCCGCCTTCATGTTAGGCCACCAATAGTGCTGCTTAATGTCCAAATACATCTTGTCCGAACCAGGATGAATGGAGTATCGTGTCTTGTGGGCTTCCTTCATAACGATCTCCCTGAATCCTCCGATCTTTGGAACCCAAATACGGTTCATGAAGTAGTATACCCCATTCTCTTTGACTTCCAGGTTCTTCTCCATTCCGCGTAATGCCTCGCTAGTTCTATTTTCCGTTTTCATAGCCTCTGCCTGGACTGATGCAATTTGAGCGGTCAGATGAGACTGAATGGTTATCGAGTGCGTTTTCGTACGGCGATTTGTGTACTCCTTCCGACTTAATGCGTCAGCTACCACGTTGGCCTTGCCTGGATGGTACTTGATCTCGCATTCGTAGTCGTTTAACAACTCCACCCATCTTCGTTGTCTCATGTTCAGCTCCTTCTGATTCAAGATGTGCTGGAGGCTCTTGTGGTCTGTGAAGATGGTGCACTTTGTACCGTACAGGTAGTGCCTCCAAATTTTTAGGGCGAAGACCACGGCTCCCAGTTCTAGGTCATGGGTTGTGTAATTTACTTCGTGCGTCTTTAGTTGACGGGACGCATATGCTATCACTCTTCCACGTTGCATGAGAACGCAACCTAAACCTTGATTTGACGCGTCACAGTAAACTACAAAATCTTCCGTTCCTTCGGGTAGAGATAGTACAGGAGCGCTACAAAGAGCTTGCTTCAAGGCTCGAAACGCAATCTCTTGTCGGTCTGTCCACTTGAATGGCACACTCTTTTGCGTAAGCAAGGTAAGTGGATTGGCGATTTTAGAGAAGTTTTGGATGAATCTCCTATAGTAGCCTGCTAGGCCTAAGAACTGACGAATTTCTGTGGGCGTAGTCGGAGTTGCCCATCCTTCCACAGCTTTGACCTTAGAGGGATCCACATGAATTCCATCTTGGCTAACTACGTGACCGAGAAAATTCACGCTCCGTAGCCAAAACTCACACTTAGAGAGTTTGGCGTAAAGCCTTTCCGATCGCAGCGTCTCTAGGACTTGTCGGAGATGTTGGCCATGCTCCTCTTTGCTTCGAGAATAGACGAGGATGTCATCGATAAACACAATGACGAAGTTGTCCAAGAACGGTCGACAGATTCGGTTCATTAGGTCCATAAATGCGGCGGGTGCATTTGTTAGACCGAAGGGCATTACGACGAATTCATAATGTCCATAGCGGGTTCGGAAAGCGGTTTTAGGAATATCTTCTTCTCGGACCTTGAGTTGATGGTATCCGGACCGTAGATCTATTTTAGAAAAATAGCTAGCTCCTTGGAGCTGGTCGAATAGATCATCGATTCGTGGGAGTGGGTAGCGGTTTTTAACAGTGAGTTTATTCAACTCTCTGTAATCGATGCACATTCTGAAAGATCCGTCCTTCTTTTTGACAAAGAGCACCGGAGCTCCCCACGGCGAGTAGCTAGGTCGGATAAATCCCTTGTCCAGAAGCTCACTGAGTTGGCTGGACAATTCCTGCATTTCAGCAGGTGCCAATCGATATGGTGATTTAGCGAGGGGAGTTGCTCCTGGGACGAGGTCGATTCGGAACTCAACCTGTCTCTCTGGGGGTACTCCTGGAAGATCTTCAGGAAACACGTCCGGGAATTCACACGCTACCGGAATGTCTTGGATGTTAATTTCTTCTTTAGCCTTGTCCACTATGTGGGCCAAGAACGCTAAGTTGTTCTTTCGCAGATGTTTTTGTGCTTTGATGCATGAGATAAGACGAAGACTCGTGCTAGGTTTGTCTCCGTAAATTACTAGGGTTTCGTGATTCGGGAGACGAAGGCGAACGGCCTTCTCGTGGCACATAATCTCAGCATGGTGGGGGCTTAACCAATCCATGCCGATAATCACATCGAAACTCCTAATTGACACTGGCATCAGATCTATTCGTAAGACGTGTTGGTTAAGGGTTAGGGTACATCCGATGTAGATCTCCCTAGTGGATTCGGTTTTCCCATTGGCCATTTCCACCGTATAGGTTTCATTTAGCTTCTGGGGTTGTTGTTTTAATAAATGTTTAAACTTCTCGCTTACGAAACTTCGCTCCGCTCCGGTATCAAATAAGATGCATGCATAAGCGTGGTTTAGGAGGAACGTACCGGTCACAACTGCGGGGTCCTGAACTGCATCACTCTGACCCATAGTCAGCATTCTTCCTGCTCCTCTGTTTCCTGAGTTGTTGTTGTTGTTAGGGCAGTCTCGACGGAAATGTCCCGTCCTTCCACACCCGAAACAGGTGTGGCTAGGCCCTGCGTTGTTGCCGCCGGCATTGGTGTTGTTGGTATTGCGGTGGTTGTTGTTGTTGTTCTGGTTGTTTCCCTGACTCTGGTTCTGAGAAGGATAAGTCCTGCAGAACCTTGCAGTGTGTCCCCTTCGGTTGCAACTGGTGCAATGGAACTCCCTACATTCTCCTTGGTGATGGAAACCGCACTTGTTGCATTTGGGATGATTACCGGAATAGGGTTTTGAGGTATTTGAAGCAGCTGAGGCTGGAGCATGTGATGTGACTGGTACCGGCGCAGTGACAGCGTGAACTGCCACCGTTTGCTGCTTTTTAGAGGTCTCGGGACCCTGACGCCCCTTCCTCTTGTTGTTCCATCCTTTCTTACCATCACTCTACTTCTTCTTCTCAGTCTCTACCGGTTTCTCACCCTTTTTGTGGTTATGATCGTATAGCCTCTTTGCCAATCTCTTCGCACTGTCAAAAGTTTCAGGGTTCGCAGCTATCACATTCCCTTGAATGGGGGATGTCAGTCCCCAAATGAATCGTTCAATCTTCTTTTCCTCTGATGAGATCATACCCGGGCACAACAGAGATAGTTCGCTGAATCTCGATGTGTAAGCATCGATGTTCCCATTCTGCACCGTGAGATTCCATAGTTCCTGCTCCATCTTCTGTATTTCGCCTCGGGGGCAGTACTCAGCCGTCAACATCTCTTTCATTTCTGCCCAGGGAATAGAGTTGGCGACAGGAAGTGTCATAGCTTCTACATGACCATTCCACCAAGTGAGTGCTTGGTCCACAAAAGTGCAGGCCGCGAACTTCACTTTCATCTGCTCGGGGCACTCACATATCTCGAATACCGACTCTACCTTCTCAATCCATCGCTTCAGGGCGATCACTCCTCCGGTACCGTTGAAAGTTCGGGGTTTAGCGTTCGCAAAATCCTTGTAGGTGCACGTTTTAGTGAGTCCTTGGTTCGTCCCGTTGTTCGAACTTCCGGATCCTTGCCCGTTACCTCCTCCGTTGTTCCCTCGGTGAAGTTGTGCCATAGCCGCTGTGACTGCAGCAGACACGGCTGCCTGGAAAGTAGTGGAGTCAACTTCCGGCGGGGTTGGTTCGGGATTTCCGCGAGTAGCTGGGCGAGGCATCTTTCTGTCATGAAACGGAAAGATGTTGAGTGTACGTGGTTTCTGTGAGGTGGCGACTCTACTAACTAGGTGTATGGTACGAACCTAAACGTTACTATCATCAAGCATACAATCATAACGTCTCAACACATAACAACTGAGAATATCATAGCAAAACACACAAAAGTTTATTAATATTATCCGCATTTAGTACAAGAAAATTTGCTCGTAGGAGCATACATAAGTAACACTAATCCGACAGCATAACGGCTCCATGAGTAGTGTAGTCACTTAAACATAGAGCCGGAGTACATAACATAGTTCCTAATAACCTACTATGATAAATCTATTCCTAACCGCGTTGAGCTGCATCAGGAGGTGGTGCCGAAGATGTGGATGCTCCCTGAAGACGAGCCACTAGGCGTTCTGCATCCTGAAGTCGAGATTCCCACCTTACCTGCCTCATGTGAAACTCCCGGGGGACGTCACGCGTCTCCTGTTCCGCACGCTCGACCCTAGTCCACAACTGGCGTACTTGATCAGCAGTGCCCTGAGCAAGGTCCCCGGTGTCCCGTAGTCGTCTCACCATGACTGGTAGAGCTCGGTCGGCTGGTCCTCCGTCCCTCAAGTCAAAGAACTCACGTGACATGCCAAACGGGGGTCGCTGTCCCTGATGTCTGCTCCATCTCCAAAGATCAATGCCCCAAGGAGGGGTAGGTCCAGTGGGTCCCACACGATAAGCAGGCACCCTGATCGGGTAAGGGGGGTCGATGACTTCAGACTCTGCGTCCGAATCACCCCCTTCGCTGTCATCGAGCTCCTCTTCGAAATGTTCTTCGTCTTCTTCGGGTTCGGCAGGCTCGCCCTCGACTTCCGCCTCCGGTTCCCCGTCAGATTCCTCTTCGGGGTCCTCCTCAGGTTCTTCTTCAGGCTCTTCCTCAGGCTCCTCCTCCTCCTCTAGCCACCCGTTGTTTCCCTGATTAGGGAAGTAGGGGTCTCCCGGGTGATGAAAAGCAGCCATGCTGTCTGCGCGAGTACGTACATATGCTAACATTATCCTAGGATGCTATGACTATTGTACAGACTAAGCAAACATTCTCTTTTTGGGTGATAAGGGTATAGTTTTTGGTTCCCTGGCTATCCCGATCTCATCAAGACGTGTGTTAGTTTTACCTTGGAGAGAATGTAGTTGATCAGGCTACATTCACTCCTTGGTATCCCTAAGAACAGTCCCGAATTAACCAAGATACCAGCATTATTGTGTTTGATTCAGCGTTAGGTTCTTATCCCTAGTGCAAGCAAGTGTGTTTTATTTACTTGTGTTGTTCAGAGTTATGTTAGTCCCTCTTTTTGGTTTATAGTTGCATATCAATGTATGGCTCGACATGCTAGTTCACTATAAACAAAGCTCTGATACCAACCTGTCACACCCCCGAACCAGACGGCGGAAACGTCCGGGGGCTGTCGTGACTCAATTGAATACCATAACATTGAATATATATGAAACATAACAACATTCGTCACCATTCATCAACATAGTACAACCAGTAGTGTTTACATATCATACATTGTTTAAACATTACATTCCCCAAAAATTAATTTGTTCAATTCATACAAAAATAAACCGCAACCGTCACTGGATATGATTTCCCTTGATTCACTGGCTCCCTGAGAATACAAGTATTTTGAAAAACGTCAACATATGAAATGTTGGTGAGTTCATAAGTAGTGTTTGAAATCGAATGTTTGTATTGTTTGAAGAACCACCAGAAAATCCGATATTTTCTGAAAAGATAAGTTTTCGAAAACGTTTGTGAAGATCCATAGGTATGCTTGTTCGTTTCTATACTTGTAAAAAAAAATGTTCATTGAAAATGTATGCATTTCAAATCAGTTCGTATTGAAAACCCTAGGAAAACCCGATGTTCTCCTAGTTCCTTGAATTACGTGATGTTACATTGAAACCATTGCATAGCGTATAGTGTCAGTCCCAGGCGACGTTGGAAGGTTTTCGAGCAGGATTATTTACTACAAACCCGCGTTACACAAACGCCCAGTTTATAGTTATACTAACGACTCCGAAGGCGTCGTCAGTACTAATCGCGTTATCCAATCGCCCTGACTAGGTGTAGTCCCACATCCGAAGAGAAAGAGATCACGAAGACCCCGGTAACTCCATTAGCCGGTTGGGGATAAAATGTACGAGGGGTCCCCGACCCGCCTCGAATGAAATGTAGACTTTACTAACAATACCAAAGGACCCTTGGGGACCGGTGGTATACAAGCCATTGAAAGTCCATTTACGTTGTGTCGGATCGGTAAAACCCAACACACCGTAAAAAAAATGTCTTCGGGCCTTAAGATCAGGTCATTGGGCTAGCTAGGCTCAACGAACAAGATTTTACACTTGTGGGGCCCAAAGATGGTGCGTAGACGTCTGTGCACACTCGCATGTATATGTATTACCAAACGTTACTTGTATGAATCGTAGGGTCGTAGTGTTAGTAGTTGTAGATTTCTATTGGCTCGAGACCGAGCCAATTCGTTTAATAACGACTTTTGGGTATTGTAATGTATTGTATTTCGTCGATAGTCGCGGTGCAATTATTTGATCAAATTGTGTACATTGAACTAGTCTTGAAATATTCCTGTTTTCAGCCCCTCATTATTTGTAAAATTTACATTTTCAACCCTTTTTATTAAATACTTCCCGGTTTGGTCCTTAAACTATTTTTCTTGACATTTTAACACCAAAAATTATTGAAATTAATATTTTTCAGCAAATTTTTCGTAGAAAACAGTTTAAGTCCTTGAAAATGCAGTTTTCTCGGTTTTAATCCCTTCTTTTCGCAACTTTGACAATTTTGGCCCAAATTGGAAAATTTTTGCAACTTTGGTCCTTTTTAAATTTAAAAAGCATTTTAAACCTTTGAAAAGGATTTGGAACACTTATAGTCCACTGTTTTACAGAAAGTTACAGTTTTGGCCCTCCAAAACAGAAAAATTCGCATAATGGGCCTTATTGGGCCGAAATTTTCATTTTTAGCCCATTAAGCTTGGAATTTATGTTTTTAATCCCCTAAATGAGTATATTTCCAGAAATTTATTTATTGAAACTGTTTTGGCACACTTCATCCATCAGAATCTGTGAAATGTCAATTTGGGCCCTTATTTTTGCATTTTTCACATCTTAAGCCCAAAATTTGTGTTTTTAACCCAAAGAAAATTATTACTAAACCACTTAGCCATTTTTCTTGAAACACTTTGTGTTTAGAAATATATTTGAAGCTAAAATCATTTAACACAAGATATATCTCGGTTTTGATGGGTTTTAAGGCTAGATCCAACATAAAAACACATAAAAGCATACATATAAGCATGGAAATCATACAAGGCATACAAAACACATATAGATCTACACTTTCACTTGTATTCCCCCCCCCCCCCCCCACAAAACTCATAAAAACAGAAAATAGGGGGTATGAAGCTCACCTTAGGGGGTAGTTTCGGTTCTTGATGAAAGGTTGGAAGAAATGAAGTGATTTTTGGCCTTTGCACTCCTTGATGAACTTTTCGAGATTATGGGGTTTCTAGAGTGCAAGATCATGATTTTTGCATGGATTAGGAAGAGGTTTTTGATAAACAAAGAATATAAGTCATAGATCCAAGCAAATCCTTACCTTAGATGATGATTTTTGTGGAAGAACTTCCTTGAATGCTACCTAAATTTTGAGTCTTTGGATGAAGAAGAAGAAGAAGCCTTGAGTGAATTTTAGAGAGAGTTTGTGAGTGTTTTGTGTGTGTGTGGTGTTGCTCTCGGCCGAAACAAGGAGAGAGGAGAGAAAAAGAAGTGATCTTGATATGATGTTTGCTTGGAAACATGAGTTATATGCATGGAAGTCCAACATATAAAGGTGAGGTGGCAACCCAAGGTCAACTCTCCCTTTTCCTTGGGCTTGGGCCGAGAATGGGGAGGGAAGAAGGAAAAATTGGGCTTTTTGCCCCTAAGCCCAACATTAGAGGTAGTTTAGGGTATTTATTGGCCTTATAAAATAAAATTGTGATTTTTATGCTTTATTAAGCTAGGTTAGGTTAAATTATGGATCAAAGCTTGTGATTTATTTCATTCTAGGCCCAATATGACCTAAAATGTTGAAATAAATTAGTGTGGGTCCAATTAGAGCCCAATTAGGGTCCTAAGCCCATGATAGTCCAATTGGAAGCTTATTGGTCCATTTGGATCCAAATAGGAAGTCCTAGTCCAAAATGGACTTAACAAGAACTTCTAGGGTCTCCAATTGTTTGATGACTACTTGTAGTGCTTGTATATTGTATTTGATTGAAGTTTTTGATTCACATTAGGTTGAATGTATAGATTACATGACACAAAATTTCCAGTTGTGTCACTGTCTCTGCCCGAATGGACAGAGGACTTTGTTGTATACTGCGATGCATCCAATCAGGGCTTAGGTTGTGTGCTCATGCAGCGAGGAAAGGTTATTGCTTATGACTCAAGGCAGCTGAAATCACACAAAGTCAACTATACAACTCACGATTTGGAGTTGGGAGTAGTGATCTTCGCATTAAAAATATGGAGACATTACCTCTACGGAACCAAGTGCACTATCTTCACTAACCATAAGTGCTTGCAACATATTTTCGATCAGAAAGAGTTGAACATAAGACAACAGCGATGGGTGGAGTTGCTCAGGATTATGAATGTGAGATACGCTATCATCCAGGAAAGGCCAATATCGTAGCTGATGCCCTCAGTCGAAAGGAGCACTTAGGTCATAGAGCTAAGGTACTTACAATGACTATCCATTCCCATTTATCCGCACAAATCAAAGAGGATCAGTTGGAGGCCTTGAAACCCGAGAACATGCAGTTGCATGCCTTGAGAGGGATGGAAAAGAACTTAGAAATCAAGGGAGATGGAGTCTATTATTTCATGGACCAGATTTGGACCCCAAAGTTCAGTGGTTACAGGGAGGTTGTCACGAAGGAATCTCGTAAGGCCAGATACTTCGTTCATCCAGGTTCGGATAAGATGTACTTGGATCTTAAGAAGTTATATTAGTGGCCAAACATGAAAGCGAGATCGCTACTTTCATGGGCATGTGTCTGACTTGCACCAATGTGAAGTTCGAGTATCAAAATCCCTCAGGTTTGCTGCTGCAGCCAGAAATACCTAAGTGGAAGTGGGAGAGGATTACTATGGATTTTATCACTAAATTACCTAAATCTCCGAGTGGGTATGATACCATATGGGTAATTGTCGATCAATTAACCAAATCCACCCACTTCCTGCCAATCAAAGAAACTTTCAAAATGGAAAGACTTATGCGAATCTACATCCTAGAGATAGTTCGCCTACACGGTGTGCCTGTGTCCATTATCTCTGATTGAGACAGAAGATTCACCTCGAGATTTTGGTTGTCACTACAGAAGGCTCTTGGAACCAAGCTGGATATGAGCACAACTTACCATCCTCAGACAGATGAGCAGAGTGAACATGAAGGATACGAGCACAACTTACCATCTTCAAAGGCTTTCTCTCTCTACTTTCTCTCTACATCCATCGAATTTTCGTCAAGATCTTCAAGATTGTAAGTGTTTCTCCACTATGAATTGAGTTTCATTCCTCTATCTGGTGGTAAATCCATGTTCCTATCTCATTAATCTCACCTTTGTCTAGATTTTCATCTCTCACCAAGAACACTAAGAACACACACTAGTTCTTGGTGGCTAAAAACCCCTTTCAAAGCTTCTTAATAGTAAGTAACTGCTTCCTATGCTTGTTATCTACTAGAAATACTTATTTTTCGCCTTAAAATCAACCCAAAAGACATGAACATGAAGGGTTTATGGCTGTAAACCCATGTACGGCCGTACACCGCTCATTGGCCGCAAACCCTAAATTTTGGTCAAAGTATGGCCTTAAACTCCTATCAAAGTTATACATAGGACCTAGAACACTTCCAAGGGGCTAGAAAGGACCTTAAAGCACCACAAATTGCACCTTTCACTGAGAGTGTTCGACCGCAAACTCCTTGGCCGTACACCCATGGGCCGTAAACCCATGGGCCGTACACTCTTGGGCTGCAAAATCTTGGGCCGGAAACTCTTGGGCCGCAAACCCAATTGGGTTGCAAACCTATGACCGTAAACCCCTTGATGGACCATGAAATCCCCTTCTTCAATCATATGTGATTCAATGGCTTAGTTTCAAGTGTTTCCTAGTCCCTAATGCGGCTTCCTTCCATAACTGTTAGTGTTATACCCTAATCTAATACATATATGTGCTATTATATGTAAAATAGGATCCGTGTGCGTTCGAGACTTCTTTTGACTCTCACATCCCTGTCGATCTTACATTCGAATCACACATCAAACAGTGAGTTCATACCCCTACGCTTTTATGGTTTTTAAACATTTTCATGGGGAGAATACAAGCTAAACATAAAGGTTTTCATTGAGTCAAAACTTGTGCAACTCAACGGTTTCCATAAAGCATTTAGATACGTTATCCCTTTCGTATTATGCAGAGCATAAGGGACGTTTTCTAAATGTAATTGCATAGTTTTCAAAACAGATTCATGAACTTAACAGCCAAACTATAATAGGTATAGTTTGGGGAATTTCATTACTAGTTTTACAGATACAAACTACTTTCACGACTGAAACAAATTTAGTTTCTGACACACATTACTAGAGTACAACAGTTAATAATTATTTAATTATAATTATTTTTACTCTACAATACATACATCGAATTCCAGTACAAAACAACATTACATTGCATATATAATTACTTGTAAAGTCGTTTACCTAATTGGAAGACACGTCCTTGGGCGCTTACAAACTTAACTAAGTGGAGGACTACCCTTATGAACCAGAGTCTCTTGGAGGGAGAACGTGACTTTTGTGTATAGATCTATATGGGATTGACTACCACGCACCGTATTGCTAGCTACAGTAGGATTGTCACACCTCAAATCTAGAACGGGGGAATCGTTCCAGGGCGGAGGATGTTATGTATAGTATCACAACAATGCATAATAGTAAACAAGAAACAACATCATCCATTGCATTAATAGTATAATTAAATACATTTGTGTTCTGTGCAATATAATAGACACCAAAAATGCATAATCAAAATATAGATGTGTCTGGAAGTGCTTCGTCTCCTCAAAACCTACCATTGGTACCTGTCTAGTGATGACCTGAGAATACAATCTATTTTGAAAGAGTTTCTCAGCATAAATGTTGGTTAGTTCATAAGTACTTTAGTGTCATTTGATGTATATGTATAAATGAAAAACGTTTCTAAATTTTTTGTTTGTAAATGTTTGTAGATGTTTGTAGTATCTCACATTATGTTATAGTATTCTAGTATATGTATAGTATGCTCTGTTTGTATAGTATATAGTATGTTCTCTTTGTGTAGTGTATAGTATGTTCTCTTACTTTCTCAAGATAGTATGTTTGTTCTGTATCTAATAATAGTATGTTTCTTCTGTTTCTCATAATACTATATATGTATTGACTCATGAATGAACTGGCTCCTGTATGTTTCATTGTACTAGAAATAGTGAATAGAATCTCCTAAACTATACATATTATAGTTTACTAGTAATGTTGTTTGAATGACTAAGTATGTTTATACACCTTTGCTACCTAAAGGAGTTGGAACTGAGGTAAAAGCTTTCATATCTATACACACACACACACACACACACATATATATATATATATATATATATATATATATATATATATATATATATATATATATAATTAAGGATCAAACGCCACTTGAACAAACAACATGGTACTGTAAGTCCACAACCAAACGAGGAACATGAAATAAAGTGAGTTATCAGTCCTAAGTCCTTCAAACCTTATTTATATAACTATATCTGTATAGACATGGTTATAACATTATATAAGTTTAAAAGATTTTAAAGGGAGGTTTAACAGATAACAAGAGTTTAATAAGGAGTTTAGCATGTAAAAGATTTTGATACCATGTTTTGAAATAGATTTTTTTTAATAAACATTTTGAAGTGTATGAAATCCATATGTTTGATTGTTATTAATCACATGTGATTGATTCACTAACTACAAAGCTTAACTTGTATCCCCCCCCCCCCCCACAATAAAATCATTTAAAAGGTAGATTAAGGGGTATGAACTCACCTGCTGTGAGTGGTTTGAATGAACGAGTGGTATAGGATGCTAAGTGTCAAGTGAAGACTTCAGCACAAACACAGACCCTATTTAGCATAACGACACATATATGTACATAATTAGTGTTTATACAACTAATCATGTAATAGGAATCACATTAGGACTTAGGAAACACCTATAATAAAGTGTTAGAAGTGCCAAAGGTGGCATATAATGGGTGTATGGCCACACAAGTGTGTGTACGGCCACCATGTATACGACCACATGGGTGTACGGCCAGGGAGTGTACAGCCATACACTCCATGAATAAATGGTCAAAAATCGTGTTTCAAGGCTATATCTTGCATCCTCTAAGTGTTCTTCATCATGTGCTAGCATAGAACGTGAGTTTGAGGCTAATAAGCACTAAACAAAGGGGTGTACGGCCACATGGGGTGTGTATTGCCATACAATCCTTAATGATCATGTTCTAGATGATTTCTAAGGAGTATAACTAGTAAGTAACAAGCATTAGGAGTATTACTTACGATATAGAAGCTTTTAGGGGTGTTTGGGGTCCAAGAACTTAGTAGGTGTTCTTGGTGTTCTTGGTGAAACTGAAGAACACTTGAAGATCTACCAAAAAGAAGTGATTTCATGGAGGAAATAAATGATCCGTAGAAGATAGTGAAAGGAATCAACATTTCATGGAAAGAAACACTTTCAATATTGATGAACTTAATGAAAAATCGGATGATAGTTGAGAGAAACGAGTTCTTGGCTTTGGAGGGTGAAAAGGATTGAATGAAGGCTAAGTCCCACCTTTATAAACCAGAGTGTACGTCCATAGGGGGTATGCGGCCGTACACCCAAGTGTACGGCTGTACACTCCTCATGTTGGAGTGTTTGGACATTTTGTGAAGTGGTGAACTTGTGGAACTCATTTTTTAACCCTAACTTTGGAGTTACAAGGCTTAGAACACTCAAATTGACTCCAAACAGTGCTAGAAGATGATAGAAACAAGATTGAACTTGACTGACTTGAATAACTGTATAAGATAGAAATTTTGGGTTTCACATCATCCCCTCGTTAGAGAGAATTTTGTTTCAAATTTGGAGTTTAAGCAATTAAGTAGCTACAAATAACCAAGCGAAAAGTTTAGGATATTTCAATTTCATTTGATCCTCGTGCTCCTAAGTGAATTTGGGTCCTCGCTTGGCATTCAAGCGAACCTTCACTATAGGGATAAGACTTTCCTTCGTTTTCTTGACCTCTCAGTCCATGATCTCTACTGGTTCCTCCACGAAGTTGAGGCTCTCGTTGATCTCGATCTCGTCGAGTGGGATTACCAGAGTCTCGTCGGATAGAAACTTTTTCAAGTTCGAGACGTGGAAAGTAGGATGTACATTACTAAGTTCGCGATGTAGATTGAGTTTGTAAGCTACAGGGCCTATTCTAGCGATGATCTCGAAAGGCCCTATGTATCTTGGATTTAGCTTTCCTTGCTTTCCAAAGCTTATCAAGCCTTTCCAGGGTGAGACTTTCAAAAGGACGCGGTCTCCCACCTAGAATTCCAAAGGTTTCCTTCGCTTATCTGCGTAGCTTTTCTATCAGTCTCTAAAGGCTTTCAATCGTTCACGAATCTAAACGATCTTCTCTATCGTTTCCTGAATGATCTCCGGACCTATGAGAGCGCTGTTAGGAACTCATCCTTTAGCTAACTGAGTGACCCACCTCATCCCAACACAGAGGAGAGCTGCACTTTCGGCCATAAAGGGCTTGAAATGGAGCAGCCTTTATGCTCGTGTGATAACTGTTGTTGTAGGAAAATTCGACAAGGGGTAAATGAGTATCCCATGCCTTTCCAAAGTCGATCACACAGGCTCGCAACATATCTTCCATGGTTTGAATAGTTCTCTCACTTTTTCTGTCGATCTGTGGGTGGTAGGTTGTACTCATGTACAGCCTCGTTCCTAGGGAACTTTGTACCAACTTCCAGAACCTTGAAGTGAATCTACTATCTCTATCAGATATAATGGATATAGGAACACCATGCAGTCGTATGATCTCCCTAATGTATGTTCTTGTGAGCTTCTCCATCTTGTCGGTCTCTTTGATGGGCAGGAAGTGTGCGGACTTTGTTAACCTATCAATGATCACCCATATGGTATCAAGACCACCGGTTGTCTTGGGAAACTTCGTTATGAAGTCCATGGTGATCCGCTCCCACTTCCATTTTGGTATCTGTGGTTGCTGTAGTAGACCCGAGGGTTTTTGGTATTCGACCTTAACCTTGGCGCAAGTGAGGAATTTACTCATGAAGGTAGCAATCTCTGCTTTCATGTTAGGCCACCAGTATAACTTTTTAAGATCCATATACATCTTATCTAAACCTGGGTGGACGGAATGTCGAGTGTTGTGTGCTTCGGTCATGACCAAGTCTCTGAACCCATCGTGCTTTGGTGTACAGATCCGATCCTTGAGGTATAAGGCTCCTCCACTCTTGACTTCCAAGTTTTTATCCATCCCTCTCAGGGATTCATCCGCAACATTTTCAGGTTTCAAGGCTTCGAGTTGAGCCTCCTTAATTTTTGTGGACAGATGCGAATGGATAGTCATAGTCAATGATTTGACTCTTCGACCAACATATTCTTTCCGACATAGGGCGTTTGCTACGATGTTAGCTTTACCATGATGATAACGAATTTCGCACTCGTGGTCATTGAGTAGTTCGACCCACTGTCATTGTCTCATATTGATCTCCTTCTAGTTGAGTATGTGTTGTAGACTTTTGTGGTCTGTAAAGATAGTACTTTACGTACCATACAGGTAGTGTCTCCAGATCTTCAGAGCAAACATAACTGCTCCTAGTTCGAGATTGTGTGTGGTGTAGTTTACTTCTTGCGTCTTCGGCTCTCTTGAGGCATAGGCGATGACCTTACCTCGTTGCATGAGGACACAATCGAGCCCTTGGTTGGATGCATTGCAATAAACCACAAAGTCTTCTATCCCTTATGGGAGGGATAGTATCAGTGCGGTGCATAAGGCTTGATTTTGCGTTTGGAACGCCTTCTCTTGTTTCTCTTCCCAGTCAAAGGCCACACCTTTATGGGTCAATGTAGTGAGCGGTTTCGTGATCTTAGAGAAGTTCTGTATGAACCTGCGATAGTAGCCAGCGAGGCCTAGAAATTGACAAATTTCTGTAGGCGTCTTCGGTGCTGACCAGTTCTCAATGGCTTTAATTTTGGAAGGGTCCACGTGAATTCCTTCTTTGCTAACCACATGACCTAAGAATTCGACTCTTTGGATCTAAAATTCACATTTAGAGAACTTTGAGTAGAGCTTCTCTGATCGTAGTGTTTCTAGGATCTATCGTAGATGCTTACTATGCTCTTCCTTACTACGAGAGTAGATAAGTATGTCATCAATGAATACAATGATGAATGGATCAAAGTTAGGATGACACACTCTATTCTTTAAATCCAAGAATACTGCGGGTGCATTAGTCAATCCGAATGGCATCACTACAAACTCGTAGTGCCCATAACGAGTTTAGAAGGCTGTTTTCGGAACATCCTCCTCTAGCACTCGTAATTGGTGATACCCGGATCTCAGATCAATCTTTGAAAAGTAATTCGCCCCTTGCAGTTAGTCGAACAAATTGTCTATGCGAGGTAAAGGGTAACGATTCTTGACGGTTAGCTTGTTCACTTCCATGTAGTCGATGCACATACGGAATGATCCATCCTTCTTCTTTATGAATAAGACCGGTGCTCCCCAGGGCGAGAAGCTTGGTCTAATGAAGCCCTTACTAACCAATTCGTTAAGTTGACCGGAAAGTTCCAGCATCTAAGCTGGTGCTAGACGATAGGGAGCTTTGGCTACTGGGGTAGCCCCTGGAACTAAGTCAATTCTGAACTCGACTTTGCGTTGTGGAGGTAACCCTGGGAGTTCTTCTGGAAAGATGTCTGGAAAGTCGCGTACCTCTGGAATGTTCTTTATGTCGTTTTCCTCTCTACTCGTATCAAAAACATGAGCAAGGAATGCATGACGTTCCTTTCGCAAGTACTTCTGGGCTTGAATACTCGAGATGATGCGAAGGTTCGTATCGGGTGTTTCTCCATATATAATGAGGGTTTCATTAGATGGTAGATTAAGATGAACGGCCTTCTCGTAACACATGATGTCAGCATGATAAAAATGCAACCAATCCATGCCGATTATGACGTTGAAACTTTTAATGGATACTGACATGAAGTCGATTGGGAAGGAATGGCTATCTAGAGTTAGAGTACATCCTTTGTATATACTGATAGTGCTCTCAGTTTTTCCGTTAGCCATTTCTACTACGAATGGCTCTTTAAGTGCATGTGGTTTTTGTTTAAGCAAGTGAGCAAATTTCTGATTAACGAAACTCCTTTCAGCTCCACTATCAAACAGTATGCATGAAAATGAGTTATCAAGGAGAAACGTACTAGTAACCACAGTAGGGTTGGCTACTGCTTCCTCGTGGCCTATAGCCAAAACTCTTCCCACTCCGCCAACGTTCGCTGCCTTCGGGCAGTTTCTTTTGTAGTGACCCATCTCGCCACAACCGTAGCAAGCTTGGCCTATACTAGCGCTAGGGACTTGATTGATCGGCCTTGCCGGAGTATTGCAGAAATGGGGAGTGTGCTTTTTTCTATTGTAGTTAGCGCACTGGATTTCACGGAAGGGACCATTATGATGGAAATTGCATTTTTTGCACTTAGGCAAGTTTCTAGTATATGGCTTCATTGGCACAATAGCAGTAGGTGCTATCGCAACATGAACAGTCACGATCTGCTGCTTTTTAGCAGAGTTCTATGCTGCCTTGCTCTTCTTGTTATCCCAAAACTTTCTATTTTTTTTTTCAGCGGCCTTGGGTGGTTTTGAGATTGCCAGGGTTGTTGTTGTTGTTGGGGTGCGGACTCCATAATCAATGAGTCGCTGTGCCAATCGCTTGGCACTATCGAATGTAGTGTGGTTTGAAGCTAAGACATTTCCCTAAAATAGAGGCACCATCCCCTAGATGTACCTCTCTATTTTCTTTCCCTCAATGGGAACCATGTTGGGACATAGGGCCACCAGCTCGCTGAATCTAGCAGTATAACAAACTATGTCGAAGCCCTTCATGGTTAGCTCCATAGTTATTGTTCTAGTTTCTAGATCTCGCCCCTTGGGCAGTATTCTTCAATCATGAGCTCTTTCAGAGATTCCCAGCCCATAGAATTTGCCACTATTGGAGTTAGTGACTTGACATGGCTATTCCACCACGTCAGGGCTTTTTCCTCCAAGGTGCAAGTAGCAAATTTGACTTTTCTCACTTTTGGGCAGGATCAGATCTCGAAGATCAACTCTGTCTTCTCGAACAATTGCAAGAGGACAATGACTCCGCCAGTCCCTTTAAAGGACTTTGGCTTGCAATTAGTGAAGTCCTTGTAGGAGTACTCTCTCGAGCGCACGGGGACCTCACCTTGAGTAGAATGAACAGGTGTTCCACCTCCGCTGGTACTGGTAGAGTGATATTGAGCCATGGTTGTTGCTACAGTCGCAGCTACTGATGCATTTAGAGCTGTCGTAGTGATTGGTGGAGGAGGTGGTGGTGGAGTTGAAATGATCGGATGATTACACCTTGTTGATTTGCGAGGAGGCTTCTTTCAACTATAAGTTTGACAGATGAACATAATAGTAAGAATTCAATAGTGAAGTTAATGAATGAATCCCATGAACAAAATCGCCATAGCTCAACGACTAGATAAGAGTACGAGTTCTCTAGAGTTCAAGTGATAAAAGAATGAAAGTATTTGAAAAAAATATTTCCAAGAGATTAGATGTCTGTCAATAATATTGGTATTGATGATGTAATGAGTTCTGGAAAATGACCTAGAAGTAGGCCTTACATCAAACCATAGAGAGAAAATTTTGATAGTTTAGAAGTCTAGTTAAAGTACTTGAAAGACAGGAATATTTTACATGAAAAGTGCTTCATAGAGCACAGTTGAGAAAGGCTATTACTTAAACCAAAAAAAAAAAAAAAAAGACGAGCCAAACATCTTCTACCGGCGATGGGTATTCCTAGGGTAAACCCTCAGATCTGCCAATTGACGCACTACATCTTGAAGATGTCGCTCATGAGCTCTTTGACGCACTCGAAGTTCTATGACTTCATATCGGAATGCAGCTAGCTGTTGCTGCAGAGCCTCATTGGCTCTCCTAGTCCCTTCCATAGCTTCTTCGAGATGGCGAATCCAAACCGTGTTAACACCCGAATTGGCGTCAACTTCCATAACTCGGTCGATGGCTTCCCCACCTTGCTCATCATTCCAAGCAATCCTGTGGACCATGATGGGCAGGACTCAGTCAGCTGAGCCTCCCTCACTGAGATTGTAAAAGCTTCGGTCTCCATTGTAGGGTAAAGGTTGACCCTATTTGTGAAACCATCGGTTCAAGTTTGTCACCCATAAGGGTGTGGGACCTTGAAATACTGGTCGGGGGTTGAGGTTTGGGATTGGAGCCTCTTGAGGTAGGTTGTTGACTTCTGGTTCGGAGTCAGAACCTTCGGAGAAGTTTTCTGCGAAGTCATCATCCAAATGGATTGGAAGATTATCCTCTAGCTCTGCATTGAGCCATCTAGCATTGCTTGGTTTGGAAAGTATGGGTCGCCTGGAGGATGGAATCCAGCCATGATATCTATGTGATAAAAAAAAGGTAAAATAATCTTATATAAATAGACGTACTACTTAAGATAATTATAAGATGATCCTTACTAGTTACTTCAATACTTGCATAGTGCATACCAGTTATATGAAATCAAAACAGGATAGACCTTCGAATAAGTGACCCTAAATCCAAATCCACAACCAGACAAGGAATAGAAAGTAAAGCAAAGATCACAGATTCTAAGTCTCTAACACCTTAGTCACATATAACCTTAGCATATCCACTTAGCTACTATTGACCTACAAGTAAATACCTTTTTAGTTCTCAAATAAGTAATTATAGTAACACAAAATACTCCTATAGTATTTTAGGTTCATGTTCTATTCGTATGTTTTCATTATAGTAGTGTTGGTAAGTTTTTAAACTTATTGCAACCTCACAACCATTATTGGGCATATGCTAATCACTTCTCAGACCAACATAGTTGATCAGGCTATGTCATTCCCAGAACTAACCATACGTCCCCAAGCCTACTTGTCATGTTCAACAATTGTAATACTTTTGGTATGTCCTAGTGGCACTGATTTTAGTATAAATGCAGGTATGTATACTTAGTTAAACATTTTATTATTTAAAAGTATAACTCTGGGTCCAAGTATTTTAATCCCGTTGCATTCATAGTTTGTATATCTTTAATGGGTTGATACACTCGATTCACTATAAACAGAGCTCTGATACCAATCTGTCACAGCCCAAAACCGGAACGGCGGAATCGTCCTGGGGCAGAGGACATCATGTATAGTATCACAACAACGCATAATAGTAAACAAGAAACAACATCATCCATTGCATTAATGGTATAATTCATTACATTTGTGTTTTGTGCAATATAATAGACACCAAAAATGAATAATCAAAATATAGACGTGTCTAGAAGTGCTCCGTCTCCTCAAAACATGTCATTGGTACTTGTCTACTGATGACCTAAGAATACAAGTTATTTTGAAAGAGTTTATCAACATAAAAGCTGGTGAGTTCATAAGTACTTTAATGTCATTTGATGTATACGTATAAATGAAAATGTTTCTAAATTGTTTGTTTGTAAATGTTTGTAGATATTTGTAGTAAAAGTTGTATGTGTTTGTATACGTGTGAAATCTCTTAGAAAATCCTATATTTTCTACTAAAATTGTAGCTTGTTACCCAGGCCCAAATGTGATGTCTATTATTTGTTGTAGAAGTGATTGTTTTTCCCCAAGAAAGACTACTATTATAAAAATATAATTTACATTACTGGTTATGTAAGAATATCACAAGGTAAATGTAGTGGGAAAATAGTTATGTACTGTAGTATTGTATATAGTAACTACTGTTGTACTAACTACCTTAAACACATTGTGAATTAAGGTAAAATGTGATATGATTGTAACCATTCTTGATCGAAAAGTAAAAACACGATGCTCGAAGACGTCGAAAATGGTATGACATTCGTCACCTGTAGACCTGCAGGTCCCACTGTAGCTAGCAACAAGATGTAGGATGGTCAGTCCAGTATAGATCTATACACAAATTCACGCTCTCGTCCAGGAGACTCTGGTTACAAAACCCAACACAACTGATGATTGATATGCCATGAAGTAGTATCTCACACTACGTTATAGTATTCTAGTATATGTATAGTATGCTCTATCTGTATAGTATATAGTATGTTCACTTTGTGTAGTGTATAGTATGTTCTCTTAATTTCCCATCATAGTATGTTTCTTTTGTATCTCATAATAGTATGTTTCTTCCGTATCTCATAATAGTATATATGTATTGACTCATGAATGAATTGGCTCCTGTATGTTTCATTGTACTAGAAATAATAAATAATGAATAGAATCTCCTAAACTTTACCTATTATAGTTTACTAGTAATGTTGTTTGAATGACTAAGTATGTTTATACACCTTTGCTACCCAAAGGTGTTGAACTGAGGTTAAAGCTTTCATATTTATACATATATACATAATATATAATTAAGGATCAAACGACACTCGGATAAACAACAGGGTACTCTAAGTCCACAGCCAAACGAGGAACAAGAAATAAAGTGAGTTATCAGTCCTAAGTCCTTCAAACCTTATTTATATAACTATATCTGTATAGACATGGTTATAACATTATATAAGTCTAAAAGAGTTTAAAGGAAGGTTTAACAGATAACAAGAGTTTGATAAGGAGTTTAGCATGTAAAAGATTTTTATACCATGTTTTGAAATAGATTTGTTTAATAAACATTTTGAAGTGTATGAAATCCATATGTTTAATTGTTATTAATCACATGTGATTGATTCACTAACTGCAAAGTTCAACTTTTATTCCCCCCCCCCCCCCCCCACCATAAAAGCATTTAAAATCATTTAAAAGGTAGATTAAGGGGCATGAACTCACCTGCTGTGAGTGGTTTGAATGAACGAGTGGTATAGGATGCTAAGTGTCAAGTTAAGACTTGAGCACAAACACATACCCTATTTAGCATAACGACACATATATGTACATAATTAGTGTTTATACAACTAATCATGTAATGGGAAGCACATTAGGACTTAGGAAACACCTATAATAAAGTGTTAGAAGTGCCAAAGGTTGCATATAATGGGTGTATGGCCACACAAGTGTGTGTAGTGCCACCATGTGTACGACCACATGGGTGTACGGATTGGTGTGTATGGCCAGGGATTGTACAGTCGTACACTCCATGAATAAATGGTCAAAAATCATGTTTCGAGGCTATATCTTGCATCCTCTAAGTGTTCTTGATCATGTGCTAGCATAGAACGTGAGTTTGAGGCCAATAAGCACTAAAAAAGGGGTGTACGGCCACATGGGGTGTGTACGACCGTACACTCCTTGATGATCATGTTCTAGATGATTTCTATGGAGTGTAACTAGTAAGTAACAAGCATTAGGAGTAGTACTTACGATCTAGAAGCTTTTAGGGGTGTTTGGGGTCCAAGAACTTAGTAGGTGTTCTTGATGTTCTTGGTGAAACTGAAGAACACTTGAAGATCTACCAAAAAGAAGTGATTTCATGGAGGAAATAAATGATTCGTACAAGATCGTGAAAGGAATCAACATTTCATGGAAAGAAACACTTACAATCTTGAAGAACTTGATGAAAAATCGGATGATAGTTGAGACAAACGAGTTCTTGGCTTAGGAGGGTGAAAAGGATGGAATGAAGGCTAAGTCCCACTTTTATAGACCAGAGTGTATGGCCATAGGGGGGTGTATGGCCGTACACCCAAGTGTACGGCCATACACTCCTCATGTTGGAGTGTTTGGCCATTTTGTGAAGTGGTGAACTTGTGGAACTCATTTCTAAACCCTAACTTCGAAGGTACAAGGCTTAGAACACTCAAATCAACTCCAAATAGTGCTAGAAGATGACAGAAACGAGATTGAACTTGATTGATTTGAATAACTATACAAGATAGAAATTTCAGGTTATCACAAGGACCGACAGGTCTACGGGTAACAAAGTCATAAAGGATATTGGCAACAGATTCACATCGTATCAAGTTTAGTATGGTCGTAAAACTCGCTAATAATAATGATATATTTACGTAATAATATACTACTCATGAACAATTGCTTTAATAACATAAGTGTGATACTTATTCCTTACAGTTTCAGAACCATTACAGCAACAATACAAGCATACAAGGGAAAATAAGGGATTTTCCCAGACTAAACCTTGGTACATTACTTACTGGTGGTTGCCAGGGTTTTCAAAACAGATCATACATTACTTACTGGTGGTATCCAGGGTTTTCAGAACGAATCATACTTCACTTATTGTATCAAACAAATATGTTAGAAAATATCATATTTTCTTGGAAAACATACATACATTTTACATATCTTTTCATAGGTTTACATTACAAAACATGCTTATGAACTCACCAGTTTTATGCTGATACATTTTCAAAATTTCTTGTATTCTCAGGAAATCAATAGACAGGTGCCTCGTAGAGTTTTGAGAAGACGGATTATATAGAACTACGTCTTTTACTTATTATACTTTTGATGTATACAAACTATGTTTCAGACAGATGTAAATACTCATATTACAATGTAATGGTTGTGTTTACTTTGATTACTATGATGTAATCGTTGTGATACTACGAATGACGTCCTGCACCCCCGAACGTTTCCGCCGTTTGTTTTACGGTTTGGGGGTGTGATAGTATTCGTACACTAATCGTATTTTTTATATCATTTTGCAAGTCATTATAACCATACTAGGATCGAGATGGCCTGATACGATAATTATCAAGCGCTAAAACTGTAACGACATTTGTCACCTCCAAGCCCGTCGGCCTAACAGTAGCTAACAGTCTAGGTGTGGGATTGTCAATCCCGTATAGATCTATACACGTTTGTCTGGTCTCTATTGGGAGATTTTAGGTATAACCATTAGGACTTTAATTGTACTTATATAAGCACGTGAACATTATCTCACAAAAACTATATCAACGGTTATGTTTAGAATAATGAAACGCCCTTTTGTAATTAATTAAATGAAAGTGGGTTCATTTTCTAGTATACTTGTAGTGTAAAATAATTTTACTAGAGTGTTTAGTTTATTTTTGTATCGTTGACTGAGTAAAATAGTGTAAGTGTTTCATAAATAATACCTATTATAATTTATATGTGTGTTCTGTTTGAAATGAAATAATCATGAGAATACCCCTTTTCTCGGCATGTTACAAAGGGTACTAAATTGATTGAAGTAATATATATATATATATATATATATATATATATATATATATATATATATATATATATATATATAATATGTAATTAAAATTGAAACAACAATCGGACAAATAATTCTACCCTAAACCCACATCCATAAAAGTAAATGGAAATCAAGTGAAATTATTAGTCCTAAGCCCTTTAAATCCTATTTATATAACTATATACATATAAATATGATTTGGGTAAAATTTTAGATTACAAGGAGCTTTAACCAGTTTAAATGGGATTGACATTATTTGAAATAGTTTAAATAACTTGAAACAAGTTGAAAATATTTAGAAATCATTTATATGTCAACACAAGATTTCCTTGTGTTATACTTGTATCCCCTTCCCCTAAAACATTGAAAAATAGGAAAAACGTAGCGGTATGAACTCACCTTTTGTGTGAGTTCTCGATTGGATGAGTTATGGTTGCGTAAATCTCCAGGATAGAACTATTATAATAAATTATATCCTAACAATATTTACACACGATATCGTATTTAAATCATATAAGAATAATTTAAATACTAATTTAAAGTGTTAGACAACACTTAATCATTGTAAGAAAACTTACAATAAGCCTTAGAATAATTTCTAGGTGTTCTTGGTGTTCTTGGTAGAAATAAGGAGATTAAGGTGTTTTCAGTTGATGATATGAAGGTTGAATGGTGCTTTCGTTTGGTATCGAGAATACTCTATGAAGATTCAAAGGATTTCCAGTTGATACTTGAGATGAAAGATGTTGATTTCGTTTGGTAGATTGAGAGAAAAAGATGGTGTTTTCAGTTAAGGAATGTAAGAATGAAGATATTTCCGAAGGTATCTTATATATGAAGTAAAATGTGAGACAGTTTAAACTTGAAATATTTAGACATTTCATGTTTTTGGTGAGAAACTCATCCCAAGGAAGAGATTCCGGTCTCACACATTTGCGGTCCAAAGGATGTTTGAGGCCGAGAACTCATTTTCGGTCCGAGTAGATAAGATCATGATAGATTTCCATGGTGATTTCCTAAGGGGGTTTTCGGTATAGCTTAAATGAGTTTGATTCTAACACCGGATATTTATTTTATGGAATAATACTATATATTAATGTATTAATGTAGTATAATAAAATTTTACAATTATTTGAAAAGTTTGACTTTTGTTGACTTTCAAGGACTTGAAATTAACTGGTTCTCGCACAACTGAACCAACTATTGAATGGGCGAAAAAACAATGCAGATCCCATCAATAATAAAGTCCAGTAGCAGATTAAAACCTAAAAGATGAAATCAATTTAAGCTTATCGATTGGAGAACCAAAAAAAGCGTGGAATTAGCAGATAATAGTCAAAGATAACCCTTCAAATCAAAACATACCTGAAAGAGTGTAACACCGTAAATTTTCAAACAAAATTTTCATTTCAAAATCACATAATTCTCACTAACACATTTCACAAAAACCCCAAAGTGTCAACTTATCAAACACACAAATCCATAACTGTTTGAATAAAAATCTCAAATCCTCTAAAACATAACTCCATCTCGAGTGTACAATCAAGTCGACGCCTTCCCACGATCTTGAGAACTACCTGAAACACATATCACATAACACGGTAAGAATGAAGTTTAGTGATTTCCCCAAAATACCACACACATTATAGCACCCTATTTATATATTAGATAAATAAATACATTAATGAACGAATATTAGCCCTAAAATAAATAATTATATATCAAAGGATGGTCTCGAAGGGCTAATTCTCATAATTTTAAAAGTTGGGGGTTAAAAGTGTGAGTTTCGGACTCAGTTTGTAAAAAATTATGAAGATAGGGGCTCCGTGGTAATTATTCAGAATTGGGTGCTGTTTGGTAAATTTTGTACCTAAGATGTAAAGGATTTTAATGTTGAGGGTTTAAATGGTAATTATTGGATTTCTTTTGAATGAAAGGGAAGAAGGAGGGTCTGTTTGTGTAAACATGTTAAGAAGTTTGAATGGGGTGGTATATATATGTCCGTTACAAGCTAGAACCCTAGCCCTAACTCTCCCAACAACTGCCACCTTATACCTCCCTCACCGGTACCACCATCTCCGGATCTTCCTATTGTCGTCCATCAATCTCCATGCACCACCCTCCTTCTCGTCTCCGATCATGCAAGACAACCAGACGCCACCATTCTAGGTAATGCCTTTGCTGAGGTTGGATATCATTCAGCGCTGCTATTTATTCTGCTACCGGCGGCAACGTGGTTGGCAAACAAGCATCTTTCTACTGCCGTTTCCGGATGAAGAAGCTAGGAGTCGAAGCTGGACGCTAGACCATCGCCGTTGCTTCCAATGACAGTTAACTGCCACCATCCCACCGTGTTTTTCTCTTCCCTTCCTCGTTCTCCTGTTGCCGATTGGCTGCCGCTGCTAGCCATGACTATTGTCACTCCCGTTGACGTGCTTCAGGATCTGAGGCGACGTTTGTGTGTGTGCATGTGTTACCTTTCTGTCACCCAAAATGGACTTGTGAGGACCGCCCTTTGTTGGATGTTGCTGCCTACCGCGGCCTTGAGCCACCAGGTGGGTGGTTGGAGTGTTGTATGCAGTCTAGAGCTTATGTGTGCATATTTTGGTGTGTGTAAGTGTGTGTATTGCTGCTACAAGAAGGTGTTGTGTGGTTTGGCTTTGCCGGAAAAATCGAGGAAAGGCCACTGCCACCACCATGAGGTGGTGGCTGCCACCGTCTACCACCACCGGCCACCATAAGGTGGCTGTGTGTGTTTATTTTGTTTAGTGTGTGTTCATTTTAAGATAAGCATTGTAAAATCGTAATAGTGGCTAGAATAATGAAATGGAACTTAAAACCACCACCTTAGGGTGGTGGCTGCCGCCTCCAGCCGCTACTGGCCACCGTGTCGGGTGGCAGTGTGTCTCATTGATGTTGTGTTTTGGTTTGGTTCTTTGGACAAGGGACTAAAACCCTGATGGGCCCAAAAAAGCCTTAATTGGCTTAGTGAAACCCTATTGGGCCTAATGAATCCCTAATTGACTTTAAAGCTTAAACATGTATCTAATGGACCCTAATTGACCTTAGGAAACCCTAATGGGCTTAAGGACCTAGCTATCGGGTCTATTGGGTTAAGATGGGTTGGAAACCCTAATTAGGGTTTGGAAAACCCTAATACTATGACATCCTAATTTGGAACGTAGCGGGACCGCACCGGAATAATTTAATGAACTTAAATTATTAATTATTAATCATTACAAATTAACCTGAGGCCATGTGGGACTTAATGGATTAAGTCCTTAATGGGTTATGTAGGAAACTTAACCCTAATCATCATTTTATGAGAAACCCTAATTTCATTTGGGTTTATTGTTAGGCCTTTCTATTGGGTCTGGATGATTGGATTATTAATGCGCCATCCAAGAATAATCAAATGGACTAGCGTAATTAGTTGGGCTTTAGGGTAAGGTCCATATGAGAAGTTGGGCCCAATTTAGAAAATTGGGCCATAAATGGCCTATAGTTTGGGTCTTAATGATTATATGATGTTGGGCCTTTAAATAAGACCGTGTATGTGTTGGGTTTTGATTCTTAATGGTCTTTGGGCCTATGGATTGGGCCTTGGGCTTGAATAAGCCAAGCTAGGGGTAATGTAGTAATTACCCAAAGCATGTACTTATGGTTATGTAGTGGACCCAATTCTTAATTAGGTGATGTTTCGATATTGACAGATCGGGAATTTGTCCTCCAGCAGCTGGGGTTGAGTCTGCAGGACTTCAGCAGTGTGAGGGTTGAGTCTACGGGACTTAAGCAGTGCAAGGTGAGTTACCTTCCAGTAGGGGTGGGTCTAAGGCACCAATGTTAGCCCACCAGTAGGTGATTATGTTTGAGATGATTATCTTTGTGATAATTATCTGGTTACCATTATTGATATGCTTATTGTATTGGGATGCTATGAGATATGTGTTAGTAGTAGTAGGGGTGCAATAGTCCCCAGTTACCGGTTAAAAGATACCGAAGACGGTTACCGGTTGAAAGATATCGAAACCCTGGACAGGACCATGCATGCCTAGCAGTATGTTTATGATATGTTATTATTTGACCTGTATGGTTATGATATGCCATTATGTGAGCTGTATGTTTATGATATGATATTATGTGACCAGTATGGTTATGATATGTCGATATGTGATTCAGTATGTCTATGTTATGTTATCATGGAACAAATATGTGTATGACTTGTTATTATGTGATAATGATAGGGGGTGAAATAGTCCCCGGATACCGGTTGAAAGATATCGAAGGGGGAGGTTAGCTCTCGATTACCGACTGAAAGATACCAGAGGGGAGGTTAGTTCCCAGATGTCAGTTCAAAGATACCGAACGGGAGGTTAGCTCCCGGTTACCGGTTGAAAGATACCGAAGGGGAGGTTAGTTCCTGAGTACCGGTTGAAAGATACCGAAGGGGAGTCCAGCTCCCAGTTATGCCAGACAGATATCGGTTGAAAGATACTGAGGGATAGGCATTATATGGTATGTGGTATGATGGGGGAACTCACTAAGCTTCGTGCTTATGGTTTTCAGTTTTGGTTTCAGGTAGTTTGTTTTCAAAGGAAGGGAGTCGGCTTGATCGCAGCGCATCACACCACGATTTCCGCACACGAGATCCTTGGGATTACACTCTAATACGGTTTTATGATACTATGTTTTGATTATTGACACTTTGGCTTTGACGTGAGATATTAATATGAATTTTTTTTATACTAATGGTGTTATGCAATAACTTAATTAAAACGAAATTTTTGGGCTGTATTTTTGGGATATTACAAGTTGGTATCAGAGCCTTGGTTTGAGGGATTCGGGCACACTCTTGGGTGTGTCTAAACTCAAACTAAGGACTTGGTATGAAAATTTTCAAAAGAAAATCATTTTTATAATAAGAGTTTGAAAAGAATTTGGAAGGATAAAAGAACTTTGAAAAGAACAAGGTGTGTGATGTGTGCAATCAGCCGAGCTCAAGTAAGTTTACCTCAATATACACATACATGGTGTGTTATGATATGATATGATTATGAGAACTGCATGCTAGATTGGGGCTGAGGATCTAGGAAGGATGCCTTATATGCCTATTGTATGTGCTTGTAGACTTTCATGCTAGTACTTATTAGTCAGTAATAGGATAGCCAGTTTAGGTTATGACTGATTGTATGAGCCTCTGTATTGCATGTATAGATCCCTGAGTAGAGGATCGAATGGTTTGATTGGAATATGATGGCTTGATTTTCCATTGTCTGAATGCTGCTTGCTTTGTGCTTTGTGGGACTCTTTGTAATGTGAGATAGCTATATCCATGAGATAGCTAGTTGACATTACTGGGAATCTTTAAGCAGCTGAGGACTGGGTGAGTATGGGAACCTAGGAAATCCTAGGATATGTTTCAGTGGGTTAGTAGCGAGGCTCAGTTAGATTTTGGTTTACCAGTTTGAGGATGTGACTTGGAGGATTTGGGAGGATTGCTGAGGAAATTATGGACAGGTGTGGAAGGTAGTATTAGCCCCGTACTACTGAAAGCATACGATCTATACTCGAATCGGTGAGAGTCTTGGAGAATCTGAGAAGTTTTGAGGAAGGATGTGTGACCCGGTTGGGGATAGAGGATGTTTCAGTTGTTGCAGCTTAGCCATTGGCAAGTGAGCTAGTGATCATAACAGGGTGTCAGATCCTGAAGGATATGATTTCCAAGAGTTGCAGGTGCGAGATCGATTTGGAGCACCCTGGGAAGAGAGGTTCGTGCCAGGTGCATATTGTAGAGGGTCCCAAGAAGAGATCCATGACTTTTGATCATCGGGTGAAAGGCCAGTGAGGCCGGAGTTAGTGTAGCACGTTTGGGAAAGTGCACAAGGGAGTTTGTTACTCCAAGGGTTTAGGCTGCTACAAGGTAGTAGGGTTGATCATGTCAGCTAAAGGTGATATGTATCCCTCCAGATGTTGCGGGTATGTCATCTTCTACTATTGCTAGATGGATGTTGGGAATACGTATCGCTTTGGAATTTTGAGTGAGTTTGGATAAGTCAGACCTCAGGTTGGTTTTCTGCTAGTGTCTGGGTTATCAAGGATCATATATGCCATCCTGCATGCCAAAAGGTCCTTGATGAACCCACAGAGGGACATACCTTGCGGAATGTGATTCCGCGTGTACCGTTATCATTCCGGATCCTTGTCGAGATCTATGTAGGGGTATTGTTTGGAAGATCCTCAGTCAGGGTTATAGTGTTAGTTCTCTAGTTAAGTCAGTGTTCAGGGGTTCTATCCTTGTTCTGATGTGGTCGAAAATTTTCTATGGATGAACCTTGGAGTTCAAGGCACTACTAATGCTAGGACAGTACCGGTAACATGAAGAGGGTAGTGTCAGTTGCAGGTGGTAAACATATAAGTGGTTGGTCATTGGATGTTCAAGAGAATGGTATTTTCGTATTGGAGATGGAATGAGATGTCAGACTAGACCAAATTTCAAGAGTACTCATCAAGATTTCTGAGGATGGGCGACCTTAAGGTTTAACCGGTGACTAGTCGCTAGCATTGGTAAGCACAGGTTGTCATCAGTGGGATACTAGAAAGCGAGAAGGATCGGGAATCCATTAATTCTCATGTGATGTGAAGACTTAATTGAATCTAAGTGGGGGAGAGACTTTTTATAAAGTCCTCCAAATGTGAGTTCTGGTTGCGCGTGGTGTAATCTCTTGGACACCTTGTCAACCAGAAGGGTATTCTAGTTGATCCTGCCAAGATAGAGGCCGTGATGCAGTGGGAGATTCTGAGGTCTCTACCTGAGATTCGGAGTTTCCTGGGTCTAGCTGGGTTATTACTGAAGATTTATACGGGACTTCTCTGAGATTGCGGTTCCTTTGACCCAACCGACCAAGAAATCGGTGGCCTTTTGATTGGGGCCTGAGCAGTAGGCAACCTTCGAGACTCTTAAACAGCGGTTGTGCTAGGCATCAACACTCACCCTGCCAAAGGGTGTAGATGATTTCGTGGTTTACTGTGACGCTTTGATCACATGCATGTGTACGGTACTGATACAGTGGGATCACGTGATAGCAGGTTTCGAGAACCAGCTTAGAGTTCTAGTTGGGGCTCAAGTGCAGTGGTGTGTTAGGTCGATTTCGTGTTCGACCCGGTTTGGAAAGTGTTGTAATCGTACGGGGGTAGCCGTAGCATCCACTAGCATTCCGATAGTATGGAAAAGTGTTGTAATACTACAAGGGTAGCCGTAGCATTCACTAGCGGTCAGTTCGCATGGAAAGTGTTGTAAGACTGAGGGGGTAGCCGTAGCATTCACTAGTGATCAGATAGTGTTAGTGTGTTGTAAGTCTGCAGGTGTAGTCGTAACATTCACAAGGATAGCAAATAGTGCTTGAGTGATGTAAGTTTGGGAGTGTAGCCGCAGCCTTCACTTGGTTGGCAGATAGCATGAACACGTTTCTAGGACGCAAAATGAACAGTAGTATGCACCAGTTCGGTACACCAGTGAGGATGTAGAAATCCACAGATTGGATTTCAGGATTAGCCAGAAAGATTAGATCAGGTTGAGCCAACAATACGATTGTAGGAGTGCCATTATAGTTATGGGATCAGGGAAGCAATGGACTGTATAATATTGCTTGTGATATAACGCTACCATCGGTTAGGTGACAATCACTATTAGCCTTAGAATTGGTGATGTCAGGATTTGATGTATGGACCCGATCGGTTGGGTTGGGAGGTTGTTAGAGCCACAGTGGCATGATAACTAGTGGCAACTAGTTCCAGAGAAGGATTTCGTTCAGGAGTCATGTGAGATGAGTAAGTGGGAGTCCTTTGACTCTGCTGCCGGGCAGAAACCCGATACTTCAGGAAGGTCTCGATAGATTTTGGGAAGCAGCTGTGTAGCAGCATACTGCCTCAGGCAGTTTAGTGCTTCAGGCAGTTTTTGTGTTTAGAGCAGTATTAGTAATTGTGTTTTGGATTGCAAGTATGGATGGAATAGCTAGATGATTTCGGAAGTGATAAGTCACTCACAGCAGGTGTATTTGAGCCTTGGCCAGGTATAAGTGATCTGCAGATATAACTAGGTCTATAATCCTATTTTATAGTGGGAACCTTGAGTTATCAGAAGTTGAGCGATCAGTTGAGGGATAAACGAATGGGATTCAACGATAACAATTCAGTATGAGTGGTCGTTCAGGGATTCAGACCATCTCAAGGAAACAAATTTCAGACGGGGTATACGTGATCTTGTTGCGAGGAGTTCGTTCACCTGCAGATGTTTAGAGCTTTGCGAAAATTGGTCACGACTACCCTGGGAAGGCTAGGTTGTGCCCGGGATGGTGACCATATTACTTGAGTATTTGGTGCATAAGAAATGGTAAGGAATGATTTCGAGGATGAAATCTAATTTAAGTGGGGGAGAGTTGTTGCACCCCATTTATATATTAGATAAATAAATAAATTAATGAATAAATATTAGCCCTAAAATAAATAATTATGTATCAAAGGATGGTCTCGAAAGGCTAATTGTCATAATTTTAGAAGCTGGGGGTTAAAAGTGTGAGTTTCGGACTCAGTTTGTAAAAATTTATGAAGATAGGGGCTCTGTGGTAATTATTTGGATTTAATTTGAAAGGAAAAGAGGTGGAAGGGCTGAATATGTCATAATTAAGGTATTGGGGGCTGTTTGGTAAATTTTGTACCTAAGATGTAAAGGATTTTAATGTTGAGGGTTTAAATATTAATTATTGGATTTCTTTTGAAAGACAGGGAAGAAGGAGGGACTGTTTGTGTAAACATGTGAAGAAGTTTGAATAGGGTGGTATATATATGTCCGTTACATGCTAGAACCCTAACCCTAACTCTCCTAACAGTCGTCTCCTTATACCTCCCTCACCGGCGCCACCATCTCCAAATCTTCCCACTACCGTCCATCAATCTCCATGTACCACCCTCCTTCTCGTCTCCGATCGTGCAAGACAACCAGACGCCACCATTCTAGGAAATGCCTTTGCCGAGGTTGGATGTCATTTAGCGTTGCTATGTATTCTGCTACCAGCGGCGACGTGGTTGGCGAACAAGCATCTTTCTGCTGCTGTTGCTACCGTTTCCGATGGATGAAGAAGCCAGGAGTCGAAGCTAGACGCTAGACCATCGCGTTGCTTCCAATGATGGTTAACTGCCACCATCCCGTCATGTTTTTCTCTTCCCGTCCTCGTTCTCCTGTTGTCGATTGGCCGCCGCTGCTAGCCATTACTGTTGTCACTCCCGTTGACGTGCTTCAGGATCTTAGGCGACGTTTGTGTGTGTGTGTGTGTTACCTTGCTGTCACCGGAAATGGACTTGTGAGGACCGCCTTCGTTGGATGTTGCTGCTTGTCGCCGCCATTGGCATCTCTGCCGCCTTAAGCCACCAGGTGGGTGGATGGAGTGTTGTATGTAGTCTAGAGTTTATGTGTGCGTATTTTGGTGCGTGTGAGTGTGTACATTGCTACTGCAAAGAAGGTGTTGTGGGGTTTGGCTTGGCCGGAAAAATCGAGGAAAGGCCACTACCACCACCGTGAGGTGGAGGCTACCACCATCTACCACCACCGGCCACCATAGGGTGGTTGTGTGTGTTTATTTTGTTTAGTGTGTGTTCATTTTAAGATAAGCATCGTAAAATTGTAATAGTGGCTAAAATAATTAAATGGAACTCAAAACCACAACCTTAGGGTGGTGGCTACCGCCTCCTGCCGCTGTGTCAGGTGGCGCTGTGCCTCGTTGATGTTGTGTTTTGGTTTGGATGTTTGGACAAGGGAATAAAACCCTAATTGGTCCAAAAAAGCCTTAATGGGCTTATTGAAACCCTATTGGGTCTAATGAAGCCCTAATTGACATTAAAGCCCAAACATGTATCTATTGGACCCTAATTGACCTTAGGAAACCGTAATGGGCTTAAGGACCAAGCTATCGGGCATATTAGGCTAAGATGGGTTGGAAACCCTAATTAGAGTTTGGAAAACCCTAATGCCATTACACCCTAATTTGGGACTTAGTGGGACCGCACCAGAATAATTTAATGAACTTAAATTATTAATTATTAATCATTGCAAATTAACCTAAGGCCATGTGGGACTTAATGGATTAAGTTCTTAATGGGTTAAGTAGGAAACTTAACCCTAATCATCATTTTATGAGAAACCCTAATTTCATTTGGGTTTATTGTTAGGCCTTTCTATTGGGTCTGGATGATTGGATTATTAATGGGCCATCCAAGAATAATCAAATGGACTAGAGTAATTAGTTGGGCTTTAGGGTAAAGCCCATATGAGAAGTTGGGCCCAATTTAGAAAATTAGGCCATAGATGGGCCATAGTTTGGGCCTTAATGATTATATGATGTTGGGACTTTAAATAAGACCGTGTATAGGCCTGGGCCCAATTTGGAAAATTGGGCCACATGTTGCGTTTTGATTCTTAATGGTCTTTGGGCCTATGGATTGGGCCTTGGGCTTGAATAAGCCAAGCTAGGGGTAATGTAGTAATTACCCAAATCATGTACTTATGGTTATGTAGTGGACCCAATTCTTAATTAGGTGATGTTTCAATATTGACAGATCGGGAATTTGTCCTCCAACAGCTGGGGTTGAGTCTGCGGGACTTCAGCAATGTGGGGGTTGAGTCTACGAGACTTAAGCAGTGCGAGGTGAGTTACCTTCCAGTAGGGGTGGGTCTAAGGCACCAATGTCAGTCCACCAGTAGATGATTATGTTTGAGATGATTATCTTTGTGATTAATTATCTTGTTACCATTATTTGATAAGCTTATTATGTTGGGATGCTATGAGATATGTGTTAGTAGTAGTAGGGGTGCAATAGTCCCCAGTTACCGGTTAAAAGATACCGAAGACGGTTACCGGTTGAAAGATACCGAAGGGGTGGATAGGAGCCATGCATGCCTAGCAGTATGTTTATGATATGTTATTATGTGATCTGTATGGTTATGATATGCCATTATGTGAGCAGTATGTTTATGATATGATATTATGTGACCAGTATGGTTATGATATGCCAATATGTGATTCAATATGTTTATGTTATGTTATCATGGAACCAATATGTGTATGACTTGTTATTATCTGATAGTGATAGGGGGTGAAATAGTCCCCGGATACCGGTTGAAAGATATCGAAGGGGGAGGTTAGCTCCCGATTACCAGTTGAAAGATACCAAAGGGGAGGTTAGTTCCTAGATGCCGATTCAAAGATACCGAAGGGGAGGTTAGATCCCGGTTACCGGTTGAAAGATACCGAAGGGGAGGTTAGTTCCTGAGTACCGGTTGAAAGATACCGAAGGGGAGTCCATCTCCCAGTTATGCCAGACAGATACTGGTTGAAAGATACCGAGGGATAGGCATTATGTGGTATGTTCTATGATGGGGGAACTCACTAAGCTTCGTGCTTATGGTTTTCAGTTTTGGTTTCAGGTGCTTTGTTTCCAAAGGAAGGGAGTCGGCTCGATCGCAGCGCATCACACCACGATTTCCGCACACGAGATCCTTGGGATTACACTATGATACGGTTTTATGATACTATGTTTTGATTATTGACACTTTGGCTTTGACGTGATATATTAATAAGAATGTTTTATACCAATGGTGTTATGCAATAACTTAATTAAAACAAAATTTTTGGCCTGTATTTTTGGGATGTTGCACACATCTCATTAGCCTCTCATGGCTATATCTTTATAAAGACCCTCCGGTCATTGTGTCTCAGTGGAGACCCTCCAGTCCAACAACTCGGTTTGGACCCTCCGGTCCTAACTCAATAAAGTTCAACATATTACACAACATAAATCACAAAGTCATAATGCAAGATATCACAATACTCAATAATAGCATACAAGACCCTCCGTTCACACAAAGTTACCACTCATGGTAAGTATAGTGAGAAGAATCACCTCTTAAGTAAGCAAGTAAAACCTCATGCCCCTCTAATGATCTAATCCTCGCATACACAACATAATCATCTCTAATTAACACTTATACCCTCAACTCAAATAATTTAGGCTAACCACTCTCTCTAACTCTTGGGAAAGGGTGAAAGACCATTTTACCGTTCCATGCTCTCCATAATCCATGTCTTGACCAACTCTAAAAGTGAACAGAAGTCAACACTTGAGTCAATAGTCCATGTTGACTCAACTCGTCGAGTGCATCTATGCGACTCGTCATGTTCCAACATTTTCTCATAAATATCGCGAAATTCTAGCTCAACTCGTCGAGTTGACTCGTCAACTTGCGGATTTAACACGTGTCCAGACTCAACGGGGAAAACCCTAACCGACTCATCAAGTCAGCTCATGGACTCATCGAGTCCCTTCAGTCTATTTTCTCATTCAGACGATTTCAGGAAGAAATGATGTCTCATACTCTGGATCTAACATTCTAAGGAACACTTATCACGTAAAGATGCAAGCTTTATGTTTCTACATGGCATATAGGGATAAAAATGCCAAAACAAGCTCCATAAAGGGACTCATGCATGAAGACTTGCCCCAAGCTTGGTAAAGCTTGGATCTTTAGGCTCATGGGACCTCATGTCACAACTCAAAAATTTTAGACCCAGCAAAGCCTAAACCCTAGCCAAGTACAAGTGAAACTTCATTGCAATCCTTGTTGCATTTTATCATCTATAGCCTTAGGGCTTGTTTAAAGAGTTAACAAAGAAGTATGGATTGAAAACTAAGCTAATTTAGGGTGTTATAAATAAACATAAGCTAAAAGACTAAGGTTTTAAAACATAAATATAACCATTAAATGAGTTTTCACCCAAAGCAATTATTGGAGTAAATGTGTTCATGGTCAAGCATTAACTCTAAAATGCGTGCTCACTGTCCAAAGAAAGTAAAGAAAGAAGAGTTCACAGTTTAGAACTAATTCATTTAGTATTCACCATTTGAAAATTTACTCAAAAATGAGTTTTCAGATTTGGAATAAAGGATAAAGAGTGTTCACGGTTTTGGGGTTTAAGAATCAATGATGTTCACAGCATAGGAATTTATTTAACATAGAGTTCACGACCAAGTTATGACCATGAACACAAACCAAAGCTCATTTATTTGGGCGTAAACCCCTTAAATATCTCATATCTTATCCAAATTTAACATACCAATGGGATAGGATTCAATTACCATTGCAACCTCATACTTAAGTTACTTCATATATATATAAAGATCATTCTTTCATTCTAAACATCCAGTGAACAAAAAAAAAACGTTTCCATTCTCTCTCAAATAGCAAAACCTGTTTCCTTTATATTAGTGCAATTAAACTCCAGAAGATCGTTCTTCTTTCAAACAGATACAAGCTTAAGTAAGTATTATACATATTATTTAGTGTTTATGAGACACTTATATTTCAAAGATCATCTTATTCACACACTATTGTGTGTTTAAAAACATTAGGATCATGACATCTTTCCCATATTATAGCCCGAAGATCACCACTTTCATCTCGATATCTAGTCAAAACCGCACATAAGGTAAGTTCATACCCCCCCCCCCCATATTTTCCAAGATTTTTCAATGTTTTTAGAGGGGGGGGGGGGACTACAAATAAAACACAAGAAATCTTGTGTTTAAAAATGTAATTTACTTATTATGTCTTCTTACCGTTAATATGTATCAAATCCTGAAATTGGATAAAAACATGGAAATAAACTCATAAACTATTATAGATATAGTTTATGGATCATATGAACTATTATACAAAGTCCAGGTTAAAACTTGCAAATAAACTTATAAACTGTAATAAGTATAGTTTATGGAACAAAGGGAACATTTTTTTCAAAATTACCTGTTATTTATAAAAAGGTTTTCGCATTATTACTTGTAAATTCTTTGAAACTAATTATGAGATACGTCTTCGAGTACTTACCTAAGTACCAAGGGAAGTCTAGCCTTATGAACCAGAGTCTCCTGGAGGGAGAGCGTGAGTTTGTGTATAGATCTATACGGGACTAAAAATCCCATGCCCTGATTATTAGCTACAGTCGTTCTGGGTAACAAATGTCATTAACGTTTATGACGTTCGAAGTACATCGTAGGGTTTAACGTCCATAATTATGGTTATAAGAACTTACAAGGAGAACACAACGATATATTTACGTAGTAATATACTTTTTCTTAAACAGTTTCAAGGGATATTAACTATGTGATTACTAAGTATATATAATAAGTTTATATAAAATTGAAGTCTGGTAGGCAGTGGAATGTGTGACTTCCGCCTTACTTCTTGTTCCTTGTTTGGTTGTGGGCTTAGGGCAGATTCACACATTCAAGTATCCGTTCGATATCGGTTATATACAACTCGTATGTACTAGGTGATCATAGGAGGGTAGTATCGTTGCATTGAGCTTTCAGGGTAGACACAATTTCAGCTAGTTTTAATTATAAATAAAACTAGCTCTCATTAAACTAAGTATGGTATTTAAACTTGTACTTTTTGGTCTTGGAACGAGTAAGACTACAAATCTGTTTTATAGAAAACACAATATTTTCTAGGATAAACATCGTTATTTTAAAGATAAACATTTCACGATTTAACTTGCTGAAAACATGTATGATTAATTATTGAAAGCAATGTTTTACAAAAGAGTAAGTGGAACTAGGAACATATTTGCCAAAGGTTCAACATTTACTTTCAAACTACTATAACTTAAAGGGACCTTAGTTGTTAATTCTATAGTTCCTTAGTTTATATATCAGAGTTATATGTAAATAATATCCGGTAGGCAGTGGAATGTGTGACTTCCGCCTCACTTCCTGTTCCTTGTTTGGTTGTGGGCTTAGGGTAGATTCAGACATTCAACTTTCCATTCGGTATTAGTTTATATATAATTAGTATAAACTAAGTAATCATAGAAGGAATGGGTATTGTCATATTACTCATTAAGAAAATATAGGATTTTCTGGAGGAACAGACGAACTTACTTCCTGTTCCTTGTTCCTTGCTCGGATCGTCGATGATCTGCGTAACTCTTCTGATGACTTCGGGCCGTCAGTAACCTCTACCTGACCTGCTGAATCTGCTCAGTCATCTTGAGCACTATTTCAGTGCTCCCCATCACTCTCTTCCCTACCTCTCCCCAACAATGGGAGTCTGGCATCTCCTCTCGTATAAAAGATCGAAGGGAGGCATACCGATACTGGAATGATGGTTGTTGTTGTATGGAAATCCAGCCAAGGGCAAGTAAGTGTCCCAACTTCCACCGAAGTCCATAACACATGCACGTAGCATATCCTAGAGCGTCTGAATCATCCGCTCGCTCTGCCCCGTCCTTCGGTGGGTGGTAGGTTGTCCTGAAATGAAGCTGGGTACCCAACTCCTCATGAAATTTCTTCCAGAACCTAGAAGTAAAATGCACATCTCGATATGAAACTATCAAGGTGGGCACCCCATTTCATGCCACCACCTATCGTACGTAGATCTCAACCAATTTCTCAGCGGAAGAGCTCTCACTGATCGTAAGGAAGTAAGTACTCTTTGTCAACCAATCTGTAATCACCCATATTACATCAACCCCACACGCAATCCTCAGTAAATTGGTGATAAAATCCATGGAAATATGTTCCCATTTCCACTAAGGAATCTATAAAGGCTGCAACAATCCATGCGGACGTTGGTGCTCCGTCTTGACCTGACGACAGGTCAAGCACCTCTCGACTAACCATTCCACATCTCTCTTCATACAGGGCCACCAATAATCCCTCTTTAGATCCAAATACATCTTAGTGCCCCCCGGATGGATCGAAAGTCTCGACCTATGGGCCTCCTCCATCAAAATACATTGAGCCCCACCTGTGTATTGTACCCACATCCATCCACAGAAGGTCATAAGCCCCTGACCATCCGTCTCAAACTCGGAAACCTGTCTAATCACTCGCTCCCTCTTGTGGTTCTCCGGTCTCACAGCCTCCACCTGGGCCTCTCAAATGGTATCTAAGACTGGATTCATCACCGTCATCCTCATACACACATCTCGGATTGGAGCACTCGGTTCTCTATGGCTCAAGGTATCGGTTACCACATTAGCCTTGACTGGGTGATACAAAATCTCGTAGTCGTAGTCTTTCAGTACATCCAACCACCTCCTCTATCTAATATTCAGGTTGGGCTGATCCATGAGGTACTTCAGACTCTTATGGTCCATGTATATGCTACACTGGACGCCATAAAGATAGTGGCACCAAATCTTGAGGGTGAACACCACCGCCCCCAACTCTAAATAGTGGGTGGGATACCTCGTATCATGAGGCTTCAACTGCCTCAATGCATACGCTATGACATGTCCCATCTACATTAGCATGGCATCCATCTCTAATATAGATGCATCACAATAGAATACGAAGTCCTCCACTCCCTCTAGAAGAGCTAACATCACAGATTTTCACAGTCTCCGGTGAAGTGTCTCGAATGAGGCCTACTGCTCAGGCCCCCAAGCAAAAGTAATACCCTTTCTAGTCAATCTGGTAAGAGGTATGGCAATCTTGGAGAAATCTCTACTAAATCTCCGGTAGTAGCCTGCCAAGCCAAGAAAAGTTCTGATCTCGGATGGGGATCTCGACACCTCCCATTGCATAACTGCCTCAATCTTGGCCGGGTCGATCAAAATCCCATTCTAGTTAACGAGGTTTCCTAAGTACTGGACCTACTTTAACCAGAAATCACACTTTGAGAATTTGGCATAAAGCCTCTCCATCCTCAACACCCCAAGAATCTCCCGCATATTCTCCTCATGTTGCTCTCTAGACCTCGAGTATACCAAAATGTCATCGATGAACATGTTCACCGACCTGTCCAACATGGGCCTGCACACCCGGTTCATGAGATCCATGAACATTGCCGGTGCGTTAGTGAATTCGAAAGGCATCACTACGAACTTGTAGTGCCTATAACGAGTTCTAAAGGTCGTCTTCTAGATATCCTCCTCGCAAACTCTCATCTGATGGTACCCAGATCTCAAATTAATCTTGGAGAACCAAGACGCCCCCTGCAACTGATCGAATAAATCATCAATCCTCAACAGTGGATAACGGTTCTTGACCATCAACTTGTTCAACCCCCGCTAATCGATGCACATCCGGTGTGAACCATCCTTTTTCTTGACAAAAAGGATCGGCGTTCCCCACGGTCAGCTACTCGGTCTGAAAAAACCCTTCCCCAGTAGCTCTTGGAGCTGCAAGGATAACTCCTGCATCTCGGGCGGCGCAAGGAAATAAAGTGCCTTGGCAATAGGCATCGCACCCATAATTAAATCAATCTGTAACTCCAACTTCCTCTTGGGAGGCACACCCGACAACTCCTCGAGGAAAACGTCAGGAAACTCGCACACTATCGGAACCTTAGAGATAGAACTCGGCCTCTCAGTGGAAACTCGCATATCCATCACATACGCTAAAAAGCCCACACATCCCTGTTGTAGACTCTACGTCACCCTAGCCGTAGAACCAAAAGCTGATCTAGATCTGGTCCCTTCGTCATACACAATAAGTACTCCCCCACTAGGGTCTCGTATGGTCACCAACTGACGCTCACAGTCAATCACAACTCCAAACCGGCTCAACCAATCTATGTCGATTATGACACATACATCACCCATCGCTATCACCACCAGATCTATAGGGAATTCAACACCAAAAATATCTAATACACATCCCCGAAACACATCAGTGGTAAAAACTGCATGTTCATCGGCTATAGAAACCCTTAGACACCGACTATATGCCTTGCCTCTAACAGTAACGTGATGACTAAAGGATAAGGACATGAAGGATCGACTCACACCCGAGTCAAATAAGATCAAAGCAGACACAGAACTCACAAGAAAAGTACCAGCCACAACATCAGGTGCTATGCCGACCTCCTTCGCTATTAGCTGGAATGCTCTCCCACTAACTCTCTGTGACATCCCCATTTTCATGGCCAGAAAAGACCGATTTTGTTTATGCTTTATAAAAATCAGAGTACCACTTTTAATAAAATTGTTGCGGAATTTGTTCCCAGTAAAACATGATAAATACGTTATCAATCATTTCCGAGGAAAGTATTTTTATTCATTTTAAAACATTTGGGATGTCATCATCAATATAGAAACATAAGCATAAACTGAACTTACATTCATTATCACTAGTGATTTATATCTCCTTAATATCTCAGTGTAATGTGACTTCATATCAACACCTGTGATATAAATAAACTGAGTGGGTCAGGTTGGAAAACCTGGTGAGTACATAGGGTTTTCAACCCACATTAATATAATTATTATATTTAATCATCAAACAATCAATCAACCTAATTACCCATCCCCGTTATCTTATTTACTCTTAAGGATCTACCCAAAGAATCAGCTATTCCTTGTTCATTCATTCCTAATGATTATCCTAAGAAACAGGCACAAAATCCATCATTGCTAATGACACATCTATCTGCACAGCTACTAATATTATAACTTATGGGCAGCAGCCAAAATTGTGACATTCTTTATGGGGTGCATCTGCTGGTATCGTCCTTTAGGCGCATCTGTCGGGATTATGAGGTTCTCTATTAGGCGCTTTTGTCGGTAGAGTCCTTTAGGCGCTACTGCCGGTAGAGTCCTTTAGGCGCATCTGCCAGGGTTTTATTGATAATATCATTTCCGAGAATCCATTCACGATACATGTCAATGGGGTTTTATAGCACACCGGTGAACACATCGTTCACAACACCTACAGATTGCGAGCCTGCTAGTGTTCCACTGGACTGTCTAGAATAGTCCGTGGTTGTCATCGATACTCTGCTAGATGATAAGGGCCAACATTTGGAAAAAGGCTTCTCACATCGTTCACCTCTCACCCTTACCATATGGTCTATATTACCTCTCAACTTATCGTCTAACTCATATTTCATCTACCCAAGTTTTACCCAACATATTATGTAGATATAAATACATGCACGTTTTAAATCAAATAAAACTTGTATAAAATCGTTCATCCAGCATAGATAACAAGTATATAGATAATATGCACACATAGCACGTAGTCTATATAAAATACTTCATATCCATGTGTAAGATGAAAGTAACTATGCACTCACCTGATAAGGTGGTGATGCGGTTCTAGGACAACACTTCGTTTACTTTAAAATAATTTCCTTCGACAAAACCTAGTACCATTACCACTAGAGTTTAGTCTAACGTTTTACCGAGACTAATTAATAGTCTAGCTATTATTACTATTATATAAGCGTTAAACAATACTCTTCACATACTATGTACAGACAGGGACCAGAAATAAACACCGGAGGGCATGACCATTTTGGCATATAGCACTTCTTAAATACAACAACCCTATGCGGCCCTTTATACCAGATTCCCCGTGCCGCGAGTGGTTAAAAAGATATTATAATGACACTTATATAACACATAATAATAGCCCAAATAATTATTATAAGGCCCTAATAACATTACTATATTTAAATAAAAGCTATATTAGAAATAGTGTAGGCGTAGCTCACTTACAACGGGTTTTTATTAAAAAATCTAGGCTTTGCTGGAGCAGCGTTTCCGAGCTGAAACCTTTTCTTCTCGGAGTCGTCAGGCGCTCCGGGGCTTCCTTCTCATGCTAGGGAGGTTCCCTAGACTTGGGAGGGGTTCAGGGAGGCTATAGAGACGTTAGAGAGAGAAATAAAACCTTTATGGTGTGAAGAAATTATTAAGAGTTCATCTCTTATTTATAGGGATTTTATCGTAGAGTATCCTCTAAGCTTCGTCCATATCTTCCGCGTACGAGCTTTGTTTTCTATTTTATTTATATCCACGCATTGGTATTTACGATTACTACAACTTTCATTTAGACCCCGTCAGCTAATTCTCATTCTATCTCAGATTTACAAAACTATATTCGAATTCGCCGCACTTGAAAAGTAGAGACTAAGTTTCGTCCATATCTTTAAGATAAGAGCTCTACTATCGATGTTATTTGTATCCATGCATTAGTATTTATGAGTACTACAACTTTCATTTAGACCCCGTTGGTTAATTCTCATTCTATATCGGATTTACAAAACTGTATCGAATTCGTCACGCTCGAAGAGTAGGGACTAAGCTTCGTCCATATGTTTCACATAAAAGCTCTGTTTTCAATTGTCTTTTTATCGTTTAACTCCTATTAATGATATCTTCATTTCTCGTTTATATTATTTTGGCTAAAAATCGACTGATCTAAAATTCGAATTTCCGAGCTGTGCACTCTTATGCTAAATCTTAAAAAAAATCATAACTTCCTCATACGAAGTTGGATTTGGACGTTCTTTTTATGCACCCTCTCAGTTTAACATGTACTATGACTTTTGTTTAGATCGCTAAGGCTAGGAAGTATTTTATCAAAAAATCACTTTTTACGATTCCCGGTGTCGTGTCGGTTTTACCGTAAAACTTCAACAGGTCATAACCTCTTCGTTGTAACTCGGATTTCGGCGTTATTTATATGTACGGTACCTTTGTGACATATATTATAACTTGGTTAACATTATTTATTCTAAATAATATTCTATCAAAAAGTCATTTTTGATGCTCATTATCTGTAAATTGACTAGCCCGAATTTGAGAGTGTTACACTCTTGGGGTCTCAGCCTTTACCGGCCATCTATTAGTAGTACTCAAGGCAGTGAGATTGGAAGCCTGAACTAATCTCTGAGTAAGATTAGGACACTCGACCTTTCAGTGGCCCGTCCTTCGCCATATGCCCCTCCTTGCCACATTTGTAGCAAATCCCAGCTCAATAAGACCCCTCGTGGATCTTGCCGCACTTTCCACAAGTGCGGCCCTTCTAGCCTCTGTCTCTCGCATCAGCAGGCTTAGCCCGCTTCGTCGCAAGCTGCGACTGCACTAGTCTCCGATCTCTCCCCTGACACTCTCCCCCCTCCCTAGCCTGTAAATCTAGCTCAATCTCCCTCCGCCCGACATTGGTCTGAAGCTCAGCCGTTGTCTGGTATGAAAAGTTTGCCATGAACTCCCATATATCCCTCCTGAGTATGCTCAGATATTGGCTCACATGTGCCTGCTCAGTAGACACGTGCTCAGGGCAAAACAACACCCTTTCATGGAACATCCTCGTGATCTTGGTTATAGTTTCTGTCTTTTTCTTGAGAGACAAAAACTCTTGGGCTAACCATTCCCTCTCCACCTGGGGAACATACTCATGTCGGGACAACCATGTAAACCTCTCGCATATCACTGCAGCATGATCTGTAAGAGTAAAGTTGGTAGTCACGAACTTCCACCAGTCCTTTGCTCCCAAGAAAAGATGGTTCAGTGCGAACCGAACGCTCAGGTGCTCCGGGCATGAACACATGTAAACACACCCCCAATGTTAGAGATCCATCTCATAGTAGTAAACAGATCCTGAGTTCCATCAAACTCTGGTGGCTTCGTGTTGCTGAACTCCCATAGAAACAACGAGTCACCTCCCTGTGGCCTAGCAGCAGCTACAACTGCGGTGGCTGCAGCAACATCAGCCTTAATAATAGCAGCATAGCGCTCATTGAATGTCTTGATCAACGTGGTCTTAATAGACCCAAACATCTTCAGTATAGCCTCTCTGATATGTGCGGCCATCTCCTCATGAATGATCATGCGGATCTCCATGTCACTGGTCTCACTGCTCCTGGGGTTTTGGCATGTACCCACCATAATGTCTCTGAAACACAACACGAAAAATAATCAGAGACTCGATCGATGTAACATACACGTTTTGAAATCGTGTTTTAAGTAAATAATATTATGAAATATAATGTGAATTTGAATTTTGAGTTCCAACATATAGTTTTTACTAGAATTGAAGTAAACCTCTACTTAGAATCATTCAGAAGGAATTGGAAGTCTTATGAGATTCCAATCAAATGTCAAATAGTGAAATGTAGCAAAATATAAAATTTTAAATAAGTAAAATTTTATTATTGAAAGTTGTAAATAATCTCGTTAGAAACTTGTAGGCGAAAACCTAATCGAAATCCGAGTTATAACGAAGGAGTTATGACCAATAGAAGATCCACGACAGAACTGGTGTGGTGCCGAATGATGTAAAAAGTGAGTTTTTTATAAACTACTTTTTAGCCTTATTGATCTAAATGAAATTCGTAGTATTCGTTAAACCGAGAAGTTCGATAAAAAGAACGCCAAAATCTGACTTCGTATGAGGAAGTTATGATTTTTCTAAGTTTCAGCTTAGCAGTAGATAACTAAAAACTCGAATTTTATATCGAGTGATTTTTAGCCGACACAACCTAAACGAGAATTGAAGATCTCATCAATAGTATTACAACGGTAAAAAGTCTGACGAAGATGGATGTTTGATGAAGAAGTTATAAATTTTTTTACGGATTTAGTAGTCCCGGTATGTTAAAAATAATAATATTCAAAATAAATTTAAATTAGCCGATGAATTCTAAAGGAAAGTTGTAAAGTATAATTTTACCTACGTGTGCATATAAAGAACGTAAAAAACGGAGCCCGTATGCGAAAGTTATGGATTTTAGAAGTTCGGGGCACAAAAATCGAAATTAATTAAGAAATCCGAGAAAATCGCATCGCTCAGCTTCATCCATGTCATCGGATCCGTGCATGTCTGAACTGTGTCCGCCTCATCTACAACATCATCGATCCTCATGTCCGATGCATGCGTTGTGCGTCCGAGCGTCCGACGCGTGTTTGGCCCGGAGTCTGAAGCGCCAGCTGCCCCTCCCCCCCCCCCCCCTTTTGCGTGTCCGAGCCTGACACCTCCACCTGGCCTCGCTCCGTGGCTACCTCCTGCCTCGCTGACTCCTCCTTCTCGGCTGAACCCTCGCATTCTCGCCCTATAAATACAAGGCTGGCGAGCCTTCTCGGGTAATTTGGAGAAATTGCCACTTTTTCACCCCCTTATTCCATATTTTGGCTATTTCCACTTTCCCCGAAGCCCCGATATTATTTTTAACACCCGAAACACACCCCGAAGTTCCCGAGAAGCCCGAAAAATTTATCTTTTCGGTTTTGAAGCTCTACCTTCTCAGAGCCCGATTTTCAATAAATCTCCCGGTTTTGTAACAACCATAAAATTTGAGCCAAATTAAAACATTTTAATTCATTCAAAAGCCATTAAGTACATACAATTGTTTTCAAAATAGTTTAAACATCAGAGTATCCCCTAGAACCATATCACATAAATCATAAAAGATAAGGAGTGGTACGATCACGCCTTCGCCTTGCCATGATCTTTTGAAGTACCTGAAACAAAACACTGAATTGTAAGCCAGAAAGCTTAGTGAGTTACCCCAAAATACCAACCACATATAGCCATACACATATCACATCACAATACAGAACAGCCATGCACATCGGGTCTACTGTGTGACTGGTCCGCCGCACCGGGCCTTCAGTCTACCTGGTCCACCCTCCGAGTCTAGCCATACACATCGAGTTTACAGTGCGATTGGTCCGCCCGCACCAGGCCTTCAATCCACCTGGTCCACTCTTTGAGTCTACAGTATGACTGGTCCGCCCGCACCGGGCCTTTAGTCGGCTTAGTCCACTCTCCGAGCCTCGGCACATTTGGTCCGCCCTCTTGGTGCCTTCAGCCTATCCGGACTGCTCGTTGGGCCTTCGAGATATCCAGTCCCCCTGGGTATGTTGGCCTACAACACAAAGCAGGACCCGCCTCAACCCAATCCCAGTCAACAACTATGTGCACATAAAACAATTAATCACATAACAATCCTTAACCAAATAGACAGTCTAACAGATCACATAGCATATGAACATCCTAACCAGGATTCCGACCTAATCGGTCACTAGCATAACATTACCCTATATACTGGGATACCGACCTTAGCCAAGCCACTAACATAATACCATCCTAAATACCAGGATGCAGATCTAGCAAATTGATAACATAACAAACAATACCCGGATTCTCATCCGATAAAGGGCCAGCCTTGGTGCCGTAGACCTTGTCGATATAGTGAGGATAACTCACCTCACAACTGTCGACTGAAAAGGATAAGACCAAGCTGCTCCGTCCACTGACACGATCTTCACCACAGAACACTACCAAAGAACCAACTCCATAAATACCAATATTACCAAAGTACCCTTGGAAGTCAAACTGGTCAACTCTTGGTCTAAGTCAAAGTCAAAGTCAACCTTCCTGGTTGACTCTACTCGCCGAGTTACCCCATTGACTCACTGAGTTTCCTTACCTAGAAAACTCTCATAACACATTTAACTCGCCGACTCGCCGCATGACTCGCCGAGTCCAACGATCTCTGAGTCCCATCTTGCGCAACTCATTGAGTTTCCAACCTACTCACTAATCCAAGGCTTTAACCAAAAGAGGTTGGGAGTCTACGATCTGACTCGCCAAGTCCAAGAACAGACTCGTCGAGTGTAAGGCAATCTTCAACAGACTCGTCGAGTGTAAGGCAATCTTCAACAGACTCGCCGAGTTGTTCTTCCAACTCGTCGAGTTCCTGCCTATCTTCATACAACTCGCCGAGTCCACCCATGTGACTCGCCAAGTTGCTTCAGTTCTTAATACATACAGTGGCTTTCTAAGCCATGCAGCAGCTCCATATTGTAGATGCAAGCTTCTAGGGCATGCTTATCGCGTAAAGTTGAAAACTTTACGTGCATCCAAGGCTCTAAGGGCTCTAAATGACCAATCTATGTTTCTAATGGAGCTTTACACCTTAGGAGAGTCTAATCCTTGAAAGAGTTGGAGACTTTATGGACTTAGGACTCAAAAGAGGTTCAGATATCAAGTTTCAGCTTCAGATCTAGCTTCCATAACAAAATCCCTTAACCAAGGAAAGCCCTAGCCTCCACATATGAATGCTTCTAGAAGAAAAAGGTTAAGGTAACAGCTTATTACCTCCTAAAATGTGCCCAAGCTGAAGTGGATTCTAGATCCACACGAAATCCTTGATGCTAGCCTCTTAATCTATAAGTCTCCTTCACAAAGTTCACTTCCCAAAGCTCCAAACACTCTCCAAGCTCACACTCACGGATATTAGGGTTCCTGGAACTCTCTGGGGAATTAGGGGTCTGATTGAAGGACATAAGGTCCTTTAAATAGGGGGAAAACCCCGAAGATTAGGGTTTTTCTCATTCCAGCACCAACTCGTCGAGTCCAGCTTCCGACACGGTGAGTTGGTCACTTAATTCGCGACCCAAACCCACTCCGACTCGGCGAGTAAGCGTACCTACTCGTCGAGCCCTTCTTCGAAATTACACCTTAAACCCTTAATCACACTTCTGGAATTCAGGATGTTACAGGTTTTCAACGAATAAAGTCATATTTGGAGCCGAAATGTTGCTGAAATTACTATTTTAACCCCCGGTTATTTCAAGGTGAGTTTAATATATAGGAACAATTATATGTTATGTGTTATATGTGCTATGTGCTTTTCAGTGTTATTATTCCGGGTTATTTTCCCGTGTTATTTTTTATTCGCTATTTTTAATAGCAAAGAAATACCTTTGACCATGTGATCAGTGAAAAGACTTAGATTCAAGTTGGTACTGGTATGTAGCCTCTGACCATGTAGAACATGTCTCCGTAAGAGAATGGTTTCTATTCTATGGTATTGGCAGAAGGTTAGACAGGGCTGAAAGCCTTAAATCTACCAAAATGTGAATCCAAAGTTGTTTGTCTTCTGTGCCATTTGGGCCGAAGCTTTGTTGATGTATATCAAGTATGGAAATCATTATGTCTCATTGATTGTATATCTTTGAATCAAATCAATGATTGATATGAAAAGTTTGACACGTGATTCACATATGCCCTTGTTGTTCCTTGTTCCTCTTTGCTTCTTCCATATTGAAGTATATATATGGAATAACGTTATATTGTATCTATTATTGAACTCACTAAGTGTCATCGCTTACCCTCTCAATTTTTAACAAATTTGCAGGAGATAAATAACCAGTATAGTCATATACTGTCGGAAGGTTTAGAATAGTTGTAGTATTAGTTTTGAATTTAAGGACCATGTATATATAAATGTATAGTATCCTGGGTAGTTGTGTAACATATAACACTTTGTAATAATCAGTTTGTATCCAGTCATTTTTAATCTCTTTATCAATGTAAAATATTGTTTTTATGAATATGCAAGTAGCATGTTTGAAGTAACTATATTGTCAAGTATGAAAGTTTGGGTCTTTCAGAAATACGAAAGTGAGGGTCTTTCAATCATGGTATCAGAGCAGTGGTTTAAGTGAACTAAATACCACAGATTGGTATTTAGACTTAAATTGTTGGAAGTTCAATATATGAACTGGATTCATAGTAATATATGGATGCAAACCATAGGGAATACGAAAGTGAGGGTCTTTCAATCGAGCATACTCACACTCGATTTCCCATCCCTATATGATCCTTAGTATCCTAAGGAGTCTTACTTGGGTTGCATACAGATCCGATGCTTTCAGTAGTACGGGCCCAATACTACCTTCCACACCAACCTGTAATCACCCCAAGCCCTCCTCCTAGGATCCTAATTCACAAGTACTCTATCTCTCTCGAATATCAAACTACTTGTAGCACCTGGTTCCTGGTACGTGAGGGTCTTTCAATCGAGCATACTCACACTCAATTTCCCATCCCTATATGATCCTTAGTACGGGCCCAAAACTACTTGTAGTAATATATGGATGTAAACCATAGGGAATACGAAAGTGAGGGTCTTTCAATCGAGCATACTCACACTCGATTTCCCATCCCTATATGATCCTTAGTATCCTAAGGAGTCTTACTTGGGTTGCATACAGATCCGATGCTTTCAGTAGTACGGGCGCAATACTACCTTCCACACCAACCTGTAATCACCCCAAGTCCTCCTCCTAGGATCCTAATTCACAAGTACTCTATCTCTCGCGAATATCAAACTACTTGTAGCACCTGGTTCCTGGTACGTGAGTTTTGCCTAAGTACTTGTGTTTTTGGCCGTGGACTCGGCGAGTTGGAGGCCCGACTCGCCGAGTAGAGATGAGACTTTGGGGTGCGGATGAGATGGCGACTCGACGAGTCCATATTATGGACTCAGCGAGTCTGCGCTGTTTCATCAAAACCTAATTTCCAAGGGTTTACACCCTATTTAAACACCCATTTGCGCCCCAACTCCGCCCCATTCACCCCCCAGAAGCTCTCCATACGTTCTAGCTCTTGTTCTTGTGAGTTTGAGGCATTTTAGTGTGTGTTATTGAAGATTTTGAGAAGGAAGTGGAGTAGATCAAGAGGAAGGGAAGGAAGCCAAGCATCTTAGTGTCCTCTCAGTGATTTCCTTGAGGTAAAACTCGTTTCCCCCCTGTCTATATGCTTATAACTCCATTACAGTCTTCCTTGAGCCCTTCCCCAAGCTTGTAGGTGCATCATATTTCGTAATAAGTTGATTGGACTCTACATCTAGGCTTGGTTGAGCTCCAGGAGCTCAGATCTACTACCTTTATGGACCCATATTGCATGAAGACCTTAGATCTACTCTTTTGGTGCATTTTGAACCCTAAAACCCTCATGGATGAATATCTACACGTAAAGTTGGAAACTTTACGTGTTATTCATGCTCTAGGAACCCAGATCTATGAATGGAATGGACTAGATTTGAGCAAAATCACTTATATGGCTCTTGCATGAAACAGACCCGACGAGTCGCTCATCTGACTCGGCGAGTCTAGTCGCGAGTCTCCGAGATTGTCCCCTTTTAGCTGTGTCGAGTTGTGTAGTGAATCCAGGGTGGACTCGGTGAGTTGGAAGCCAAAACTCACCCATAACGGAACTCGACGAGTTGATCCCAGACTCGGCGAGTTCAAGGCAATCTCCTTAGATCAAGAACAGACTCGGCAAGTTGTTCATACGACTCGGCGAGTCACAGTATAAATTGTTCATCGAATGAAGATGAACTTGGCGAGTTGTTCATACAACTCGGCGAGTAGGATGAAGAACTTGAACATAAGTTTGGAAGGAGAACTCGTCGAGTCAACGCCTAACTTGACGAGTAGAAACAGAATCCAGGTCAGTCGTTTGGACATGGACTCGGCGATTTGGTGAGCCAACTAGTCGAGTCGGGTCAATTGGAAGTTGACTCTGACTTTGACTTAGGGCATGATCAGGGGTAAAATGGTCATTTTACCCAAAGGATAGTTAGCAGTTTTTGACTAAGTGTTTGATGGGAATTACAGCCGGAAGATTTCCGGAGTAGCAGCAACAGCAGACAGACTATTCCCACACAGATCAACAGCTACTCTAAGGTGAGTTGCCTTCCAGTAGCGGTGGGTCTAAGGCCACAATGCCGGCCCACCAGTAGGATATGTATGATAGATGATTGTCTTTGTGATATCATCTAGGTTTGATACTACTTGATATGTTATATGCTAGCATGATATGTTGTATGTGATAGTAGTAGAGTTCGGTTGTCAGGACCGGAGGGTAGTCAGACACCCCAGATATGTCTGATATTATGCTTGTGTTATGGTATATGTCATGGTAGTAGTAGGGGGTGAAATAGTCCCCGAGGTTCGGTTGTTAGGACCGAAGGGTAGTCAGCACCCCAAAATAGCTCGACATGGGTAGGTCAGCGCCCCAGAATGGCTTGACACGGGTAGGACGGCACCCCAGAATGTCCGCACGGGTAGTCGGCACCCCAGAATGGCCGTACCGGGTAGTCAGGTACCCCAGAATAGCCTGGCAGTGTGTATGTTATGTATTGTATGGTATGTGGTACGATGGGGGAACTCACTAAGCTTTGTTCTTACAGTTTACAGTTTTGGTTTCAGGTACCTCTTCATCGAGGGGATTAAAATATTTTGGAAAGATAAAATGTTTTCTAAAAGGCTAAGTAAAGGGGTTTTAAGAAAGAACAAAGTGTGTGATGTGCGCGACCGGTCGAGCTCAAGTAAGTATTCCCCAATGTACCCGTACAAGTTTATTTATGATTATCAGTTTCTGTAGTACAGCATGCTAGAATAGGACTAAGGATATAGGAGTGATGCCTTATGTGCGTGCTTTATGTGCTTCAGTATATGAAAGAGTTGCATGCTAGAATTGAGTGGACAACAGTAGGGTAGCCTGTTTAGGTTATTCCTAATAGTACGGGTTTAGCATTGTAAGATAGTTCAGTTCTCTCTTCGAGGATAGAGTTGCTTGAGATTGTTTGCCTTATGTCCAAATGTTTTTTGCTTTGTGCTATGTGGGCTTTGAAGTGATGGAAGTTACCTGTTAGGTGAATACGTTAAAGTCACATGTGATCAGGGTTGAATAATCTTAGAGGGTCAGATTTGACTCTATTGCGTAGCTCTTGATTGAGTCCTAACCATGGTAGAGATGAGTCCCTTACTCGAAGGATTATCCGAGCCTCATCACATGTGATTGTATACAGGTAACAGTTAATTGGTATCACCGAGAGGCCTGCAGCAGCTGAGGACCAGATAGAGTATAGTCGGAGATTTCCCTAGGGAAAGCCTAGGATGAGTATAGCAGTGTTCAACCATAGTAGAAGGGATCTGGTGGAGTCGAGGCAGTCCTTGAAGAAGGTACGGATAGATGTGGAAGGTAGTATGGGCCCGTACTACTGGAAGCAAAGGCTCCGTACCCGAACCAAGGGAGGCCAAGATGAGACCGGGGAACTTGTGGTAGATGTGATCCCTCACAAAGTAGTAGTATCACTAACAGTTATTATTTCTATATTGCAGAATGGTGGTACTACGATCGAGACCAGTAGTGGGTAGTTCAGGTTCGGGATCGGGTTCCGAGCCAGTAGACGAGGGGCTACGTGAGTTCATCACGTCTGAGTTTACCAGAGGCATCCTTGAGCCGAACCCCATTATCTTCGGGTCGATTAAGGAAGGGATCATCTAGTTGATGGAGGATCGCCTCAGGGTGTTCAGGAGCGACATGGCATCTGGTCAGTCGGGATCTCGCACGCTGTCCTTTAAGGACTTCAGGGGTAGTGGTGTACCGGATTTCCACGGGGTGAAGGACCCCATTGTTGCCAGGTGATGAATTGTAGACATCGAGTCTGCATAGTTGACTAGCTTCTGCCCCGAGGGGTCGAAGGTGAGGTATGCAGCAGAGTGTTTACGAGATCGAGCTCGAGATTGGTGGGAGTCACAGGGTGACTCTTTGGGAGCCTCAACTATCGAGGCTATGACCTGGTCGGACTTTGTGACCGGTTCAGGGCAGAGTTTGCGCCGGCTGTCGAGCTTCAGCAGCTGGCCACGGAGTTTTTGGACATGAGACAGACGACAGAGACCGTGGCGGAGATCACCGCTAAGTTCCGGGAGAGGGCACTGTTGGTGCCCCAGTATGCGGGCGATGAGGACATGAGGAGGACCCACTACCATGACATGCTCCGGGATAATATCCGGGAGCACGTTAGTTTTTCAGCCTGCCCCACCCTGGACTCCATGATTGCCAGGGCGAGGGAGAGGGAGATAGATTTGGAGCATATCCAGAAACGGAAGTCAGAGGAGGGACAGACAGGAGGGGCTTCGGGGAAGAAGCCTAAGGGATCAGATGGTAGGCCGAAAGGCCAGTTAGGACCGAGCTGCTGCAGGAAATGCGGCAGGCCGCACGAGGGGGCGTGCAGAATGGGATCATCAGGCTGCTACAAGTGCGGCAAGACTGGGCACTATAGAAGGGATTGCACTGCTCCGGCAGCAGTTATTCAGAAATCAGACTTGTTGTGTTTCCATTGCAACCAGAGAGGCCACAAGAAGGCCAATTGTCCCCAGTTGACAGCTTCAGCGCCGGTGAAGGCGCCAGCTCCAGTGACCCTGCGGATCATAGATGGCCGGCAGGGCAAGGCAGAGGCTCCAGTGGTGAGGAGTCGGGCATTTCAGCTGACCACCGAGGAGGCACGCGCAGCACCCGATGCGGTGATGGGTATGATTTTTTTTCCCTCTCGTTTATTTATATGATGTTATGATATTGATATGTGCTCAGTATATGTATATGTGTTAGGATCGTTCCATGTGAACGGTATCCCAGTTCAGGTGTTGTTCGACTCGGGTGCATCCCGATCGTTTGTGTCCTTTGCGCTTAGCAAGAAGTTCCTGAGTCTTTGGGCATGTTGGATTGCCCTTTGGAGGTAGAAATTGCTGATGATCGATCGGTGCGAGCATCGATGGTGTTTCGGGATTGCGTCTTGTGTTTATTCGAGGAGCGCTACTTGGTAGATTTGGTTCCCATTCCGTTGCGTGGGAACAAGGTGATTATAGGCATGGATTGGTTGAGCCCTAATGGGGCAGTGATAGATTGCGCACAGCAACTAGTGCGAGTCCGGACCTCAGGTGGGGGAGAGTTAGTGATTCATGGCAAGAGGCCACAGTGTGGACCCTCAATGTATTCAGCAACGAGGGCTAGATGATACCTTCAGCAGGGATGCGCAGGTTATGTTGCATACGTGATGGATACCCGGGAGGCGGGTAAGGCGACAATGAGCGAGGTTTTAGTGGTGCAAGATTTCACAGATGTTTTGCCAGAGGAGCTTCCTGGGATACCTCCGGAGCGACAGGTGGAGTTCAGGATTGACCTCGTTCCTGGTGTGGCTCCGATAGCCAATGCACCATATCAGCTGGATCCTCCTGAGATACAGGAGTTGTCTACGCAACTGCAGGAGCTACTAGACAAGGGATTCATTAGACCAAGCAGTTCACCCTGGGGAGCCCCGATTCTGTTTGTGAAGAAGAAGGACGGGTCGCACCAGATGTGTATAGATTACCGAGAGTTGAACAAGGTAACGGTGAAGAACCGTTACCCACTCCCGAGTATTGATGATCTCTTTGACCATCTTCAGGGAGCATCTTGGTTCTCCAAGATTTATTTGCACTCGGGTTATCATCAGATGAGGGTCAGGGAGGAGGATACACAGAAGACCGCGTTTTGGATGCGCTATGGCCACTATGAGTTTGTGGTGATGCTGTTTGGGCTCACCAATGCTCCTGCCGCGTTCATGGACCTCATGAACCGCGTATGCAGACCGATGCTGGATCAATTTGTGATAGTCTTTATCGATGACATCTTGGTTTATTCCAAGACGCAGGAGGAGCATGAGGAGCATCTGAGAGAGGTTTTGGAGACCCTGAGGAAGGAGAGCTTGTATGCCAAGTTCTCCAAGTGTGAGTTTTGGTTGCGCGAGGTGCAATTTCTCGGACACCTTGTCAACTAGAACGGGATTCTGGTCGATCCGGCCAAGGTCGAGGCCGTGATGAGATGGGAGGTTCCGAAGTCTCCATCTGAGATTCGGAGTTTCCTAGGATTGGCAGGCTATTATCGGAGGTTCATTCAGGATTTCTCCAAGATAGTCGTACCCCTAACACGGATGACGAAGAAAGCCGTAGTCTTTCGGTGGGGACCCGAGCAGCAGGCAGCGTTTGAGACACTGAGACAGAGATTGTGCGAGGCGCCGATCTTAGCCCTGCCAGAGGGCGTAGAGGATTTTGTGATTTATTGTGACGCGTCTATTTCAGGGTTGGGCGTGGTACTGATGCAGAGGGGGCATGTCATTGCCTACGCTTCGAGGCAGCTCACGCCTCACGAGGTGAACTACCCGACGCATGATTTGGAGTTGGGGGCGGTGGTTTTCGCTCTCAAGATTTGGCGGCATTACCTCTACGGGTTTCGGTGTACCGTTTACACGGACCACAAGATTTTGAGGTACCTCATGGATCAGCCGAATCTGAACATGAGGCAGCGTCGGCGGTTAGACGTGGTGAAGGATTATGATTATGAGATCCTTTACCACCCGGGAAAGGCCAACGTGGTGGCCGATGTGCTTAGCCGCAAGGCGGCGCCGATCAGGGATATTTTCTTGAGGATGACTGTGGTGACTCCCCTGTTGGAGCAGATTCGAGAGGCTCAACAAGAGGCTATCATGGAGGAACATCGGAAGAGCGAGCGTGTGGTGGGTCAGGTTTCCTCCTTCGATTATGATAGCCGAGGCTGAACGTCAGAGACCGCATGGGAAGATGCAGCCGTTGGACATCCCGTTGTGGAAATGGGAAGACATCACGATGGATTTTATCACAAAGCTTCCCAGGACTGCGCGCGGAGTAGATTCGATTTGGGTCATCGTGGATCGATTGACCAAGAGCGCCCATTTTATTTCGATCTAGGAGAGCATCTCGGCCGAAAAGTTGGCCGATATCTACATCAAGGAGATAGTAGCGCGACACGGGGTGCCAGTGTCATTGATATCAGACCGAGATGTACGATTCACTTCCAGATTTTGGAAGAAGTTTCATGACGAGTTGGGCACTCATTTGCATTTTAGCACCGCCTTTCACCCGCAGAAGGATGGTCAGAGCGAGCGAACCATCCAGACTTTGGAGGATATGTTGCAGGCATGTGTGTTAGATTTCGGTGGTAGCTGGGATACCTATCTTTCCTTGGTTGAGTTCTCATACAACAACAGCTACCACGCGAGTATTGACCGTCCCCCATTCGAGTTGTTGTATGGACGGAGGTGCAGGACCCCGATATGCTGGGGTGAAGTTGGCCAAAGGGTCATGGGGAGCACCGAGGTGGTGCTCGAGATGACCGAGAGGATCCAGCGGTTCGGAGCAGGCTGCAGACTGCTCAGAGTCGACAGAAAAGTTACGCCGACAAGCGTCGATCCGACTTGGACTTCCAAGTCTGGGATATGGTTCTCCTGAAGGTGTCGCCTTGGAAGGGCGTCATTCGATTCTGGAAGCGGGGCAAGTTGGGCTCAAGATTTATCAGACCGTTCCGTGTTGTAGCCCGGGTGGGCAAGGTGGCGTATAGATTGGATCCGTTGGTCGAGCTCAGCCAGATCCACAGCACTTTCCATGTCTCTTAGCTGCAGAAGTGCTTAGTGGATGATTCAGCAGTGGTGCCGTTGGAGGATATTCAGGTTGATGACACCCTGAATTACATTGAGCGCCCAGTCGCAATCCTCAACCGGAAGTCAAAGGATTTGAGGAACAAGAGGGTGGAACTAGTGAAGGTGCATTGGCAGCACCGCAAGGGTTCATAGTAGACTTGGGAGCCGGTAGAAGATATGATGGAGCATTACCCCGAGCTGTTTCAGGATCAAGCAGTAGACTTCGAGGACGAAGTCTAAAATAAGTGGGGAAGATTTGTAGCACCTGGTTCCTGGTACATGAGTTTTGCCTAAGTACTTGTGTTTTTGGCCGTGGACTCGGCGAGTTAGAGGCCCGACTCACCGAGTAGAGATGAGACTTTGGGGCGCGGATGAGATGGCGACTCGACGAGTCCATATTATGGAATCAGCGAGTCTGCGCTGTTTCATCAAACCCTAATTTCCAAGGGTTTACACCCTATTTAAACACCCATTTGCGCCCCAACTCCGCCCCATTCACCCCCCAGAAGCTCTCCATACGTTCTAGCTCTTGTTCTTGTGAGTTTGAGGCATTTTAGTGTGTGTTCTTGAAGATTTTGAGAAGGAAGTGGAGTAGATCAAGAGGAAGGGAAGGAAGCCAAGCATCTTAGTGTCCTCTCAGTGATTTCCTTGAGGTAAAACTCATTTTCCCCCTGTCTATATGCTTATAACTCCATTAAAGTCTTCCTTGAGCCCTTCCCCAAGCTTGTAGGTGCATCATATTTCATAATAAGTTGATTGGCCTCTAGATCCAGGCTTGGTTGAGCTCCAGGAGCTCAGATCTACTACCTTTATGGATCCATATTGCATGAAGACCTTAGATCTACTCTTTTGGTGCATTTTAAACCCCAAAACCCTCATGGATGAATATCTACACGTAAATTTGGAAACTTTACGTGTTACTCATGCTCTAGGAACCCAGATCTATGAATGGAATGGACTAGATTTGAGCAAAATCGCGTATATGGCTCTTGCATGAAAGAGACCCAGCGAGTCGCTCATCTAACTCGGCGAGTCTAGTCGCGAGTCTCCGAGATTGTCCCCTTTTAGCTGTGTCGAGTTGTGTAGTGAGTCCAGGATGGACTCGGTGAGTTGGAAGCCAAAACTCACCCATAACGGAACTCGATGAGTCGATGCCCAGACTCGGCGAGTTCAAGGCAATCTCCTTAGATCAAGAACAAACTCGGCGAGTTGTTCATACGACTCGGCGAGTCACAGTATAAATTGTTCATCGGATGAAGATGAACTCGATGAGTTGTTCATACAAATCGACAAGTAGGATGAAGGACTTGAACATCAGTTTGGAAGGAGAACTCGTCGAGTCAACACCTAACTCGACGAGTAGAAACAGAATCCAGGTCAGTCGTTTGGACATGGACTCGACGAGTTGGCGAGCCAACTCGGCGAGTCGGGTCGACTGGAAGTTGACTCTGACTTTGACTTAGAGCATGATCAGGGGTAAAATGGTCATTTTACCCAAGGACAGTTAGCAGTATTTGACTAAGTGTTTGGTGGGAATTACAGCCGGAGGATTTCCGGAGCAGCAGCAGCAGCAGACAGACTATTCCCACATAGATCAGCAGCTACTCCGAGGTGAGTTGCCTTCCAGTAGCGGTGGGTCTAAGGCCACAATGCCGGCCCACCAGTAGGATATGTATGATGGATGATTGTGTTTGTGATATCATCTAGGTTTGCTACTACTTGATATGTTATATGCTAGCATGATATGTTGTATGTGATTGCGGTAGAGTTCGATTGTCAGGACCGGAGGGTAGTCAAACACCCCATATATGTCTGATATTATGTTTGTGTTATGATATATGTGATGGTAGTACTAGGGGGTTTAAATAGTCCCCAAGGTTTGGTTGTTAGGACCGAAGGGTAGTCAGCACCCCAGAATAGCTCGACATGGGTAGGTCAGCGCCCCAGAATGGCTTGACACGGGTAGGACGGCACCCCAGAATGACTACACGGGTACTCGGCACCCTAGAATGGCCGTACCGGGTAGTCAGGCACCCTAGAATAGTCTGGTAGTATGTATGTTATGTATTGTATGGTATGTGGTACGATGGGGGAACTCACTAAGCTTTGTGCTTACAGTTTACAGTTTTGGTTTCAGGTACCTCTTCATCGAAGGAGAAGGAGCTGGCACGGTAGCGGCACATCATGCATACTCACTGGTTTCCGCATCTATTAGATTTCTCTGGGATTTATACTCTGATATTTCGATTGGTTGTATGGTTTGGCTTTTGAACATGGTTTATGTTGTGCTGTAGTTTGAACAAACAATATTTTTAATTATTAACGTTTTCTAAAGTAATGTTTTAAAAACGAAATTTTTGGACGTGAAAATAAGGTCATTACACTACTCTCTCATAGGCTCCTCACATGCTATCTCTCTTAGATTATCCCTCGTCTCAAACTCTTTCCAAGAGATTCCTGCAAGATACTCCTACTCAACATATACTCAGGGAAAATAACAATTAGCAACGTATCCTAGGCTAAGGCATCACAAATCAGGCAACTCTAGCCTTAAAATATGAAATACCTAACCTACCCTCTAGCATGCATCCCTAGTATCTCATAAATATTTCATAATGTAAACAAATAAGGGTATTTTGGGAAATCACCGTTCGGGCTCTGGCTGATTGTATACACTGATCCTTCTCCTTTTTCTATTTAAAAAACTCTTACTCGTTTTAAAAAAATCATTTCTCTTTGAAATTTTTTTCTCAAATCCTCGGTTTGAGTTCATACACACCCGAAGGTGCATCCAAATCCCTCAAACCAAAGCTCTGATACCAACTTGTAACACCGTAAATTTTCAAACAAATTTTTCATTTTAAAATCACATAATTCTCATTAGCACGTTTCACAAAAACACCCCAAAGTGTCAAATTATCAAAAACACAAATCCATAATTTTTTGAAAAAAAAAATCCAAGATCCTTAAAATCATCACTCCATCTCGTGTGTACAATCAAGCCGGCGCCTTCCCGCGATCCTGAGAAGTATCTGAAACACATATCACATAACACGGTAAGCACGAAGCTTAGTGAGTTCCCCAAAATACCACACACATCTCATTAGCCTCTCATGGCTATATCTCGATAAAGAGCCTCCGGTCAATGTGTCTCAGTGGAGACCCTCCGGTCCCACAACTCGGTTTGGACCCTCCGATCCTAAATCAACAAAGCTCAGCATAATACAAAGCATAAATCACAAAGACGTATTGCAGGATATCACAATACTCAATAATAGCATACAAGACCCTCCGGCCACACAAAGTTACCACTCATGGTAAGTATGGTGAGAAGACTCACCTTGTAAGTAAGCAAGTAAAACCTCGTACCCCTCGAACGATCTAATCCTCGCCTACACATCATAATCATCTCTAATTAAAGCTTATACCCTCAACTCAAATAATTTATGCTACCCTTTCTCTAACTCTTGGGAAAGGGTAAAAGACCATTTTACCATTCCATGGTCTCCATAATCCATGTCTTGACCAACCCTAAAAGTCAACAGAAGTCAACACTCAAGTCAACAGTCCATGTTGACTCAACTCATCGAGTGCATCTATGCGACTCGTCGAGTTCCTACGTTTTCTCAGAAATATCATGAAGGCCAGCTTAACTCGTCGATTTGACTCATCAACTCACTGAGTTACCACATGTCAGACTCATCGGGGAAAACCCTAACCGAGTAATCGATTCAGCTCATCGACTCGTCGAGTCCCTTCAGTCCATTCTCATTTAGAAGATTTTAGGCAGAAATGATGTCTTATACTCTGGATCTAACCTTCTAAGGCTCACTTATCATGTAAAGTTGCTAGCTTTATGTTCATGCATGGCATATAGGGCTCAAAATGCCAAAACAAGCTCCATAAAGGGCCTCATGCATGGAGACTTGCCCCAAGGTTGATAAAGCTTGGAACTTTGGGCTCATGGAACCTCAATATGTCCAGAACTAGAGTCTCAATTCCATGACAAGCTCCAGCAACTCAAAAACCACAAGATAAGGGGAAAAAGTCCCTAAAACCCCTAGAAGGAGATCTATCAAAAGAAATGCTCAAGGTGGTAGCTTTTTGTTGGATTAGTGTCTAAGTCCATCACTATTTTGGTATGTACTTGACCCGATGGTGCATGGTCCTTTTGGGTTGCCTTCACCAAAGCAACTTGATTGGAGAAATAAATAAAGAGAGAGAGGTTATTATGATTTATTAATATGTTATAAGAATAATATATTAAAGGAGAAATCATATTTGTTTAGTTAATATTGGTCAATAATTAATTAGGAATTAATTTTATGATCAAGTGTAATTAATTAAACTAGAGGGGCTGATTTGTAATTATGTGATAGTTACAAAATAAGGTAAGGATTATCTTAAATATATGGTGAACGAATTTTGAGGTGATAAGGCCTTAGAATTCGACTATGATAAGGATTCAAAGGATTATCTTATGGGTTGCTTTGTGGATAAGCAACTAGATAAGGATAATGACTGAAACCCTATCTCTACACCTATATAAACACCCATTGGCTCATGAATTCGTGTATCCCTTCCCAAGAAGTCCTAAGGAAGAATTCTAACCTCTCTCCTCTCTCTTTATACCTTCTCCATTTGCTCTTGGTGTTTGTAAGCCATTAGAGGAGTGACACTTGTGACTCTAAGCATTCCAAAGTCAATTCAAGGAGGAATTAGGATTGTTATTACTCTATAACAATCAAGGTATGTTCTTAAACCCATTCATATGTTAATATCGATTCCATATGCTAGAATTAGGGTTTATAGTCTTGGATTCAAAACATGTACAATAGAGAAACCTAGATCCAAGTCTTAGGGTTTGTATGAGCACATAGGATGTCTTATGACCAAAACCCATCAGTGGTATCAGAGCCTAGGATGGTTTCAATTGTATTGATGCATTGTATATCTGAAAAATTAGTTTTTTGGTGTTCTAGAGGTTGGACTCGCCAAGTCCATAGCTGTACTCGCCGAGTCCAGGGTGACTCGACGAGTCCAGGCTTGACTTGACGAGTCAACTCGTCAGATAGTGCTTATCTCGGGATTTCTTGCTGTTTTTGCATATGGATAGTTACCTTATCATGTTAGATCAATATTAATCCAATTATATGATATATTTAACTATATTTTTGATCTAAATGAAGATATTTATCAATTAATAAGATAATTGTTTCCTTATAAGATAATTGATTAATTATTTTGAGTAAATTGACAAATTGATTTGCAAGAAATGATTAAATAAATCAAATATGGATAATTATGCGATTAACTGTTAATTTAAAATTATTTGTTATTTGATCCTTGTTGTTATGAAAAGTTTCATATTTTCCCCTTTAGGTTTTATAGTTTAAATTTGAACTCAAAGTTTTTGAAGTTTTGAAATTTAAATAGTTAAAACCCTAATGTTTTGAAAAGTTCAAATACACCCTTATGGTTTTATTAATTAATTAAGGTGTATAATTAAAAGAGGTTTAATAAATCCATAAAAGTTTAGGTTTACAATTTAATTGAATTGAAAGTATAATTGTTAAATTTGACCACCTAGTATTTTAAAAGGTGTAAAATACACCCTATACTATATATAACATTAGAAGTCTAACATTATATATATGTATGAGTAAAAGTCAGTCTTACCGTTAGTAGGCCTCATTCACGAAGCTGGTCTATAAGGGATGTTTAAGGAAATTGCCTATAAAATGGCGATTGAATGGGTATCCACTCTTACCCACCGCACTCTTGACTAGTGGAGGTTCGTTAGCCGAACGGGTAGGATAGGACGAAACCTTCCATTATAAGTATAATGAAATACAAAGTAACTAAATGTTTTTCTAATTCCCAATCTTAGTTACTTAGGCAAAAGTGAATTGATGCAATTCCATGAAATTACACTTTGTGCCCTTGCGAAGACGTTAGTAGAGCATGTGTGGTTTACCGGCACACTAAATGGTTCTAAGCAAAGGTAGCAAAGGGTGACTCAATGTTTGTCATAGTTCGGTGGAGCGTGTGTGGTTTACCGGCACATCAAATAGGTGACTGTAACATGTGAGAGCACCATGTAAGTTTGCATGGTTATTCACACCCGCTTTGTGATCCTCGGCATCCCAGTCACAAACAAGAGGGGCATATCGAGATTTAAACATGCCATTGAAATGTTCAATGAATCTCAAAGGATTTAGGAGTTTTCATTGATTTAAAACTTAAATTTCTTTTTCATTTTTCATGGTGGAAATTAGTGAATCGTCATTCACTTACCTTCAAATATTCTACAACTAGATTACGACATCCCTTTTCAAGGTTGTAGCGTATTGTGTTGGGTCCTAGGCTTAGTATCTCACTTGGGTGATTTACTAAGGACTCAATCGATCAACTAACTTGAATTTCGTTTTCTCCCATTTTGTAGATGTCAAACTTTGACAACTATGGTCTTCCCAAATCCCGTGGAACAAGCATTCCACATAAAGATGATATTCCACGATTCGATCGAGGAACAAGAAATCATACTTCACTTCCTCCTCCTCCTCCTCCAATTATTCTCCCTAACCCACAAGATTGTAAAATTGAAAGGTTCAATATCACTCAAGCCCTTTTGGCAAGTAAACATAAAGAAGGAAAGTCGGTGTGTGCACACGTCTTAGGGATGAAGTCACACATTGATAGGTTAAGAATGATGGGATCCGTTGTCGGTGAAGAGATGGCTCTTGATTGGGTTCTTCAGTCACTTCCTAACTCGTATAGTGAGTTCGTAAGAGAGTACTATATGATGAACTACGACGTGACCCTTATTGATCTCACCTATATGCTTATTGCTGCTGAATCAGCAATGGTTTGGCGCAATAGAAAAGCAAAGTTGATTGGTAAATCTGCCTTCAAGACCTCTATGGATATAGACAATGGCAATGAAAGACATGCAATGATCGAAAAGTTTGATCACAAGAGAAAGGCGATGTCTAAAGTAGTTCCATGTGTTGTTCCAAAAGAGTCAATTTGCTTTTATTGCCAAGAGAAGGGGCACTGGAGACGAAGTTTCCCTATTTACCTATGAGATCTAAGAGATGGGAGAGTCAAAAGTATGACTACGCTTCAAGTAAAATCCACTATCTAACTCCGTTAAGTTCATATTCATTGATTCTTAATACATGATGTGATAAGATTGCATTTGAATGTTTTGAAGGATCGGTGAAAAGAAAGGGAGCTTGATAAGAGAGCAAGATGAATCTAATCACAAGAGATGGATCTTGATCGCATGCACTTGAAGATTGGATTTTGAGCTTAGATAGTTATGATAGAGTTGTTAGAAAATTTTCTTTTACATAGTTTTCAATAGATTTTGCATTGTAAGGACAAATGTTTTTCCGCTTCTTTTATAAATAAAATAAATTTTGACTTATTTATTTATTTGTTTACTTCCTTGCAATGAAATCGTTATGAAAATTGATGTTTGCATATTTCTACAACGAATGGCTATGATTCTTAGTTATGTTATTTATGGAAATGTCGAGAATTTACCAAATAGGGAGAGTTTCTCATCGCCCAAATTTCAATTGGACTGAAATTTGGAATCACGCAACTTGGTTGCATGATGAATGAGAAATTTCATATTTGGAAATTAGACAAATTCGTTGACAAAGTGTCAAGTAAAGGACTAGGAGATCGAGTACACAAAGTTGTGTGTTGATCAAGTCCACCATAAGAGTAACAAAGATATTCGTCATGATTTACTAAAGGTTTGGCAAATATGATTATACTAACAAGATTAAGTGTAATTCTGAATTGATTAAAGGGTTTAGATCAATAGTAGAACGAATAAGAAGAATCAAGTAGGCAGAAAGATAAGAGTTTCTCCATTCTAAGAAGACGGGAGAGTAGCTTTTATGCTTTCTGATAGATCTTAATGATTAAGAACCATATCTCAATTAATCCTCTAAGTGAGTCTTAGTACAATTATATGTTTAAGAAGAGGAATCAAGGATTGAAGAAATGGTTAAAACAAGAAGTCTATCATACTTCGTTCCAATAACAAGTCTTAAAGTTAAGATTGTGACAATGAGTGAAAAGTATTAAAGGTTTATAACATTCATCAAATGTGGAAAGTTGTGATGTCTTGGATAAGACAAAGACCAACTAGGACCAATTTATGAAGTGTTTTGATACAAGCTACACTAACTCTTGAAAATTTGTTTGTCAAGAAATGTTTATTGACAAAAGAATCTTATATGTCGAGGAGTCAGTGGGAGTCTTAATGGTCTCAAAAAGGTTCAAGAACAAATCAAATAAACCTTATCGATCATCACTAGCACACGAGTTGAGTTTTACAACCTATCGTGTTAACATTATTTTGTTTCTGTGTTGTTTCCAATTGAGTTAATTATGCATGCGAGTTCTTTGATTTCTCATTTTGAATGCGTAAAAGGCAAGGCACCTTGATCAATGAAAGGTACATTGATAGGAAAAGGTGAGTTGCTTAACTACTTGGAAGACGTGGTGGGCAGCTGTGCTACCATAAGGCAAGAAATCAAGATTAAAAGAGTTTGGTCCATATGACTGTGAATTTGTCGTAAACTCTGGTTTTAACAAATTCACATGGATAGGAACATATACACCATTAAAATCTAAGTGTCATAAGATTTCCTCCTTCATGAAAATGATTGTGAGGAAATGCTTTCACTAAGAAAGATTTTAAGAAGATAGTGATTGTTAAGTTGCATTCTCGAATTCAATCATGGTTACAGTATCCCTTTCCATAATTTGAATTGTGAGGTTTGGCAATTAGTCTTAATTGTTAAGACACACATATGCACTATCTAAGGCAAAAGTGTATAAGTTCAAGAAGCCTTGATAAAAGATTTTCAAAGCACTAAGTATTAGAAACATGGACTTAAGAAATTCAATAGGTATTGTCTTTCTGAAAGTTAAGATGTTTATGAATACATGTCAAAGCTAGTGGGAGCATAAGTGTTATGTTTTATAGTAATCATCATAATAGTGGGAGCATAAAAGTTATGATTGTATGATTATTATGGAAAGTATTGCAAGTTGGCAATATTAATTATAGAAAAACAAGAGTTATACCTTGCAAAGTCGTAAGGGTTGTAAAGTTGTTTTGCTATAATTAAGGGAGAGAATATTATGCTTCATTTCAAATCTAAAGGCTTAGGTTGAGAAATGTTAATAAATTTAGTCAAAGGTACATAGTGTGTTCTTAAAATTTCGATTATGATTACGGCATTCCTTTTCACAATTCGAATTTTAAGAACATAGCAAATAAAACATTGTGCATCGTGTCCCATACGCTTCGGGTATAGGATCGATTGCAAATGCTTTAATGTTTGACCATTCTAAAATTTTCCAAATGTCTAGCGCATTTAGAGGGAAAAGGGACTAGAATCGGTTTTGACTAAAATAATTAAACAACTATCAAAGGACAATCCAAAGTTCGGCGAGGATTGGTCGCTTGTGAGTAGTTTGAAGTATAGTATTGGAAAATATGGAAATGTTTCCATATTAGATGGACCATATCGACATTATTGTGAATAGATAAGATTCTATTAAGAAATGAGTCGTCATATGAAACATATGGAAGCGTGTCCATACTGGGAAGTAAATATTGAAAAATTTATGACTAGATTAGAAACCTTTATGCAAAAGGATGTTCAAAGGAATGTACTTTGAGTGAGAGACATCGTATCTAAGGAATTGTCTTGTAACAATCTCCGATAGAGGACTTAGTAATATCATTGGCAATAGTCTTTGTGACTTTGGTGCAGTGACATTACGAAAGAATCATTGCATGGGATGTTAGAATCTAGCATATTCTATAAGTAGCAAGAATTTGATATTCTTTCACTTATGAAAAAGGATTTGGAGTTGTGAAATGAGAATGATTGTAAATGCATTCAATTTGGTCTATTTCACAAAGTAAGAACCATAGGTAAACATTGTGTGCATGCTAGGAGCATGGGACAAGTGTTGGAATTCAAGTAAGAAGTTGATTACCCGAAACGACAAATAATGAGTAATTGGTATGGTGATAAATAAAAGGAGTTTCATTTATACTCAAAGGTTTGAGGCCATATGGTATTAGTATTATTCTTGTGTTTCACCTTGCATGTTTTGACTTCCAGAATAATTGAGTTTATTAAGAATAATCGAATTATTCGAACGGGCCACAGTCGCTCATATGTTGGAAGTAGATATGAATGAAGACTATCATGAATTGGTGTGTGGATTGTCTAGAAAAGTATTAGACATAAGCAAATGTTTGCTGCAACGTTCATGAGTGCTTACGAATATGATTTGAGCATTGGATTAAACCCACGCTCACTTGGATCACTCCATGAATTGAATCACGAGTGATTAGTGAGACGATAACATCTTATATTCTTGAAACTGAGATGTGTGAGTTGTATCTTGCTAATCGTTTGCACATTGATAATATGTAAACGCACTAGTAACTTGGTGTTATAAAACATATTGTTGTGTGTGATTTGGTTAGTGAGTGCAAGCAAGCACTGTATCAAAGTTTATCCTTTCCTTTTATTCAAAGAATAAAAGTGATATCTTATGGGCCCCTCGATGGTTTAGTGATGACAAACGTAAATGCTCGGCCGGGTTAGGGCTAATTTGATTTGTTCAATTAGTCTGTCATCATAAATCGGAAATCCAGATATAGTACAAAGAGAATGGTTTGAAATCATATGTCATATGATATCTAGAATGGAGGAATATATGATCCCTTATTGTAACGCCCGTGTTTCTAGGCTTGCCATTTTTAACAATGTAATAGTCTAGGTTAACCTTTGTAACTAAATTTGAAATAATAAAAATGTATTATTTGTGAATTATATGAATTATGTGATTTATGTGTTTATTTTCTTGATTTTTATACTTTAATGAATTAAGAATAAAATAAGCGTCAAAATTAAAGTGTGAGATAAGCCCGATATCTTTGCATAAAGTTGTAGTGGTCGAAACAAGCATTCCGGAGATATAAGGAATGCCAAAATCCGAGTTATAACGAAGAAGTTATGACCTGTCGAAGTTTCACGATAGAACCGACACGACGCCGAGTGACGTAAAATATGAATTTAAGATAGAGAGATATTTAGCCTTAGCGATCTAAACGAAAGTCGTAGATTTCGTTAAACTGAGAGCGTGCATAAAAGGAACGCCCAAATCTGACTTCGTATGAGGAAGTTATGATTTTTCTAAGTTTCGATTTAGCAGTATGCAGCACGAATACTCGATTTAAGATCGAGCGGTTTTTAGCCGAAACAATCTAAATGAGAATCGAAGATCTTGTTGTTAGTAGCGAAACGATGAAAAGTTAGGCGAGAACGGACGTTAGACGAAGAAGTTATGAATTTATAACGAAGTTTTTCTGTCCCGGCCTTCTAAAAATAAATAATAAAAATGAAAGTCAAAATTAGCCGACGGAGTCTAAATGAAAGTTGTAGAGTATAGTCTGACCTTCGCGTAGATATAAAGAACGTCGAAAACGGAGCTCGTATGTGAAAGTTACGCAATTTAGAAGTTCGATGAGTCAATTACGCCCAGCATAATTTGAGTACGCCCAGCGTACTCAGTCGGATGCAACTTGTCTGACCAATACTCGAGTGCCACCAGTCGACGCACGTAGTGACGTCAAAGTACGCCCCTCGTAACTCGAGTACGCCCTGCGTAATTTTAGGTTACGCCCCGCGTAATCCCAGACCCTCAGCCTATAAATAGAACTCGAGATCAGCCATTTTCCTTGCGATTTTTCTTACTTTCTCTCTAAGTTTTGCCTCGTTTTGCGTGCCGTTTATACCCCGAACCCTCGGTAATATTCCTGACCCCCGAAGTAAGATCCGAAGCCCCGAGGATCCCGAAGAGCGTTATTCCCGAGCTGAAACGCTGCCCGCGAGGAGCCCGGTTTTGTGAAGATCTTCCAGATCTACGAAGAAACACCTCTTCTGCAAGCCGTAGTGATGCCCGATCATCTTCTGATCAAGTGAGTGTGTAGTTATTTTCATTCCAACGTAATATTATGAACTATTTCATATAAAATACGTGTTAGGTGTATATATTTGGTTGTTATACGTGTGAGTGTATATTCACTCTCTTCTATCTTATAGATCTGATGTATTCTCTATGAAATACGTGTTATGTGTGTATGTCTCATCTGTTATGTGGAATATGTATTGATTAAAGCATGTTATACAGGTTTTTAAACTATGTATAAAAATTTATATTTTTATCTACTAATATGTTGGGTAGAACATGGGTAGATAATTGGTGTGTAATAAACAGATGAGAGGCCTCGGTGTTATTGGTGTTATTCTAGTCATTCAGCAGAGTATGGATGATGACCACGAACTATTGTAGACTATCCTGTGGAACACTAGCAGGCTCATTACCTGTAGGTGTTGTGAACGACGTGTTCACCGGTGTACTCTATCCCCCACATGGTTGCCTTTAGGACACTTAATGTTGAGGAAGCCCCTCTGCAGTAATGTCCGTCCCGATGAAAAATCCTGAAATAGGTTCCTTATAATAGACGTTATTTTTAGGAACGTAAAGTGAGGATAACGGGAATGGGTAATCGGGTTTATTGTTGATTGTTGAATTAAATATAATTATTTATTGTGGGTTGAAAACCCTATATGCTCACTAGGCTCCCAAGCCTGACCCACTCAGTTTAATTGTATTACAGGAAGTGGCGCAAGAGCTTAAGATAGGCGAATCATCAAGTTGTTTTTGTTTACAAGTTTGTATATGTATATATTTGTTGAACGACTTGTAATGTTATCGTTTATGCTTTATGATCTGTATCGGAACATGACATCCCGACTTTTGATTATGAAATCATATTTCTTTATGAAATGTTTTGATAAATATCTATTTTATCATGTTCTGTTTTTGGGAACGAATTCCGCATCTCTTTTAAAATTAAAAGGATTTACTCTGAAAATGTTTAAAAAGCATAAATGAAATCGGTCTTTTCTGGCCATGAAATTGGGGATGTCACAGTTGGTATCAGAGCATTAGTTTAAGCGAACTAGGAATTTGTAGGATTTCTAGACTTAAACTTAGGATGCTAAGTGGAGATTATTAGATGTGTGTCTGATAAATTTTAGACACGAGCACTAGTTTATTTTAGGAAAGTTGCCTAAAATGCTTTTATGTGCTAAATGTTATATGTTGCCATATATGATATTATTTGTTCGGATCTACGGTTTGTTGCCAACCGGATCTGAAGGTTTATGTGTTTAGGATTCTAAGCGTATGTATACGATATTAGAACTAGCATGTAATCGTTCAGAGTAATAAGGTGAAATTATTCGGTGTGTAGATCAAAAATGGTGAGAACAAGAAGCGGAGTTGGAAATGTTGATGAAAACAGGAATCAACCGCCTGTAAATCAACAAGTACCTGTCGTAGCTGCTGCACCTGAGCCGATAACAATGGCTGGTGTACAATTGATGATTCAAATGATGTTGGATCGTCAAATGGAAGAAACAAGACGCCTGCTTAGGCAGAATCGTGAAGAACCATCAATTCAAGCGGAAGAGCCCGAGGAGAATGGAGGGCAGTCTGAAGGAGAAAACATTAGTGGGATCATTGGTCAAGACAAACAACCAGTGGTTAGACGCAATAACCAGTATGGAGGAAATGATGGTCGTGGGTGCAAGTATAAGGATTTCATGGCATCCAAACCACCATGCCTATCCGGAAGCTCAACGCCGGTACAAGTTATGGACTGGGTCTCCGAAATGGAGACTATGTTTGAAAGTTGCGAATGCAGCAACATGCAGAAGACCGCTCTTGCGATCCCTCTGCTAAAATCTGGCGTGTTGAGTTGGTGGAAGCTGTTAGCTGACTCTATGCCCAAGGGAGAAGCAAGCAAAATGTCTTGGGAAGACTTTGTGGAACAACTAAAGCTACAATACTGCTCCGAACAGGACCTTCTGGACATCAGTAATGAGTTTCAGAATTTGAAGAAAGGGAAATTGAGCGTTACTGAATACGCTACAATTTTCACGGAAAAGATGAAGTTTATCCCATATTTGGTGCCTACAAAACTCTCTAAGGTCAACAAGTTTGCCCTTGGACTACCAGCGGACTATGGTCCAATGGTTAAGCAAGCAACCACATTGAAAGCCGCCATCTGGGCTGCTAGAAATGTTGAGACCTAGATCAGGGAAAAAGGTCTAGAAAGGTCAGAGGTTGGTGAGAAAAGGAAAATCGATGGATTTTCAGGGTCCAGCAAGAAAAGTAAATTCTCGAAGTCTAGTTCGAGAGGAAGTGGAGGAAAGGTAGAGGAGAAATGGTGCAACAAGTGCAAGAAGAAGCATTATGGGAAGTGTGGCGGGGAAACCACATGCTTCAAATGTGGAAAGCCAGGGCATTATGCCAACGACTGCACTTTCACTAAAGAATGTTTGTTATGGTTGTGGTGAGGAGGGGCACATCTCAAGGGATTGTCCGAAAAAGAAGGAAGCATCAAGACCCAACATTCCGCCAAAGCCAAAGGCGAGAGCATTCCAGATGACACTGGAAGCTGCTAAAGATGAAGCTGATGTCGCTTCAGGTACCTTTCTCGTTAACAAATTGCCTACCCAAATTTTATTTGATTCTGGAGCCAACTACTCCTTTATATCGCATGAATTTGGTAGAAAACTAGCTTTGCCTATTGTGAGACTAGATAATGCTTTATTAGTTTAAGTTGCTAGTGGCAAGTTTGTACCTATTAGCCATCGTATGAAAAACATTTTAATTGATTTGAATGGGAATAAGTTCCACGAGGAATTATTACCTATAGAACTTAATGGTTCCGACATTGTTTTGGGAATGGATTGGCTTAGTGTCAATGATGCCGAAATTTTATGCAAGAAGAAAATAGTGAAAGTGAATCCGCCTGGAAAGGAATCGTTTAGGGTGTATGGAGATAAACGCATAGTAAATTCTGGAATCATTTCTCTAATGAAAGCCAGAAAATGTTTGACCAAGGGGTGTACATCATACTTAGCATTCGTGATCGATGCTAAGAAGGAAAAGAAGGTGATGCAAAATATTCTTGTTGTGTGTGATTATCCGGAAGTATTTCCCGAAGATCTTCCTGGATTACCGCCCAATCGACAAGTAGAATTTCGTATTGACTTGTTGCCCGGAACAACGCCAATTGCAAAAGCACTTTATCGATTAGCACCGAAGGAGATGAAGGAGCTAATGATGCAACTTCAGGAGTTATTGGACAAAGGTTTCATTAGACCTAGTTCATCACCCTAGGGAGCTCCGATGTTATTCGTAAAGAAGAAAGATGGAAGCATGAGGATGTGCATTGATTACCGAGAGCTGAATAAGGCAACAATAAAGAATAGATATCCGTTGCCAAGGATTGATGACCTATTCGATCAACTACAAGGTTCAAATTATTTCTCAAAGATCGACTTGAGGTCAGGATATCATCAGCTGAAAGTAAGGGAGCAGGATATAAAGAAGAACGCATTCAGAACGTGATATGGACACTATGAGTTTTTGGTTATGTCGTTTGGACTAACCAATGCTCCAGCAGCATTCATGGATTTAATGAACAGAGTTTGTAATCCGTTCCTTGATAAATCTATGATAGTGTTCATAGATGACATTTTTATTTATTCAAAAATCCTAGAGGAGCATGGCAGACACTTGCGAGAAGTGTTAGAAGTCTTGAAGAAGGAGAAGCTGTATGCAAAGTTCTCCAAATGTGATTTTTGGATTCGAGAAGTCCAATTCATGGGTCACGTGGTCAACCAAGAAGGTATAATGGTTGATCCAGCAAAGATTGAAGCTGTAGTGAAGTGGGAACAACCAAAAAGTCCCATGGAGATCCGAAGCTTTTTAGAATTAGCCGGATATTACTGAAGATTTATCCAAGGTTTTTCTTCGATCGCTAGTCCATTAACAGCTTTGACCCACAAAGGAGCTACTTATGCTTGGAGTGATAAGCATAATGAAGCATTCGAGAAGCTAAAGAAGAAACTATGGGAGGCACCGATACTTTCTTTACCCGATGGAGTTGAAGACTTTGCTGTTTATAGCGATGCATCTGGTGTTGGATTGGGTTGTTTCTTGACCCAAAGAGATAAGGTGATCGCATATGCATCTCGACAGCTGAAAGAGCATGAAAAGAACTACCCGACTCATGATTTGGAGTTGGCAGCGGTAGTTTTCGCTCTAAAAATATGGAGGCATTACCTCTATGGCATGAAGTGCAAACTTTTCACTGATCATAAGAGTCTCCAATATCTCTTTGGTCAGAAAGAATTGAATATGAGGCAACGATGCTGGCTAGAATTACTTAAAGACTACGACTGTGAGATACTTTACCACCCTGGTAAAGCCAATGTTGTCGCTGATGCTCTCAGTTGGAAAGTCAATCTTGAAAGGAGAAGGCCAAGAGCGTTGAGAATTGAAGTTGTCTCGACTATTTTGGAAAGTATAAAGAAAGCTCAAAGCGAAGCTTCTGAGAAGAATGACTGAAAGGAGGAACGTTTGGGAAAAACGTTGGTGTTCGGTGTAAACAGTCACGGACTGAAGGTGTTCCAAGATCGGATTTGGATACCTAAGACAGAAGGAGTCAGAGATCTTCTGATGGAAGAATCTCACAAGACCATGTACTCGATTCATCCCGGTAGCACTAAAATGTATAGGGACCTGAAACCCTACTACTGGTGGCCGACGATGAAGCTTGACATTGCGAAGTATGTGGCGGAGTGTGTGACTTGTGCGAGAGTCAAGACACAACATCAGAAACCGTACGGGAGTTTAGAACCATTGCATGTGCCTATGGGTAAGTGGGAAGACATTACTATGGATTTTGTCACTAAACTGCCCAGAACAAAGAATGGTCACGACATGATTTGGGTGGTCGTCGATCGATTCACTAAGAGTGCGCATTTCATAGCAGCCAGGGAGAAATGGTCTATGGAAAAGCTTGCGAATTCTTATGTGAAGGAAATTGTGAGACTTCACGGTGTTCCGCTAACAATTGTGTCGGATCGTGATAGTCGTTTCACCTCAAGATTTTGGAAAAGTCTACAAAAGGAATTGGGTACCAAGTTGTGTTTAAGTACAGCTTACCATCCGCAGACTGATGGTCAGAGCGAACGGACAATACAAACACTTGAAGATATGTTGAGAGCGTGTACCTTGGAATTCCTAGGTAATTGGGATGAACATTTACCTTTGGTAGAATTTTCCTATAATAATAGTTTTCACTCGAGCATAAAGATGGCACCTTATCAAGCTTTGTATGGACAGAAGTGTCGTACGCCGTCTTGTTGGCTTGAGGCTGGGGAAAAGCAGTTTATGGGGCCGGAGATAGTCCATCAAACTGCTGAAAAGTTGAAAATAATTAGGGAGAGAATGTTAGCAGCTCAGGACCGTCAAAAGAGCTATGCTGACAAAAAGCGAAGACCGATGACTTTTAAAGTTGGAGATACAGTTTTGCTTAAAGTCTCGCCGTGGAAGGGACTTATAAGATTTGGAAAAAGGGTAAAGTTAAGTCCAAGGTTTATTAGACCGTTTAAAGTTCTTCAGAGGATTGGGAACCAAGCTTACAAGCTCGAACTACCAGAAGAACTGAATGGAATTCATAACACTTTCCATGTGTGTTATTTGAGGAAGTTCACGGGAGAAGTTCCCGACATAATTCCACTTTCGGAGTTGAGGATCGATGAGAACAAAAGGTTGATTGAGGAACCGAAGGCAATTGTTGACCGAAAGACTAAGAAATTGCGACGTAAGATGGTGGAGTTAGTTCTTGTCTGATGGAAACACACGAATGGGCCAAATCTCACCTGGGACACGGAGAGTGACATGATGAGTCGCTATCCGCATTTGTTTGTTGATGTGTGATTCCGGGGACGGAATAATTCTAAGGTGGAGAGAATTGTACCGCCTGTGTTTCTAGGCTTTCCATTTTTAGCAATGTAATAGTCTAGGTTAACCTTTGTAACTAAATTTGAAATAATAAAAATGTATTATTTGTGAATTATGTGAATTATGTGATTTATGTGTTTATTTTCTTGATTTTTATAATTTAATGAATTAAGAATAAAATAAGCGTCAAAATTAAAGTGTGAGATAATCCCAATATCTTTGCATAAAGTTGTAGTGGTCGAAACAAGGATTCCGGAGATATAAGGAATGCCAAAATCCGAGTTATAACGAAGAAGTTATGACTTGTCGAAGTTTCGCGACAGAACCGACACGACGCCGAGTGACGTAAAATATGAATTTAAGATACAGCGATATTTAGCCTTAGCGATCTAAACGAAACTCGTAGATTTCGTTAAACCGAGAGCGTGCATAAAAGGAACGCCCAAATCTAACTTCGTATGAGGAAGTTATGATTTTTCTAAGTTTCGACATAGCAGTATGCAGCCCGAATACTCGATTTGAGATCGAGCGGTTTTTATCCGAAACAATCTAAATGAGAATCAAAGATCTTGTTGTTAGTATCGAAACGATGAAAAGTTAGGCGAGAATGGACGTCAGACGAAGAAGTTGTGAATTTATAACGAAGTTTTTCTGTCTCGGCCTTCTAAAAATAAATAATAAAAATAAAAGTCAAAATTAGCCGACGGAGTCTAAATGAAAGTTGTAGAGTATGGTCTGACCTTCGTGTGGATATAAAGAACATCGAAAACAGAGCTCGTATGTCAAAGTTACGCAATTTAGAAGTTCGATGAGTCAATTACGCCCAGCGTTATTTGAGTACGCCCAGCGTACTCAGTCGGATGCAACTTGTCTGACCAATACTCGAGTGCCACCAGTCGACGCACGCAGTGACGTCAAAGTACGCCCCGCGTAACTCGAGTACGCCCCGCGTACTGAGTACGCCTTGCGTAATTTTAGATTACGCCCCGCGTAATCCCAGACCCTCAGCCTATAAATAGAACTCGAGATCAGCTATTTTCCTTGTGATTTTTCTTACTTTCTCTGTAAGTTTTGCCTCGTTTTGCGTGCCGTTTATACCCCGAAGCCCCGGTAATATTCCCGAGCCCCGAAGTAAGATCCGAAGCCCCGAGGATCCCGAAGAGCATTATTCCCGAGCCGAAACGCTACCCGCGAGGAGCCCGATTTTGTGAAGATCTTCCAGATCTACGGAGAAACACCTCTTCTGCAAGCCGTAGTGCTGCCCGATCATCTTCTGATCAAGTGAGTGTGTAGTTATTTTCATTCCAACGTAATATTATGAACTATTTCATATAAAATACGTGTTAGGTGTATATATTTGGTTGTTATACGTGTGAGTGTATATTCACTCTCTTCTATCTTATAGATCTGATGTATTCTCTATGAAATACGTGTTATGTGTGTATGCCTCATCGGTTATGTGGAATATGTATTGATTAAAGCATGTTATACAGGTTTTTAAACTATGTATAAAAATGTATATTTTTATCTACTAATATGTTGGGTAGAACATGGGTAGATAATTGGTGTGTAATAAACAGATGAGATGCCTCGGTGTTATTGGTGTTATTCTAGTCATTCAGCAGAGTATGGATGACGACCACAGACTATTCTAGACTGTCCTGTGGAACACTAGCAGGCTCATTACTTGTAGGTGTTGTGAACGACGTGTTCACCGGTGTACTCTATCCCCCACATGGTTGCCTTTAGGACACTTAATGTTGAGGAAGCCCCTCTGCAGTAATGTCCGTCCCGATGAAAAATCCTGAAATAGGTTCCTTATAATAGACGTTATTTTTAGGAACGTAAAGTGAGGATAACGGGAATGGGTAATCGGGTTTATTGTTGATTGTTGAATTAAATATAATTATTTATTGTGGGTTGAAAACCCTATATGCTCACCAGGCTCCCAAGCCTGACCCACTCAGTTTATTTGTATTACAGGAAGTGGCGCAAGAGCTTAAGATGGGCGAATCATCAAGTTGTTTTTGTTTACAAGTCTGTATATGTATATATGTGTTGAACGACTTGTAATGTTATCGTTTATGCTTTATGATCTGTATCGGAACATGACATCCCGACTTTTGATTATGAAATCATATTTCTTTATGAAACGTTTTGATAAATATCTATTTTATCATGTTTTGTTTTTGGGAACGAATTCAGCATCTCTTTTAAAATTAAAAGGATTTACTCTGAAAATGTTTAAAAAGCATAAATGAAATCGGTCTTTTCTAGCCATGAAATTGGGGATGTCACACTTATCTAAGGACACGCGTATCTGATAGGATTAGAGTTGACAGCGGCTTTGGAAAGCTATGATTGCAGATCAGGATCTGAAGTCATACGCAGAATAGTTATTAGACTTATCCAAGTGGGAGACTGTTGGATTAGTGTCTAAGTCCATCACTATTTTGGTATGTACTTGACCCGATGGTGCATGGTCCTTTTGGATTGCCTTCACCAAAGCAACTTGATTGGAGAAATAAATAAAGAGAGAGAGGTTATTATGATTTATTAATATGTTATAAGAATAATATATTAAAGGAGAAATCATATTTGTTTAGTTAATATTGGTCAATAATTAATTAGGAATTAATTTTGTGATCAAGTGTAATTAATTAAACTAGAGGGGCTGATTTGTAATTATGTGATAGTTACAAAATAAGGTAAGGATTATCTTAAATATATGGTGAATGAATTTTGAGGTGATAAGGCCTTAGAATTCGACTATAATAAGGATTCAAAGGATTATCTTATGGGTTGCTTTGTGGATAAGCAACTAGATAAGGATAATGACTGAAACCCTATCTCTACACCTATATAAACACCCCTTGGCTCATGAATTCGTGTATCCCTTCCCAAGAAGTCCTAAGGAAGAATTCTAACCTCTCTCCTCTCTCTTTATACCTTCTCCATTTGCTCTTGGTGTTTGTAAACCATTAGAGGAGTGACACTTGTGACTCTAAGCATTCCAAAGTCAATTCAAGGAGGAATTAGGATTGTTATTACTCTATAACAATCAAGGTATGTTCTTAAACCCATTCATATGTTAATATCGATTCCATATGCTAGAATTAGGGTTTATAGTCTTGGATTCAAAGCATGTACAATAGAGAAACCTAGATCCAAGTATTAGGGTTTGTATGAGCACATAGGATGTCTTATGACCAAAACCCATCACTTTTTACCTCCAAACTGAAGCTATCAAAAAAAAAAAAAACACTTGATCCAAAAGCCTCTTTTCGTTCCAAGGCCTGATGCTCTTAAATCGCCTTCCAAAATGCACTAGAAAATACAAATCTTAGCCTCTTCTTCTCTCACAAGTGACTTCAAGTCGATTAGGGGTTCTCTCAGAAGGTTATGGTGACAAGGGTGGCGGAAATGAGGGCTTAAGGTCCTTTAAATTTGACACAAACCCTGGAAATTAGGGTTTTTCTTACTCAGCTCCTACTCGTCGAGTCAGGGTCCTCCGACTCGTCCAATAAACTCTAAAACTCACGCAGCCATAATATTCTCTACTTGGTGAGTTGGTGCTTCCAACTCATCGATTTGCCTCTCAAAATGAATAAAATAAATTAAATGACATACATGGGAGTCCGTATGTTACAAAGAGAGAGGCCACGAAGGATGGAAAGACGGAGAGGGAGAGAGAGAGAGAGAGAGTGAGTGAGAGAAAGAGAGAGAGAGAACCAAGCCAACCTTCTAGTTGCCAATCAAGTATATATAGAATGAGAAGAATGAAGCAGTTTCGAGAGCCTGACATCATGGGAGTGCATTTGCAGGGAAGCGGACAATTATCGACAATTGTTGAGAATGTGGGGAGGGACGAAGAATCGGAATGAAAATGGTAAATCACGAGTTTATGTGGTGAGGATGACATTAGAAAAACATAGTACGGTTGAAATTCGGAGGCGGTTATCCACTCCCGGTGTTAGTAATATATGTAATTTATTTATAAACTAAAAGTTCCACGTTGATGTCAAGTTTGCACTGCAAGGACATAGTGTGATCTAAATATGCCAAATGGACATCATTTAGGCATAACATGCGATTTTCATATTACAGTAGTCAAATGTATCAAGATGACAAATGGACAGGTATATAGGTTAGGGATCCAAAGAGCAAATTACCAAATACTTTTTAGTCATTCCATGACATCGACTTATTAGGCCTCCCGGAATACTGAGTGCAAGGCTCGTCGTGGTCAAGGACGGAGCTTCTATAGGGCCAGGAGGGGTTGTGGTTCCCCCCCCCCCCCCCCCCCCTCATTTTCTTCAATTTTTATACATATTCTATTTTTAGCCCAAACCAGCACTTCAAGCTCCGTCACTAATCGTGGTCGACGTGACTATGAACAACGACCGTGAACGCTATCTCCACCCTCCGTGGTTGCTCGTTGTCGTGAGGATTGTGGTCGGCACCATATTTGATCACGAACTCTTCCTCTTTGCATTCTTTCTCCTTCTTGTCTTCTTTCTCGATTTGACCACAATCTCCTCTCGTGCGCACTATCCCGGTTGCAAGGGGAAAAGTTGGTGTGGTGATGTGAAGGTGGAAGACGGTGGTGGTCGTGAAGACCATTACGGATTGCCTTACAAGAATGTACCTATAAGATTTTAAAAAAAAAATGATGTTTAGTAAAAATGGTTGGGTTTTTGGTACAAAATATCGATCTCACTAAATTGGCGTCATATAATCAATCTATTATTTATTATTTTGGGATATAAACATACTTAAAATTCAGTTGAATCTCTTGGTGATTAAACCATATGCTAAATTACATGTACGCTTTTCGACTTGAGAATTTTTTTTTTTTTAATAGATTGTAAAAAAATTGCAACGGTTTGTTGGTAACTTCTTTATTATTTTTATGCAGCTTTAATAAAATACTTTTATTAACTCCTATAGTTTATTTATAAACAATGTAAAATGTTTACTTTAAAACGAAAAAAGTATACATTTCTTTTATCATTAGCTGTTATTACGAAAAAGTATTTACCTTTCACAACTCTTCATTGATAAGCAAAGCATCCCCTTACCAATTCCTATACTAGTATGTTAATATCGTATTAGTTTTTTTTTCCACTAAACTAATAATTCTGTTTATAAAAAAATAAACTGGAGGTTGAAAATTTTCAAATTGTAATTAAAAACGGAACACGTAAAGTGGGTTGAATGAATATAAAGTGGTTCACAATGCATTCAGATGTTTAGAATCTTTAAAACCTTTTTTATTTAATATAAAATTAGATATTATTTTAATAAAATAATTTTCGTAACTCTAATAAATGCATTAGTTTAGTTACAAAAATTTGAAAGTGGATGAAAAATATTTACAGGTTATCTCGATCATGTTTGACCAATACTTTAAATAACAAGTTTTGATCCGTTAACTTACTCTAGTATTTTCATTTCTAAAATAAAAAAATAAAAATAAAAACTAAGTTATATATGTATATCGATTATTTTGCTTCATTGATTACATATGTACCAGAAAAGAAATTCAAAATTGATCCGGTTTTCCTTAAAGTGATGTTGGGTCAAAGTTCACTTTATGGTTGCATAATATAAATATAAACTTTCAAATGTCCTAAAATATAAGTTCAGACCGAGATATACTTTAAAGTATAGCTATAGAATTTTTATGTTATTTTGAATTCGGAAATCTCTTATAAATTCATAATGTTTTGGTTTGTTTTCGGTTTAATCATAATTTATTTTTTGAACAGAAACGTTTTAAGTATTTCATATTTGTCCAAATAACGAAACAACCGTAATTTTTTTTTCAAAAGAAAATAACAGATTATCGTATAAAGTTAAATAATCGTGACTTTTGTTCAAAAAATAAATGTGGAGATTAAATCCTAAACTGATATTAACACTTTATCGAAGATTTTTCTTTTGAATTTATCTAACAAATTTGAGGATTACAATTTAAATATGTATTGATTATCTTATATCTTATATATTTATCACCGCCAAGATGGATCACTGCCAGTGGCGGACCTTAGTTGTGCCCCAATGGTCCCGGGCCACTGCTCCGACGTCGGCACGTAGGGTAAAAAAAAATTAATGTTTTTTCTATTGGATGCACCGGTTTAAAACACGAGTGACACTACTAATATAGATTTATTTGGAAATTTGTTTTTAGTGTCACCCCTACGAAAATATTCTGCATCCACCACTGATCACTGCACTTCAAATATATTCAAATCAAATGGACATCAACTTTGAGTCCTCTTTGTTATAAGCAATTATCTTATATTTTTATTTTGTTTATCTAATTAACAAGGACATTAATTTTTTATATATTTCTTTTGTTTACCCAATTATCACAATTTTGTTTTAATTTTGATGCTATTTTAATCTTTTATATTGTACATAAATTTTTAACCATTTGTAATATATTTAACATATGTTCTAACAAAATGTATGTTAACATATGTGCTTGACATCAATAGCCAAGCCACGGTAGCAGTGGTGAATAGGGATTGAAGTTGAATAAACTTCATGCCAAAGTTAACCTAAATAATAAAGACATCGACTCCATGCTATGTAACAATTGCGGTATGGATGTTGAATCTTTGGATCATGCTTTTTTCACTTGTAAGTTGTAACATGACATTGGGATATGGAAAAAAACTTGCTTCTTGGTGGCGATTGAATATGGCATAGGTCACCAATTATGGTGAATTACAAATTTTTGTTACACAACAAAAGCTCAATGTTTTGAAAAAGAAAAAGTTAACATGCAGTTATTACGATTTATTAGGCGATAAGGAGATTTCATAATCATATGATTTATTAGGCTATGCAACTGGATTGCATTGTCATGCAATCTTTGTTTTGGTTATCTAATAGGACTATAAGAGTGATAAACTTAGCCAACTACTTATAAGAACAAAATATGATAACCTATTCTATTACTTCACTTGCTCTATCATGTTTGTTCATTTCAAATTTTTATGGTTACACTTTTACAGTATTATTTATGGCCGTATATTTCCTTAAATAAAAAGTTGTCCAAAAAAAAAGATTATAAAAAAGTCGATACTTTAAATGGTTTTCACCATCCCTTCTACGTGTGGCCTTAATGTAGCAATAAAGTGTTGCGAAGCTGTAGTCGTCAATGATCACAATATGATTAAATGACAAAATAAAACCTATTTTTTGTTCAAGTTACGTTATAATGCAAAATCCAAAAAGACATCATCTAAATCTAAAAATAAAAATAAATAAAAACCATTATCATATATTAATCAAATGGTAAGTATGATAATATATTTTTCATAGCCATATTTACCCGAAACTAAAAGCTCAATAGAGAAAACGATAAAAGAAAACCGAAGCTTTTAATGCTTTTCATTTTTCGCCATCTTTTCTACGCGTAACTCTAATGTAGCAATAAAGGGTGCCAAAAACCGCCGTGACAAGGCCACCGATTATCACATCTCCGCCGGCGACAGACTTGTCCGAGGAGTGATGGTGATGGTATTCCGAATGAACCTCCTGGCCACCACTCTCGCCGTTCTCCTCCACGTCCAGCGACGGTGCTGGTGCCGGAACCAAAGAAGATGAAGAGTCTACAGGAGCTGATAAAGCTGGATCGGAGTCATAAGACTTTATATCTGGTGTAACAGAAAGGTGAATGAATCTGGCCGTGGTTGGTCGGAAAAACAAGATTCCGGCGAACAAGAAGCAAAAAGGCAGAATTTTGATCGTACCCATGAGGGATTTCGAGATCAAAAAACTGAATAATTGTAGTGTTTCTCGTTTGGTGTTGAAGAGGGTTAGAAAGCTATAAATAGAGAGAATTTAAAGTACAAGTCAGAAGTATTATTGTATTTTCCATATGTAATATGTTTCCACTTTCCTATCACGCGTCTGAAACAAAGTGTATGCGCACGTACGTTTCTGTGTGTGTGGATTCATTTTAAAAAATGAGAAACAATTAGTTTTTTTTTATTTTATTTTATTTTATTTTATTTTATTTTTTAAACGGTTCGGTTTTATCGGTTTTTTTACATTTTAAATCTAACTATAACCAAACCAAATAAGGTTCGGTCTAACTGGTTTCGGTTTATTCGGTTATATGATTTATTTAGTTCGGTTTATCGGTTAAACCGAATAAAACTCAGCATGTAAAAATAACTATTAAACTAAAAGAAAAAAAACTTAGTAAACTATTACCAAACAAATAAACTACATTAATATATAAAATATTATATTCAAGTTATAGAAATAGGTTAATATAATTTTAATCATATATGAGAATAAAAGAAACGATTAAAAGTTATTTGGTTAATTTGTTTTCGCTTTTAATACAAAATATAAAAGAATTATAACTTTATAATGGTTAATAACTAAAAAATTCATGGAAATCTTAGTAACTAATCAATAAATTTACATGAATCACAATAGTTTTAAATATCTTATGGACTAGCCAAACTTACACATGAGACAATGCAGGTGCCCTTGACGTGGTCAAGGATTATGACTGCGAGATCCTTTATCATCCGAGTAAAGCGAATATGGTCACAAATGCTTTGAGTCGTGCTAGGTTAGATCTTCGGATGTGGGTATGTGAATAAGGATATCTATTGATTCTCTACTTTTAGATTTGATTAGAGGGGCACAAGCAGAAAGAGTCAATAAGGAGAACTAGAAACAGGAGAGGATCAGGGGCGAGATCGACAGTTTTGTCACCGATAGTCGGGGGCTGTTAACCCGGTGTAGTCAGGTATGGGTTCTGGTTTCTGGTGGGATCAGACATATAGTTTTGGAGGAAGCACATAAGTCTCACTTTTCGATACACCCAGGAGCCACCAAGTTGTATCAGGATTTGAGACTATGTTACTGGTAGCCGTGTATGAAGATGGAAATAGCTTGGTACGTTGAGATGTGCTTGACCTATAGGATGGTCAAGGTCGAGCATCAGAGGTCGGATGGCAAGCTACAACCTTTGGAAGTTCCCATGTGGAAGTGGGAATAGATCACCATGGATTTCATCACTTAGCTATCGAAGACTACCAAGGGTTTTAATGCTATTTAGGTCATCATGGATCAATTGACTAAGAGGTGCCTACTTTTTAGCCATCTGGGAGAGCTCCTCTGCTGATAAGTTGTCCGATGTTTATGTTCATGAGATTGTTTCTCATCATGGGGTTTTGTTCTCCATTATATTAGATCAAGATGTTCGGTTCACTTTCTAATTTTGGCAGAAGCTCCGCAAGGAACTGGGTATGAGGCTACATTGTAGCACTACTTATCATTCGCAGACCGATGGCCAGAGTGAGTGGATCACCCATACACTTGAGGATACGTTACGGGCTTGTGTCATAGATTTTGGTGGGAGTTGGGATTCCTACCTATCTATTGCGGAGCTTTCCTATAACAGCAGCTATAACTTCAACATTGGTGCACCGCCCTTGGAGCTTCTGTATGGTCGGAGATGTTGTACCTTAGTTGGTTGGGATAGGTTGGTCATAGAGTCATGAGGAGGACTGAGGTGGTCCCCCAAAATACAAAGCTCATCCAACAGATCAGGCAGAGATTGCAAACAACTCAGTGTCAGCAGAAGAGCTATGCCAACTGGCATCAACCGGAGTTGGAGTTCCAGGTCGTTGATATGATGCTACTGAAGGTCTCACCCTAGAAGGGTGTGATATGCTTTAGGAAGAGGGGGAGTTAGGTCCCCGATATATTAGATCGTTCTGTGTGATCGCCATGGTAGGAAGGGTGGCCTACCAGTTGGATTTGTCGAGTGAGCTCAGCCAGATCCACAACACGTTCCATGTTTCGTAGGTGTGAAAGTGCATGTTGGATGATGAGGCACTGGTCCCTTTGGATGATATCCAGGTCGATGAGCGCCTGATTTATATTGAGAGGCCAGTATCGGTGATGGAGAGAAAGCTGAAGGTCTTACGCAACAAGGAGATACCTTTGGTAAAGGTTCGGTGGCAATATCAGAGAGGCTGCGAGTGGACCTTGTAGCCGGAGATGGAGATGCGGGAGCATTATCCTGAGTTATTTGTAGCATTAGATTTCGAGGATGAAGTCTAGTTCAGGTGGGGGAGAATTTTAACATCCAGATGATGAGGTATTATCAATTTTAACCCTATGTATGAAAGAATATTTCATTTTGACCCTTGTGCATGAGAAAGATTGCAAAATGATTCATACTGGTAATTTGGTGATTTTGGCCAAAGACTTAGTACATTGGGCGTACATTGTGTATGTTGGGCGTACTTGGGCGGAGCCTAGTACATTTGGCATCCACTGCGTACGCAGGGCATACGTAAAAGATCCTCAAACCCTAATTTTTAGGGTTTGGTTTATATATAAACATCAGTAACTCCTCATGTCTCATTCACTCTTCAGCCTCCACTAGCCATTTCGTCCATCTAGAACCCTAATCCTCTTTGAGAGTGTTATTGAGCCTTTGTGGGTACTTTTGGTGATTTAGAAGGAAGGAGAAGAAGAGAGGACTACCATGGAAGAGTGAGGAACCTTAGATCTAGAATCTCATCACCATTTGGCATCATTTTACGGTAAAAAGCTCTAACCTTGATGAATATTGCTCTTAGTTCTTGTTAGGGTTAAGTTTTGTGCATTTTTGTCCTTTTTGCTTGGTGTTCTTGAGTATGGTCTACTCTAGACTACATGAGTCGTCGTTTCACAGGTCTTCGAGTAGCTTGAGTCATAAAAATGGGTTCTTGGTCGTTAGTATTCTTTCATGCATGAACTAGGAAGTCTTAATGGGTTAAAGAGTTAGGGTTTTTGGTGTTGGACACTTTATAGCCATGCAAAGTCATAAAGTTGGAAACTTTATGACTTATGACATCTTTTGGTCTTGGATCTGAGTTTTGGATGAAAGGGCTTAATGGAATAAACTCTTAATGAGCATGCAAGATATGAGCTTAATCGACATATTGCGTTAGGTTGATGTTCTACTACTTTGTGTGGTATCTAACAAACTCGTGAGCAAGCCAAATATGAGCTGAGGTCCCGATTAGCATGCGACACTCACAGTGGGGGCTCAAGGGTATTCTAGTCTTTCTAGTTGTGGACTCGGTATATGTTTTTATGTATGTCTGTGTGTATGTGCTGGTTCTTTGGGGAACTCACTATTCTTTGGCTTACAATTTTTAATTTATCATTTCAGGTACATCAGACGATCGTGGAAAGGCAAAGGCGTGATCATACATAGTTTCCTGTTTTATGTCACTAGATCTTGGGAAAACTCTGATTTGAAACAAGGCTTTTGAAATAATGACTATTTTTGTAAACAATGTTGATTAATGGTTGATTTTGAAATTTTAAAATTTACCGTGATTTTTGAGTGATATATATATATATATATATATATATATATATATATATATATATAGTGAGAGAGTGAGTGAGAGAGAGAGAGAAAAAAAATAGGTTCTGTTGAGATTCAAAATAAAATCGAGATCTTAAGATTCAACCTCATCCACTTAAATCACATATGTCGCTCTAACCCTCCGGTGTACCGACGCGGCGGGTTAGTTATAATCATAAATGATTATGTAGCATCGCTCATTCCTTTCACCTTCACTGCTTCCCCACCACTACAACCGCCATCGCCACCACCACTACTACCATCTGACACCTTCATTACCACATCCGTCACTTATACCACCGCCACTACCACTTATTTTGCCACCAACCGTTATAATCATATATGATTACACAATCTGTGAACAGACATATATGTATAATCATTTATGTTTCAGAATATACATATAAAGATATATGATTATACCTCTCTACCATATAATCATTTATGATTAGGCATACCTCGTTGTTGTCGGTATGCTGAAGCGTTAGACCGGCAAATGAAAAATATGTGGTTGAGATTGAGTCTCTGTTGGAAAATATTCTTTTATATCAGCTCAGATACCGATTGTTGGAAATATAAAATCTGATTACCACAACAAAATGCTCGGTTACCAGTTGTTGTGTGACAGATATATGAGTTAAAGGTATAAGATATATATATATATATATATATATATATATATATATATATATATATATATAAAGAATAATAATTGCAGAATAAGTATAAATATGAAAGCTATAAATGACTGAAAGCTATAATAATATAAATGACTATATTTAAATGACGTAAAGTTATAAATAATATAAATGACTGTATTTAAATGACATAAAGCTATAAATAATATAAATGACTATATTTAAATGACATAAAACTATAATAAAGTATATAAGTATATAAATATATATCAAGTAGGTTCATCAATAAATTGACTGAACTGGACTCATGGAACGACTGGTCGATATTTGTTCTTTGAATGGACTGGTCGATATTGGGACTCTTGGAGCGACTGGTCGATATTTGTTCGATGATCAATCCGGTATTTGATAAGTAGCAAAAAGTTCATTTTCATGTAAATGGGTTGTTTACAAAACAATGCAAAGTACACGAGTCATGTATTTGTATACGGGTATTGGGTGTTTTGAGGAGATTTGATGAGATTGGAGTGGGTATTTGGAGGGTGGTAGGAAGTGTAATAATGTTGTAGTTTTGGTGGTGTAAGGTAGCAAAGATGGTGATGTTGAAAGAGCTTTGGGTGGTGATGAATGTAGATTTTCGTAGTAAATCTCTCTGGATAGCCAATTCTCTCTCGCGTCTCTTTGAGGTTTCCCATGGTCAAAATCGTCCACGAAAATTTCTAGATGTAGGTAAGGTCCTGAAGCATTGATGGTAAAAATCTCCCTAGTCTTTTTGTGCTTGTACTGAGCCCAGTTTTCTTCATTTCTGACTTGAAGATTCTGATGTCGAAAAACAGCAAGGTGGTGATGGTTGTGGTTATTTGAAAGGGTTTTTGAAGGAGGTTTAAGGATGGTATTTGGAGGGTGTTAGGAGAGTATTTTGAGGTTGTTTGGAGGTTGGAATGAGGTTGATATAAGGTGGTGATGGTGGTGAAAGTTTATGAAGATGATGATGTTTGATGGGTTGAAGATGAACACCTTGAGTTTGAATGAAGAAGATGAAGATGGTTGATGATGTTCTTCATTTTTGGTTGTTGTTGATCTTGATGTTCTTGGTTATATCCAGGGATGAAGCTTGTTCTTGAAGAAGATGGTGATGTTCTTGGGAGGTATTTGTAGATGTTGTAGCAAGTATTACAAACAACAAAAAATGAACACTTACACTAACACTACAAAACTAATGTATACATATATGAGTAAGAAATATCTTCTAGTACACTTGAGTTTAAGTTGAAAGGAAGGGTTGATCATGCAAGTTGTAGTAGGAGCCAGGAAGTCCAAGTTGTAGTAGAGGTCTAGGAGAAAAAAACGTGTGATGGGGTTTTGCTTCTTCATCTTTAACTTGTTGACCATTCTTTGTAGACTTTTCAACATACAAAATATATATATATATATATATATATATATATATATATATATATATATATATATATATATATATTGTTGAAACTGTTTAGTCGCACAGCTAAATTTTCTCGTCTATGTGTTTTCTGTCATTCGCGTGTTTTCGTATTTTCCGTTTGATCACGAATTAATGTAACCTGAAATAACTGATAATATTTGTTAGATAATACAAAAATAGTTCGTCTTATTTCAGTGATGGTCACATACAAGGTCACATAAAAAAACATTTTTCAACATATATTTATTTTAATCTCAAGTGAACTGTCCTATATATATATATATATATATATATATATATATATATATAATACATGAAATTATTGAGTTAGACTGTGACAACCCGATATTTCGAGACAATGTAATGTAAAACCAATCAAATTTAGGTCAAAATATAACTTTCCTAAAATCTTATTTCGGTTAAATAAAGTATTAGGAATCGTATCAAGGTTTTCGTACATATAAAGAACCCTAAAATCCGAGTTATAACGAAGAAGTTATGACCAACCGAAGATTCTCGGCAAAACCGGCAACACCGATTAAACGAAAAACGCGAAGTTTCAATACAATAGTTTTTAGCCATAAGTATCTAAATTAAAGTTATAGATAACCTCAAACCATGAGCGTACATAAAAAGAACGTCCAAATCTGACTTCGTATGAGAAAGTTATGATTTTTCCAAGATTCGGGTATAGCAGTAGACAGCTAAAAAACTCGAAATAGAGCTCAAGATACTTTTGACCAAAACAACCTAAATGAGAATCTAAGGTCTCAACATTAGTAGTGCAACGATGAAAAGTCTGACGAAAACGGACATCGGATGAAGAAGTTATGGATTTCTAACGGAATTATCGCGTCCCGGCCCGTTAAAAATAAATAATTAAAAATAAAGTCAGAATTTGCCAATGAAGTCTAAACAAGAGTTGTAGATCATGTTTTTAGCTATGCGTGCATATAAAGAACGTCGAAAACGGAGCTCGTACGCGAAAGTTATGGATTTTATAGGTTCGAGGTCCGAAATCCGAGGCTGTCAGGCTTGCCACGACGTGGCACAAGCTTGCCGCGACCCGGCAAGTGACTGAGGGCGTCCAATCAATGGAAGAGGATAAGCTTAACTCCCCACGACGTGGCCATCACTTGCCACGACGTGGCACACCCCAGAAACACCCCTATAAGTAGATTTCAAGGGTTCCGAGCTCCATTGCTCAGTTCCTTTCTTTCTCGCGCCGAAACTCTGCGTTTAAGCCCCCGAGACCCTCCCGAAGCCCCGGTTTTCACCTTCAAGTCCCGAAGGAAGGTTTTGTGTTCCCGAGATTCCCGAGATTCCCGAGAATCTCGAGATTTCCCGCGTTTTCAACTCTTCCTGTCGAAGTTCTGCTCGATTCTTCTCTCGACTACTTCAAATCAACCACTTCAATCAAGTGAGTTCATACCCCTTTCAAACACACTTTAAATACATTTTAAATGATTTTATACTCTTTTAGAGGGGGAATACAAGTAAACATACGTTTATTATCGTGTATTTTATAAAGTTTCACTTCACTTGTTTTACCGAATAAATCACTTGGAACTCATTACTATTATGGAAAACTCCTGTCATACTTTGTGTGCATTAGACTTATGCAAAGTATATAATGATTTCAAAGTACCTTTCATTGTTAAGTCGTTTTATACATTCTAAAAACTTATGATTTTGGCTTTATCAAACATTGTGAAAAAGGATAAACTTTGCATACAAAACTATCACTTTAATATAGACTTAGTTAAGAATCCATGAGTCGTGTATATCTTCAAACGTTACTTTTCTTTATTAGAAAGTAATGCTGCAAGTCCTGTCTATAACCAGAGTCTCCCGTTCGGAGAACGTGTCAAATGTGTATAGATCTATACGGGAAGTCATGATCCCGCGCCCTGACTGTTAGCTACAGTCCGTCTTTTGGGGTGACAGTTTGTCATAACGCTGCGACGCCTGAAGAACGTCGTTACAGGCATATTATGTTTAGTATGGTTATAAAACTCATCGGATATACAATTATTATGGTATTATGCTTTTATGAACGAGTAGCTATTAAAACTATTCTTCATCTAACAAGTGCGATCTTCGTATAGTTTTATTATATAAAACTATGACACAACTTTTGAGAACGTCGGTTTCTTGCGATTTTCGGTCTTAGAGACTGCCATTTATGTTAGGAAAATAAGGGTTTTTCCTACATACAAACCAAACAACTAATAGGAAAATAAGGGATTTTCCTGGTGCAATTATTTACAACTTATAACACGAACATCATATGCATTTCATACTTTTATAAGAAAATAAGGGTTTTTCTTGGAAAACACAACAACTCGTATCTCAATCATTAGGGAAAATATGGGATTTTCTGGATCTAATACATTCACTTTCAACACAACAAATCACAACTCTTTACATTTGAAATGCTGCGTTTTCTGGAAAACATACACCCATTTTGGAATGACATCCAATTTTTCTAAACTACTTATGAACTCACCAACTTAATTGTTGACACTTTTTCTTTGAATTAACTTGTATTCTCAGGGAACCGCTAAGCAGGTTTGGGAATCAACTTTTGGGATTAACACGCTGACGTTAATTACTTCTTTTGAAAGATGTTTATGTATTTAACTTTTGAACATATAATGAATACAATTATGTAAACAATTTGGAAACTTTAATATATATGGTGGTGTGTACTTTCCTTTCTATGAACTGTTATGATACTGAATATGACGTCCTCCGCCCCCGAACGTTTCCGCCATTCTGGTTTGGGGTGTGACAGATTGGTATCAGAGCATTGTTTATAGTGAATTAAGTATATCAAAACCATTTTTGGTATACAACTATAAACACAACTGCGCAAAAACACTCTGAGTAAGAGTCATACTTTTAAAATTAAATTTATTTAGTTTTTGTAAAGTAGGCATGCATTCATTCCATATTAATAACATGGTCAGTATCATAATTAAAACAATATAGAAGTATTATAAATAAGTTGTGCAGTGCAGGTATGCCTTGGGACATGTAATCGGAACTGGGAAGAATATAGCCTGATCAACTATATTTGTCCAAGAGCTGACTAACGTATGCCAAGGAGTGTCTGCAATGGACAACAAATTTAAAACTTACCAAAAGCATATCGTTAAAGAATACTAAGGGAGTATTCGAGTGCCTTCAACCATTAAACTTAAGATTAAATTCCATGTGCTTTAGCTTATAGTCCATTCTTAACCCTATTCTCGTATAGACTCAAGTGGCTGGATTCCATCACCCCGGTGACCCCTACTACCCCAACCATGGTAATGGAGAAGGGATAGAGAATGATCCTGAAGAAGGAATGTAAGAAGAATCAGACTCAGATCCAGAGAACAATAACCTACCCTTAACGGCTCCAATTCAAAATCCTAATCCTCGACCGGAATTTCATGGCTCGACGCCCCTTTGGGAAACTAACCTGGATAGGTGGAGCCGCGAACAGGATCAACCCCTTCCATTCAACGGAGATCGAAGCTTCTACAACCTAAGCGAGGGAGGCTCAGCAGACAGAGCCCTTCCTATATTGGTTCGTCGGATTTCTCGTCTTGGTGAGCAAGGACAGACGACCATCCATCAAACTGAGGAAAATGATGCGAACACTGGAGTCAACACAGTTCGCATCCGATAGTTAGGATTATCTCACAGGAGAATCGTAAATCGAAATGAAGCGTTGCAGAGAGAGCTAACGGCAACTCAAACCGAAGTGATAGAACTTCAGGCACGCCAGGCAAGACATGAACTACGTATGCTCGAGATGGAGCGTCAGTTGGCATAATCTAAGACCCATGTAGCCACCTCACGTAACAAATAATACTTGTCTTACTTTCAAAATTTTGTCATAGCAAAAGACCTCGTATAAAGTCCTTACTTTTCTTAACCTCGTAATCGGAGACCTTTAGATAGGTCAAATTTCCCTAACTACAAAATGTAATGCACCATGTTTTATAATATGATGTATTTCCTTTATTAAACACTTTGCATACCTCTCCAATTCATGAGTTTATCTACTCTCCTTATAAGTCCAACTCAAAACCCTATTCAGGGGTAAACCAAACTTCTGATATAACAGAACACTAATGCGCGACTTTCGAATCATTAAAACTTATAGTTCTTCTTGTTATTTCCTTATTAGAATCATGTCGCCAAAGAAAAACGATCAACCCATCAACCAAACACCAACTCTTCAGATTGATGCAGTTACCTTTCAAGCTGCAGTCTCGGCTGCCGTATCAGTTATTCGACTACCTTTTCAACCTTAATTATATATGACTCGTATACATGAAAGGGTGATTGTGAAACTAGGTATGAATTCTAATATGAACTTCAGGACGGAGAACTGCCTAAGTACGAGTAATCACATCGTCAAGAGAACAAGCATAGAACCCAGTACGACTCCCGTAAACAGATCACCTTATAGTTTAAACACCCACGGAGATACAAGAACAGTTTGGACAACTTAGCAAACTACACATAAATAGAATTAGAAGAATAGGTTTCTCACCCTAGAGAACCTTGGTCATATTCTTCCAGAGATCGGCAGATCGCATTGCATGTACCTCGGTTATCGAAGACTCCGTCAAGATTTTCATAGAAATCGTTATCTCTGCCTCGCATAGATAAAATAGTTGAGCAAACGCAAGGAAAGAAACTACTTACAGGAATGGATCTGGAATCCGAATATCACCAGTTCGAGTGTTAGGGGAGGATGTCCGGAAGACTATCTCCTAAACTCGATGCGGACACTTTGAGTTCGTAGTGGTACCTTTCGGATAGGACCAATACGCCCATAGTTTTCATGAGCTAAATAAATAGAGTTACGTCTTTCTTACTGGGATCAGTCATCATTTCTCCATGTAATGACTTACTTATCTACCCTCGTAGTAAGAAGAAAGCCCATGGTAACATTCCTACAGAGGAACTCTTAGCAAAGTTCTCTAGGCGCAAGTTTTGAAATTGAAGAGTCAAATTTCTAAGACACACTGTTAGTAATGTGAGAAATTATGAGTACTCTTGCAATTTGTCAAAACCGTTGAGTATTTATCGACATCAGAGACGCCGACAGTCTTTCACCAGATTCTAGGTCTTACCGACCTACCGCCTTAGTTCATTCAGAACTCCTCGCAAGCTACAGAAACTCGTACGACTTTGACCCAGCAAGGGATGGCCTTTGACTGGGAGGTTACGCAAGAAAAGGAACCTTAGAGATTCCAAGTGAGTGACCAAGTTCTTTAGGATAACTCACTCTGGGAATGGCTTAATACGCTTCGTAAAGCGTGGAAAGCTAAATCCAAGGTAGATAGGACCTCCGAGATTCTTATCAGAATCAGTCCTGTGCCTCACACAAACTAGACCTACTCCGCGAACTCAGTAATGTACTTTCTACTCTTCGCATCTCGATCGTGAAACCATACCTTTCCGTTAGGACTCTTGCAAGTCCACTCGTTGAGATCCTTGCCTTTCTATTAGAACTGTAGTGACCCTCGACCGAGAGGTCAAGCAGACGAAGAAACGCCATCGCCAGTTAGTGAAGGTTCGTTGGAATGCCAACCGAGAACCCGTTATCACTTAGGTGCACTAGAATCAATCGATTAGGAAGTTTCCTCCTCACGACTCGATCATTCGTGCATACTTCCTTGCTTAAATTCTAATTTCGGGACGAAATTCCTTCTAACGGGGGGATAATGTGACAACCCGATATTTCGAGACAATGTAATGTAAAACCAATCAAATTTAGGTCAAAATATAACTTTCCTAAAATCTTATTTCGGTTAAATAAAGTATTAGGAATCGTATCAAGGTTTTCGTACATATAAAGAACCCTAAAATCCGAGTTATAACGAAGAAGTTATGACCAACCGAAGATTCTCGGCAAAACCGGCAACACCGATTAAACGAAAAACGCGAAGTTTCAATACAATAGTTTTTAGCCATAAGTATCTAAATTAAAGTTATAGATAACCTCAAACCATGAGCGTACATAAAAAGAACGTCCAAATCTGACTTCGTATGAGAAAGTTATGATTTTTCCAAGATTCGGGTATAGCAGTAGACAGCTAAAAAACTCGAAATAGAGCTCAAGATACTTTTGACCAAAACAACCTAAATGAGAATCTAAGGTCTCAACATTAGTAGTGCAACGATGAAAAGTCTGACGAAAACGGACATCGGATGAAGAAGTTATGGATTTCTAACGGAATTATCGCGTCCCGGCCCGTTAAAAATAAATAATTAAAAATAAAGTCAGAATTTGCCAATGAAGTCTAAACAAGAGTTGTAGATCATGTTTTTAGCTATGCGTGCATATAAAGAACGTCGAAAACGGAGCTCGTACGCGAAAGTTATGGATTTTATAGGTTCGAGGTCCGAAATCCGAGGCTGTCAGGCTTGCCACGACGTGGCACAAGCTTGCCGCGACCCGGCAAGTGACTGAGGGCGTCCAATCAATGGAAGAGGATAAGCTTAACTCCCCACGACGTGGCCATCACTTGCCACGACGTGGCACACCCCAGAAACACCCCTATAAGTAGATTTCAAGGGTTCCGAGCTCCATTGCTCAGTTCCTTTCTTTCTCACGCCGAAACTCTGCGTTTAAGCCCCCGAGACCCTCCCGAAGCCCCGGTTTTCACCTTCAAGTCCCGAAGGAAGGTTTTGTGTTCCCGAGATTCCCGAGATTCCCGAGAATCTCGAGATTTCCCGCGTTTTCAACTCTTCCTGTCGAAGTTCTGCTCGATTCTTCTCTCGACTACTTCAAATCAACCACTTCAATCAAGTGAGTTCATACCCCTTTCAAACACACTTTAAATACATTTTAAATGATTTTATACTCTTTTAGAGGGGGAATACAAGTAAACATACGGTTATTATCGTGTATTTTATAAAGTTTCACTTCACTTGTTTTACCGAATAAATCACTTGGAACTCATTACTATTATGGAAAACTCCTGTCATACTTTGTGTGCATTAGACTTATGCAAAGTATATAATGATTTCAAAGTACCTTTCATTGTTAAGTCGTTTTATACATTCTAAAAACTTATGATTTTGGCTTTATCAAACATTGTGAAAAAGGATAAGCTTTGCATACAAAACTATCACTTTAATATAGACTTAGTTGAGAATCCATGAGTCGTGTATATCTTCAAACGTTACTTTTCTTTATTAGAAAGTAATGCTGCAAGTCCTGTCTATAACCAGAGTCTCCCGTTCGGAGAACGTGTCAAATGTGTATAGATCTATACGGGAAGACATGATCCCGCGCCATGACTGTTAGCTACAGTCCGTCTTTTGGGGTGACAGTTTGTCATAACGCTGCGACACCTGAAGAACGTCGTTACAGGCATATTATGTTTAGTATGGTTATAAAACTCATCGGATATACAATTATTATGGTATTATGCTTTTATGAACGAGTAGCTATTAAAACTATTCTTCATCTAACAAGTGCGATCTTCGTATAGTTTTATTATATAAAACTATGACACAACTTTTGAGAACGTCAGTTTCTTGCGATTTTCGGTCTTAGAGACTGCCATTTATGTTAGGAAAATAAGGGTTTTTCCTGCATACAAACCAAACAACTAATAGGAAAATAAGGGATTTTCCTGGTGCAATTATTTACAACTTATAACACGAACATCATATGCATTTCATACTTTTATAAGAAAATAAGGGTTTTTCTTGGAAAACACAACAACTCGTATCTCAATCATTTGGGAAAATATGGGATTTTCTGGATCTAATACATTCACTTTCAACACAACAAATCACAACTCTTTACATTTGAAATGCTGCGTTTTCTGGAAAACATACACCCATTTTGGAATGATATCCAATTTTTCTAAACTAGTTATGAACTCACCAACTTAATTGTTGACACTTTTTCTTTGAATTAACTTGTATTCTCAGGGAACCGCTAAGCAGGTTTGGGAATCAACTTTTGGGATTAACGCGCTGACGTTAATTACTTCTTTTGAAAGATGTTTATGTATTTAACTTTTGAACATATAATGAATACAATTATGTAAACAATTTGGAAACTTTAATATATATGGTGGTGTGTACTTTCCTTTCTATGAACTGTTATGATACTGAATATGACGTCCTCCGCCCCCGAACGTTTCCGCCATTCTGGTTTGGGGGTGTGACATAGACAATGCATGTGGATGAAAAAATTTCACCCCTTGAATAATTTCCTTTACCTATTGAACTACTATTTTGATGATGTATGAATAGGATGTTATGTAGTATAAATAACCATCAAATTTAAAGAGAAAAACACACTTTATTGAATATAATCTTCTAAGTGTTCAAGAATCCCTCAAATATCCTTCTTCTATTTTATTATGATTTAGTTTAGTTTTGTTAGTTTTAGTTTTACTAATGTCGAATTTATAACACGGTATCATCACAAAAGCTCTAATTAAGTCGAAATCACATCTATCCGAATCAAGTTACAATATGTCCAACATTGCAAAGCTCGAGTTTGCAATACTTGAAGTTAGTGAGAAAATCTATGTGCCATCGATGATAGATGTAAAAATACATCTTGACTCCATGGCAATCTAAAATGGTATATATGAATTCAATAATTGCTTGGCCCAAGACAAGGCAAAAGCACAAGTTTTCCTTCGTAGGCATATTAATGAAATGTTGAGATTTGAATATCTTGAAATTACTGATCCAAGTATTCTCTGGAATATCTTGAAAGAAAGATTTGATCATCAAAAGGAAGTTATACCTCAAAATGCTAAAGATGAATGAAGAGCACTGAGGTTTCAATACTTCTAGAAACTAAATGAATACAACTTAACTTTGTTTAGAATATGTTCACAACTCAAGTATTGTGGACAAGAAGTTACTGAGTAAGATATGTTGGCGAAAACTTACTCCACGTTTCATGCAAAAACAGTACCTTGATGCAACAATATCGGTTGCAAAAGTTCACAAAATATTTTGAACTGAATGCATATATACTTATTGTAGAGCAAAACAATGAGCTCTTGATGAAAAACCATGAATCTCATCCAACGAGATCCGCAGAACTTCCCAAATCAAATGCTACAAACACTGATGATCATCGAAATAATACACATGGATGAGGTTGTGGTCATGGTTGATGACGAGGTCGTGGCTATTTTAATCAAAACTAAAGCCATAATCAGAACCATAATTCTGGTCGTGGACAAGGTAATAATCGTGGTTGTGGCTAGGAAAGGAATAATTACCAATCTTCACAATGAAACAATGTTCTTATAGAAGACAAGGCCAAAGTAGAAAGGCATGATCATAGGACATCACAAAAATCTTATGGTTCATGTTATAGAGGTGGTAGCACAGATCATTGGTCAAGAACCTGTCGCACACCTGCACATCTTTGTCAACTTTATCAAGATTCCATTAAAGGAAAAGGAAAATAAGCAAACCTCATTGATAATGTTGAATGCACTCCGCTATCTATTGCTGATTTCTGCAATAAAATGGAAGATATAAACTAAATATTTCGATTATTGCTCTAGTAAACCTGTTTTTTCCTTTCTTTGTTTTTCATGTAATGTATTTCCTACAATAAATGAACTTTCATTATAATAATTATTGTAATTATGTTTATTGTCTTATTATTTCTTTCATATGTGAAGTTTAATATGAGTCCAACTTGAGCACAACACCAAGAAAAGGTTGGAGATCTTTGTATAGCAGATAATGGTAGTACACATACTAATTTGAAACCAAAGAAATATTTTTTAAAATTAGTACCAACAAAAGCAATCATACATACTATATTAGGTCTTGTAGGACTTGATAGAGGGAACTAGGAAAGCTCATTTTATATTACTAAATGGTACAAGCTTTTGTATAGAAAATGCCTTATTTTCTCCAAAGTCTAATAGAAACTTACTAAGTTTCAATGACATGTTTCAAAGGATATGACACAAAAACTCTAACTATTGAAAATAAGAAATATATGTATATTATAGAGAAAAACCATGTGCTAGAAAAAATACCAACACTTGATTTTGGTTTGCATTATACATATATACATATGATTGAATAAAATTTGACAGTCAAAGAAAAACATTGTGATCCTCAGACATTCAGTTTATGGCATGATAGGTTGGGCCACCCAGGATTAACAATAATGCGAATGCTAATTGAGAATACGCATGTGCACCTATTTAAGGACCAAAAGTTCCCTCAATCTAGTAGCATAAGACCATGTACATATTTTTCACTTAGAAAGTTAATTATAGAACATTCTCTAATGAAAGTTAAAAAGGAGTCACCTAGATTTATAAAAAGAATTCAAGGTGATATACGTGGACCAATTCATCCACCATCCTGGACTATTTAGATACTTTATGGCCCTAATAGATGCATCCAACAAATGGTCTCGTGTTTGCCTATTATCAACTCATAATATAGCATTTGCAAAGTTTCTTTCTCAAATTATTAAACTAAGAGGACATTTCCCGGATTATACTATGAAAAGGTTTAGACTTGATAATGCTGGTGAATTTACTTCACAATCATTTTATAACTATCGTATGTCTGTAGGAATTGTTGTTGAAGATCCAGTTGCTCATGTATACACACAAAATGGTTTAGCTGAATCACTTATTAAACCTCTCCAACTAATAGTTAGACCATTGATAATGAGGACCAAACTTCTTGTTTCTATTTGGGGCCATGCAATCTTACATGCTGGATCATTGATATGCATGATGCCAAGTTCATATCATGTATAATCTCCCCTACAACTTGCTTTTGGTCAAGAGCCAAATATATCCCATTTGAAATTTTTTGGGTGTGTAGTATATGTCCCTATTGCACCACTACAACGGATAAAAATGTGTCCTCAAAGAAGTTTGGGAATATATGTTGGTTATGATCCGCTCTATTATAAAATATCTTGAACATTTAACAGGTGATGTTTTCACAGCACGCGTAGCTGATTACCAATTTGATGAGGCAAATTTCCCATCATCAGGAGGAGAAAAGAAGATTATAGAAAATGATGTTTCATGGCATGAGACTTCATTATCATATCTAGACCCTCGCACAAAACAATATGAAATGGAAGGTCAAAAGATAATGCCTTTCCAAGAAAAGGCAAATCAATTGCTTGATGCATTTACGGACACGAAAAGGCTACTAAATATATATACCAACTGTCAATTTTCAAGCTCGGATTAAAAATACATATGAACAATCTGATAATAAAGTCACTCAAGAGTTTAAAACACACCTAAAGCCTGGAAGACCATTTGGTTCTAAGGATAAGAACCCACGAAAACGAAAAGGAGTAGAAAATGCACTAAATTATATGGAAAGTTTTCCCAGAGAAACTTGAAATATCAAAATTCCCCAGGGAAAGGAAGTGCACTAAATTATAGTCAAACAAATAGAATATGTGACCAAAATGAAAATAATAATATAAGTGCAATATTTTCTTATTCAGTTTCATGTGATATTATGAATGATGATCCCAAATCACAATTTGTCATTGAATGTCAACGAAGGAATGATTGGGCTAAATGGAACGAGGCTATGCAAGTTGAAATAAATTCTCTTAACAAGATAAAAGTTTTTGGGGCCATTATCCTCACACCTGGAGTTATGAAACCATTAGGCTATAGATGGATCTTTGTACGAAAAGTAATGAGAAAGACGAAATTGTAAAAATACAAGGCTAGGCTTATGGCTCAAGGTTTCTCTCAAATACCTGTAATTTATTATGAGAAAACTTATTCACTGGTAATTGATGCAACCACTTTTAGGTATTTAATCAGCTTGCCAGTCTCTAAAAATTTAGAGATGTGTCTTATAGATGTTGTTACAGCTTACTTGTATGGATCACTTGATATTGACATCTATATGAAAATCCTTAAAGGATTAAAAATGTATGAAGCATTAAGTGCAAAACCCAAAGAAATGTATTCTATAAAATTGCATTGTGTGGGTTAAAGCAATTTGGACGCATGTGGTATAATTGTTTAAACGATTATTTGACAAGTAAAGCTTATAAAATAACACTATTTGTCCATGAGTATTCATTAAGAAAACAACATTTGGGTATGTGATTGTAACGGCCTATGTTGATGATCTAAATATTATTGGAACGAATAAAGAAATCCTTGATGTGATTGAACATTTAAAGAAATAATTTGAAATGAAAGATCTTGGAAAAACCAAATATTGTCCTCGTTTGCAGATTGAGCATATGCCTAACGGAATACTTGTGCATCAATCAAATTATACAGAAAGAGTCTTGAAATGTTTCAGTATGGCTAATGCCAATCCTTTAAGCACCCCAATGGTTGTTAGATCATTGAATATTAACAAAGATCCATTTCATCCCCGCAAAGAAAATGAAGAAGTTCTTGGTCCAAAAGTACCATATCTAAATGTAACTGGTGCTCTTGTGTATCTTACCAATTATACTAGACCCGACATTTCCTTCGTTGTAAACTTGCTAGCAAGGTTCAGTTCATCCCTAACAAAAAGACATTGGAATTGGATTAAGCATATTTTGTGATATCTTCGAGGAACTACTGATTTAGGGTTATTTTATCCTAATGATTCAAAACAAGGTTTGATTGATTACACAGATGTAGTCTATTTATCTAATCCTTATAAAGCTAGATCTCAAACTGGATACGTATTCATGAAAGGAGACACTGTAATTTCCTGGCGCTCTCAAAAGCAAACACTTTTCTCCACGTCCTCAAATCATGCCGAAGTAATTACATTAAATAAAGTTAGTAGAGAATGTGCATGGTTAAGATCGATGAGACAACTCATTTCGTCTTTATGTGGACTAGATAAAGATAAAGTTACAACTTTAATTTGTGGAGATAACTCAGCATGTGTCACTCAAATGAAAGAATGATATATCAAGAGTGACAGAACAAACCATATACCTCCAACATATTTTTATTACATTTAAAAGATTATAAAAGACCAAAAGGTTAAGATAGAATATGTTCAATCCACCAACAATGTATTAGGCCTCTTCACGAAAGCACTTCCTGCTGTAATCTTCAAAAAACATGTACATGCCATCGGAATACGACATGTGCATAAAACGTAACATAACATATGTTTAAATGAGGGGGAGTCAACTATATATTGCACTATTTTTCCCTTCGTTAAATTTTTTCCCACTGGGTTTTCTTTAGTAATGTTTTTAATAAGGCAATACTTCAAGGTTGAACTCAGATTAGAAAAATTGTTATCCAAGGGAGAGTGTTATAAAAATTACATCAAATTATTGAGTTACACAATGTATGTTGATGAACAATTTTCACATTTTGAATAATTTTATTTACCTATAGAATTACTATTTTGATGATTTATGAATATGATATTATATAGTATAAATATCATTCAAATGAAAAGAGAAAATCACACCATTTTGAATACAATCTTCTATGTGGTCAAAAATCCTCTTTATTTTATAATGTTTTAGTTCAAATTTGCTATTTTTAGTTTTAATTATATCGAATTATTATATATATATATATATATATATATATATATATATATATATATATATATATATATATATATATATATATATAGGTTCAGGTTTATTTGAGACCATTTTATTTTTTTGTGAACCGTGAGACCAAATCTAAAAATAATTTTAAAATACAAAATAAATGGAAAAATCCAAAAATTATTTTTTTAAATATTATTTTCGGAACTTGAATTAACTAAAAAAAATAAAAAATAAATAAATAAATCTCGTTTTTTTTTGAAAAATACGTGAAAATATTCTAATAGAATATTATACTGTACATATTCTAAAAAATAATTTTAAAATGCAAAATAAAAGGAAAAATCCATAAAAAAAATTTTAAATATTATTTTCGGAACTTGAATAAATAAAAAAAATATCTTACGGTCTCACAAAATTAGACCGTTTCACATGAACATAACTATATATATATATATATATATATATATATATATATATATATATATATATATATATATATATATATATATATATATATATATAGGTTCACGTTCATTTGAGACCATTCTAATTTTGTGACACCGTGAGATCAAATCTATAAATAATTTTAAAATGCAAAATAAATGGAAAAATCCAAAAATTCTTTTTCTAAATATTATTTTCGGAACTTGAATTAATTAAAAAAAATAAAAAAAAATCCCGTTTTTTTTTTTTTTTTTTTTGAAAAATACGTGAAATATTCTAAATAGAATACTACACTGACATATTCTAAAAAATAATTTTAAAATGCAAAATAAATGGAAAAATCTATAAATTCTTTTTTTAAATATTATTTTCGGAACTTGAATTAACTAAAAAAAATAAAAATAAATAAAAAAAAACTATTTTTTTTTTGAAAAATATGTGAAATATTCTAAATAGAATATTACATTGTGAATATTCTAAAAATAATTTTAAAATATAAAATAAATGGAAAAATCAAAAAATTCTTTTTTCAAATATTATTTTCGGAACTTGAATTAACTAAAAAAAATTAAAAAAAAAATTAAAAAAAAATAAAAATATAAAAATAAATAAAAATAAATGCGTCTCACGGTCTCATAAAATTAAACCGTCTCACATAAATTAACTAACTATATATATATATATATATATATATACACCCCGTTGGTAAATAAGCAGAACTGAGAAGGGACTTTTTCAAACAGGATGTGTACTGTGTACAGTCTGGCTTTTGAAACCTACTAAACCGGTTTACCAAACTCTGTTATACCATTTAATGCTCAGCCCCGGTCTATCACAGTTTGGCTTCATCACATGAAAAACACCTCAATAGGGGATTAAACTAAAAAAATAAAGTTAATAGTTTGTGGGTCTTCTGTTGTAAATACTTCAAATTGCGGGGAATAATATGGATAATAGAGAAAGAAGTCTCGAGAAGGTGTTGAAATTAATCAGCTTAAAATCTGAACAAACTAAAATTTAAAAATAAAAACATGGTCATGACGTTACTAACTAACTCATAATTCGAGAGAACCAAAGTTATCAAAGGGATGAAAAAAATGAACATGAAATTTGGAAAGTTTTGTTGCATACTCTTTCTATTTGTGTTGGATTATAAAAAAAAAAAAAAAAAAATCAATGAAAATAAGTGAAACGTGACATGAAGTGTTTCCAAAATATGCCATACTGATATTTTCTTAATTAGTTATACATTTTGCACAATTATCTTAATATTTACAATTTTATTTATATAATTTAATATAAAAGATAATTAAAATGCTTTTAATTGAAAAATTATAGGTAAAATTATGGCTATATGCAAAATAAACAAGTTGGAGTTGAAAATGATTGAAAATGGAAAAACGCTAGAAAATAGCATGTGACATTTTGGGCCCTACAAAATTCTGAAAATTTAGATAACAACGATTTACATATTGAGACTGGCACGAGGTGCAAATTAGTCTTAGCGTTGTGAAACCTTACCCTTCACACTGCTACAATGATGAGTCTATAAATATGCGATTTTATAATCCCAATTTGGTGTGTAGTCAAAGGAAACCTTTAGTACGAACTTAGAAGTCATCGAAAACCTTTTTTGGTCGATTTTAAGGCTGAAGAACATGATTGGAGTATCTATTTGAAGATCAAAGCTTGGAAGTATTATTTAATCACTCAGTTTGTCTAAGATTTAACAATAATTCAATGATTGTTTTATGTTTTAAAGTAGAGATTATTAGTTAAAACTCTTTTACTCATGCTTAGATGTATATGACTCCCATATTCTATGATTTGATTTGTTAGATGAATTTGTAAAGTTTGATTATTTATTATTTATGATTTGATCGTTTACCAAATATAATAAAATTTCGATTTTTATTATCTAAATCTAAGTTTATTGCAGTTTAGAAGATCAATTTGACTATATGAACTTGTATCTTAATAGTATTTGACAATAAATTGTTAAGGTTAGAGATTGACCAAGACTTTGGGTTATATAATATAATTGTTAACTTCAATATATAAGAAAGTATTATATATCCATGCCAATTGATAAGAAACAAGAAATCCATAGATCAATTCATTCATAATTTGAGTATTTAATTAGTTATTTCGTTAGCTATTCGCATGATCATTGTATTAGTTGTTTTATAATTAATTGTATTAGTTCATCAGATCAAGATAACTAGTCATTAAAGTAATTGGCAATCAACTTGTTAAATGCATTGCACTATAATAAATCAATCATAGAAAAATAGGAGGATTTGGAATTTAAGTGGAAGTGCTTTAAATTGATTGTATAAATCAAGTTCTTTGTGTTTGTTCGTTTTTAGTATGGTTATAAAATAAAGTAGAATCTAATTGAAGCAAAACACCCCTTTACTTATTCGTTTCTAGTTTAATTAATTGCTTATTTATCTAAATTAAATCATACATGTTCTTTAAGAGTTCGACACCCTTACTTATCAAAACTATATTATACACAATCAAATCCATAACTTATTAGTGTGTTACTGTGTGGTTAGGTTAAATAAGGCTTTATAAATTTAAAACCTGATTATATATATATATATATATATATATATATATATATATATATATATATATATATACACACACACATAACACATCACATATCGAAGTGTGTAACATTCGGATCCTCGAGGTACTACATTCTAAGTATTTGCATGTTTGAGTGGGTCACAACGTGAGGTATGCACCACCATGTCGTGACATGGCCATTAATCGCGGGTTGGTCATTTTGGTGTCATGCCATGACTATATATTGGCCATGACGTGACAACAACCTAGAGACCAAAAACCCTAATTTTCGGGTATATAAAGGAATGAGGGGGCTATAGTTACCCATCCTTAGCCTCCCTCACTCTCTAATATGAGAAAACCCTAATCATAACCCTCTTGGTGCATCTTGACCCTTTTTTGTGTACTTGGTATCCTTAAGAAGAAGAAGAAGAAAAAGGAGAAGGAGGAGAAGAAGAAGGTGTTCTAGTAGTGAAGCTTTCAAGGAAAAATCATCATTATCATTTCATACTCTTTCTGGACCTTTGTAAATGTCCAAGGGTCAAACTTTATTACCTTATGTTGCTAGATCTAGGTTATTGTCCCATTTTCTTCATGACTGAACAAGCTGCAACGGAAAGGATCCATAAAGTTAGAAACTTTATGGATTCTAAGGTTCCCTTGAGTACTATAATGTTCAGATCTAGAAGTTGGTGGAGTATTGGATCCATGCATATGTGTTTTGGTATTATATCTTTACTTTTGACCTAGAATGGATGGTGGACATGCATGGAGCATGCATGTCCATAAAGTAAACATTTTAATGGACCTTTGGAGTTCCCTTAAGCTTCTAGAAAAGTTGGGGTTGGAGACTTATTGGTTTGAGGATTCAAATCATTAAGGGGATGTTTCAGGCTAAACTTACGATGTAACACTAACGGTGTCACGGTGTGGCCTAGGAAGGATCTCATGTATGGGTCATTATGTTATGCTCACGACGTAACCAAGGAGGGCTCACGCTATAATGCATGTTGTGTGGGTTATTTGTGACCGAATTGGCTGAGTATGAGCGAGTTGAGTGGAATCAGGCTAAGTGAGTTCTCACGATAGGACCAAGGGCTAGTCACGAAGTGAGGTTGAATGTTTGATGTTATTGGTTGTTGACTTTGACCTTGAATGTTGACTTGATTCGACTTTTTGTCATACTCCTAGTTTTGGATGGTGGACTAAGGGTTTACCTTATATTGATATATAGGTGGTGTGCATCATCGGTATTTACGGTAGTAAGAGTAGTAGTAGTTGATTATTGTTTGAAAGGTGAGTCTTGTCATTGTACTTATGGCTCGATAGCATCAATGTCGGCCCACTGGATTGTATTATGTAGGATGATAGTTGTCTTTGCAATACTTATATGAAATACCTTGGGAGTATGTTGTGGAATTTGTATGAAAGATCATGGGGAATCACATGGCACTTATGTGTAAGACCTTGGGGTAGCCAAGGCACTGCAAGGGAAGACCATGGGGCTAGCTCATGGAAATAACATAAAAGACCATGAGGTAGCCCTTGGAACTTGTATTCAAGAACATGAGGTAGCCCATGGAAATGTATGTATGGTATGTGGTATATTGGGGGAAATCACTAAGCTTTGCGCTTACGATTTTGTGGTTTAACATTTTCTGGTACTTCCAGTTCAAAAGGGAAAGGTCTGATGTGATCACATAGTATCCCCCTCATATTTTATGCATTGATGATTAATTTACTCTGACGATTATGATATAATGTATTGTGATTGATTTTGAGACACCTGATGTATGGATTTGAAGATTTTTAAAATGAAATTTTTGTCGCTATTTTTGGGATGTTACAAAGTGTGGGTACATTCCAGTCTTGCAGACTGAATCTTCTACATCCTGGATTGATATTTCAAACATATTAATTCAAAGGTTTATTGTGATCTTTATATGATATTAGGGTTTTATTCTTATTTTATATCTTAATAGACCATTCTATTATTTAATATGAATTCATGCTATCAATTTTTAGAGGCTTTGTTTCCAGTGGATGGTGATATAGGGTATTAGATTACATAGGTTATGGTGTGCTTTTAACATATGGTATCAAATTTTGTGGATTGGTTAACTAGGTGACTTCAAAATTAATGTTACAAATTTTGTGGATTGGTTAACTAGGTGACTTCAAACCTAATGTTACAGACTAATCATGTTTATGTCTTTTCAATGTCTTGGATTGAATGTTTTCATGCAAATAACTGATGAAAATAATGTTCTATATATTGTTAACATTGTTTTTAACATGCCTATGAATACAATATAGTTGTTTCTTGTGAATCAGGCTGTCAAAAATGGTGTCAACCAATTAGATACATACTAATCTACAACTCTATTACAAATAGATTTCCTAGGAAAAATGTTCCGATGGATATGGGTCATCCAACACCGGAAGTAATGAAGTATGTAATTTATTATGTATACAGCTGAGTTATATGGATATAAAGTACACAACACAACTTGATTAAAATGGATGTGTACATGAGGTTGATGTTAAACGTAAACACAAAAAAACTTTCTTATGGTGTTTCTATATTCTATTAATGAATCCATAAACGATAATGCCAAATTGCTGATGTTGATTGATGATTCAAACATACGTCCACACAGGCTACCGATGAAAAACTTTAAGGGTATACGAGATTGTAATGAAATTCAATATGATGATAAGAATATTGAACCACATCAAGCTGTAAGGATAACTTCATGTTTTATTTTTATGATTATGAAGAAACTAAAACTACTAACTATAAATTGCCTAATCCATTGTCATTTCCCAAATTATCAACCCACAAACATAAACCATTATTAGCCCACACTCCCTCATCACATATAAAACAATTTCAACTATTCAAAAAACAAAGAATATATTATCCTAGTGTAACATACACGTTTAGTTATCGTGTTATGTAAGTTTAAAAGTGAATAATATTATGTGATATTGAGTATTGAGTTGTAATGAATAGTTTTTACTAGAATTGAAGTAAAACTATGTTTAGAATCAATCATAAAATATTGGAAGACTTATTAGATTTCGATTAAAAGTCAAATATCGAAATTTAACGAAAATATAAAATTTGAAATAAGTAAAATTTTATTATTGAAATTTGTAAAGAATCTCGTTAGAAACATTTAGGCGAAAACCTCATCGAAATCCGAGTTATAACGAAGAAGTTATAACCAATCGAAGATCAGCGACAAAACCGGCACGACACCGAATGACGTAAAAAGTGAGTTTTGATAAACTACGTTTTAGCCATAGTGATCTAAATGAAAGTCTTAGTATTTGTTAAATCAAGAATTTTCATAAAAATAACGTCCAAATATGACTTCGTATTAGGAAGTTATGATTTTTCAAATCGCAAGGATAAGGTTAGATTTCGGACACGTCACCCGGATTCTCGCAGCTTGCCTCGTGTCGCACCCTCCTCACACCGAAGGCGCGGCCAAATCCGAGACTGCCACATGTCCGAAATGTGTTCCGTCTGAGATTCCAATGCGTGTAGCCTGCGAGCATCCGACACCTGGACCTTCCTTCCCTCGCATGCGAGCCACATGCTCGCTTCTCCTTGCTTTAGATCCGAGGCTTGCACCTATATAAAGGGTGCAAGACCTCTCGGGTAATTTTGGAAAATTCACATATTTCACCCCTAAATTCATATTTTTACCATTCCAACTTCCCCCGAAGCCTCGGGATCATTCCCAACACCCAAAACACATCCCGAAGTGCCCGAAGAGCCCGAGAAATTTATCTTTTCGATTTGAAGCTCAACCCTCGTAGGGCCCGGTTTTCAAGAAAGCTCCCGGTTTTCATCGAAGAAAGTTATTTATTATAACGAAGTGCTACACAAATTACTATTTTAACCCCTGATTAATTCACGGTGAGTTCAATATATAGGAACAATTGTATGTTATGTGTTATATGTGTTATGTGCTTTTTTGTGTTATTATCTCATGTTATTATTTCATGCTATTATGGTAGCAAAAGCTGTACCTTTGATAATGTGATATGTGAAAGGACTTAGATTCACGATGGTACTTGTATGTAGCCTCTGGCCATGTAGCGCATGTCTCGTAAGAGAATGACTTATTCTATGGAATTGGAAGAAGGTTAGACAAGGTTGAAAGCCTGAGATCTACCGAAATGTTTAATCAGAAATTGTATATCTTTTGTGCCATCTGGGCCGAAGCTCTATTGATGTTTATCAATCATTGAAATTGCTATGTCTCATTGGTTGTATATCTTTGAATCAGATCATCGATTGATATGGAAAGCTTGTCACATGATTCACATATGTCTTTGTTGTTCCTTGTTCCCTTTTTGCTTTTGCCATATTGAAGTATATATATAGCATAACGTTATATTGTATCTATTATTGAACTCACTAAGCGTCACCTCTTACCCCTCTATATGTTTAACAAATTGCAGGAGATAAGTAACCAGTATAGTCATATACTGTTGGAAGGTTTAGAATATTTATAATATTACTTTTGTATTTATGGATCATGTATGTATAAAAGTATAGTATCCTGGGTAGTTGTGTAATATATAACACTTTGTAATAGTCGGTTTGTATCCATTCGTTTCTAATCACTTTATCAATGTAAAATATTGTTTTTATGAATATGCATGTAGCATGCTTTGGAGTAACAATTGTCAAATATGAAAGTGTGGGTCTTTTAATCATGGTATCAGAGCACTAGTTTAAGTGAAATAAATTCCACGGATTGGTATTTAAACTTAAACCGTCAGAAGTTCAATATATGAACGGATTCATTAGGAGTATATGGATACAAACCATCAAAAATAATTAAGGGGAGTATTAGATGAGGATAAATCTTAATATTTTAAAAGTACTAAGCTACTTCAAATTTTTTTAGAGCATTAGTTTAAGCGAACTAGAAATGGTAAGGATTTTTAAGCTTAAAATTAAATTGCTAAGTAATGATGATACGATGTGTATCTAGTATATTTTAGGTTTAATACCTAAATGGACACAAGAACTAGAATATTTTGGAGATATGCCTTATATTCTAATATGTGCTAAATGATAAATAAATATAGCATGCCTTAGGTTGTTTACCTATATTGCTATTATTTGAGAAATTTTAAGGTCTGTTACCGACCATGGTTTAGAAGAGGAAAATTTATGTATTCCAGATTTTAAGAGTTTCCGTATTAGAATTGACATGAAACCTTCGAAGTGATAAGGCGACTTACGATAGTTGACATCGATAAACAGCCAAAGGATATCATAAAATAAAATCTATCAGGTGATACCGTAAATAGTGTATTAATACCTGTAGAGTGGTATTGTACATTCAAACTATGTTTGATGAAATAATAACACCTATGGATCAATGTTGTGAGTTCAAAGAACATTCAAATGAGATGAATGTTTTGGTGTAATCCATGAAGTTGCTCCACCGCTGACCAGATTAAAGTAGTGATTTCTTATAGAGTTAGAAGAACTGAAGATGGTGATAAATACTTCGATGATATTGAGACTAATGTTGTGCAATATTTAGAAGAACTCAATGAAGATCAAAGGAAAGGCTAACAAAGTTTTCAGACTCAATAGGCCAAGATCTTGCCTAACATTGTGATGTAGTATGCAGTTCAAGTAGTATGATAAGAGTTTATATGTAAGCCTACGCATGATGCTTAGACTTAGTATTTAATAATACTGAGTGGCAATTTACTTCTATCACATCCTTATGAAATTTCCATTGTGTGTTAAGTCGACTTTAACATACATGATTAGGATGGTGAATTAAGTCATTCAATGGTAAAAGGCTAAGTAACTTACTTTTCTAAGTAAGGTAGAGTACTTAGTTGAAGAAGATATGCACTCATAGTATTGTATGAGAAGAGATGTTAGGAATGACAGAAAACCAAGTTGAAACTAGTAGAACATGCTGAGATGCAGCTATAATGCAGACTTCCTTAGATAGATTCCTATGAAGAAGACTTAAAAGATACACCCATGAGAAGAAGACTTACTCATATAAAGGAATGACGATATCATTGAAGGATAATGAAATGAACAAATATGCATGATCACTTGCATGAGTTAGAAGATGATGCAGGTAGTTGGAAACAGTTTGTTTCCACACTACCCAAGAAAGAATTTATATGAAGAATTTGGAAGTGAAATTCCTATCGACCTAGGAAAAAGTGTTAGGATATGCTAGATTGATCATATGCTTGAAAAGGATTCTAGAAGGCGAGTATAAGAAATCCAAGATATGTTTGATAGAAATGCGAAATCCCTAGTTGAGTCTAGGAGGAATTTCCGTAAGTACTTGTTTGAATACATTCACGTGTGATAAGTCGTTTTGTGAAAACTTTTGGATGGTAACTTGGAAAACTGTGAGATAATACTTGGGACGAGTTTGAGTAGGTGTGAATAATAGTAGAGGCCTATACTACTAGAAGCACAAGACTCACACTTGGACAGGGAAAGTCACAAGGTTACCAAGAAGCTAGTAATTGATTCCGTTTTTGTTCAAGTATATCATTACCTTCGTTTTGGTGATGACTAAGAAGAGGATTTCCGTTCGAACTTTAGTGGTCATAAAGAATTGAGTTCGATCCGCGAAGTGAGTTGATTGGTTCAGAGAACCATGTATTATGTAGTAACGAAACTTCAGTTAGAAGATTTAAGAAGGAGATGGTCGAGGTAGTCGATATAAGTATAACAACCTTCATTAAAAGATTAAGAAACCATTAGCTAGAAATGCTGATAGTTATGAAAATATTATATCACATTAGAACATGAAGGAAGATTTCCTCTGTAATAATGTTTGACTAAAAGAGACAAGAGTATGGTTCATTGTGTGTCTTTTGCGTTACAAAAATCAAAGGTCATTAGAATATGACCATTCGAGTTGTTGATGTAGCAAAAAAGAGTGAAGACCTTATTTTGGGTTAAGTCTATAAATCAAATTTAAGGAGCAAGAGTCTGCAATGAGAATTGAGTTTTTAACTCAGAGATTAGGACTGAAGGCCCAATAAAGAATGAAGAGTGGGTGCAGGTATGAGCACCACCATCAATTAAGAAGTTTGAAGAGTTTGACAATCATTTAGTTAAAGGCACGCAAGGACTCGAATGTTATGACTGATTCATTTCTCATCAAATCTAGACCTGCTTGTATCTTATTTAATTTTAATGCCTCAGATTCTTTTGTGTCTCATGAATTTGCACTTTCTTTTCAAATTGATTACTATGCTCTCGCACAACCATTCCACGTAGATACCATAGGAAGTGTATCATTACTTGCTGGTAAAGTCCATAGAGATTTTTTCATAAAAATTGAAGGTTATAGTTTTCTTGCTAACTTAATTCCTATCTTCTTGCCCAACTTTGATATTATTCTTGGCATAAATTGGTTATTATAGAACCACGCAAAAATCTGATGTTACGAAACGATGGTACGCATCCCTATCGAAGGGAAGAATCATATTTATGTCTATGGTGAACAATGATCTAAAAATCTTAAAGAAATCTTTTTCCTAAAATTCATAAATTGAAATCGAAAGAGGGTATTGTACTTATCTAGTCTATACAATTGATATCTCAAAAGAGGGGAAGGAAACTGTAAATGACGTTCCTGTTGATAATAAATATCCTGATATTTCCCCTGATATTCCCCCCCCCCCCCCCCCCCCCCCCCCGAGAATTAGCCTGTACTACCCCTGATAGGCAAATAGAATTCTGAATTGACCTTATGCCTGATGCTGCCCCAATTTCTAAAGAGTGCTATACATAATGATAGCATTTGGGTAATAGTTGACCGATTGACTAAATATGCACATTTTCTTGCCATACGTGAAACAGATCCAATAAAGAAATACGCACAAGAATACTTGGATGAAACTGTTGTGAGACATGGTGTGCCGCTAAAGATTATTTCCGATCGTGATACTCGCTTCACTTCTCATTTTTGGTCAATAATGCAATGCGAATTGAGATCTCGTGTTGCTCTCAGCACAACTTATCATCCCCAGGCAGATGGTCAGAAGAAGAGAACAATCCAAACAGAAGAAAATATACTGAAGGTATATGAAGCACTATATGGGCGTAAATGTCATACTCCATTATGTTGGCTTGGATGTAGGGCAGAAAGTCCTTAGTGGCCTTGAAATAATTCAAGACACCACTGATAAGATTCTAAATCGTATTGATTTCGGGGACAAAATTCCCAAAAGGAGGAGATATTTGTAACATACATGTTCAGTTATCGTGTTATGTAATTTTAAAAGTGAATAATATTATGAGATATTATGTGGTATTCAGTATTGAGTTCTAACGAATAGTTTTTACTAGAATTGAAGTAAAACTATCTTTAGAATCAATCGGAAAATATTGGAAGTCTTATGAGATTCCGATTAAAAGTCAAATTTAGAAATTTAACGAAAATATAAAATTTGAAATAAGTAAAATTTTATTATTAAAAGTTGTAAAGAATCTCGTTAGAAACATTTAGGCGAAAACCTCATCAAAATCCGAGTTATAACAAAGAAGTTATGACCAATCGAGGATCCGTGACAAAACCGACACGACATCGAATGGCATAAAAAGTGAGTTTTTGATAAACTACTTTTTAGCCTAACTAATCTAAATGAAAGTCGTAGTATTCGTTAAACCGAAAATTTTCATAAAAAGAACGTCCAAATCTGACTTCGTATCAGGAAGTTATGATTTTTCAAGATAGGGGCACAAAAACCGAGAAAAATCGCATGGATAAGGTCAGATTTTGGACATGTCACCCGGATTCTCGCAGCTTGCCCCGTGTCGCACCCTCCACGGACCGAACGCGCGACCAAATCCGAGTCCGCCACGTGTCTGACACGTGTTCCATCCGAGATTCCGATGCGTGTAGCCTGCGAGCATCCGACGCCTGGCCCTTCCCTCCCTCGCATGTGAGCCACATGCACGTTTCGGATCCGAGGCTCGCACCTATATAAAGGGTGTGAGACCTCCAAGGTAATTGGAAAATTCACGTCTTTCACCCCTAAATTCATATTTTTACCATTCCAACTTCCCCCGAAGCCTCGAGATCACTCCCAACACACGAAACATGTCCCAAAGTGCCCGGGAAATTTGTCTTTTTGGTTTGAAGCTCAACCCTCATAGGGCCCGATTTTCAAGAAAGCTCCCGGTTTTCATTGAAGTAAGCTATTTATTATAACAAAGTGCTACACAAATTAATATTTTCACCCCTGATTAATTCATGGTGAGTTCAATATATAGGAACAATTGTATGTTATGTGTTATATGTGCTATGTGCTTTTTTGTGTTATTATTTCATGTTATTATGGTAGCAAAAGTTGTACCTTTGACCATGTGATAAGTGAAACGAATTAGATTCACGATGGTACTGGTATGTAGCTTCTAGCCATGTAGAGCATGTCTCGTAAGAGAATGACTTCTATTCTATGGCATTGGCAGAAGGTTAGACAGGGATGAAAGCCTGAAATCTACCAAAATGTTTAATCAGAAATTGTATGTCTTCTGTGCCATTTGGGCCAAAGCACTATTGATGTTTATCAAGTATTGAAATTGTTATGTCTCATTGATTGTATATCTTTGAATCAGATCATCGATTGATATGGAAAGCTTGTTACATGATTCACATATGTATTTGTTGTTCCTTGTTCCCTTTTTTCTTTTGCCATATTGAAGTATATATGTGGCCTAACGTTATATTGTATCTATTACTGAACTCACTAAGCATCACCGCTTACCCCTCTTAATGTTTAACAAATTGCAGGAGATACGTAATCAGTATAGTCGTATATTGTCGGAAGGTTTAGAATAGTTATAATATTACTTTTGTATTTAGGGATCATGTATGTATAGAAGTATACTATCTTGGGTAGTTGTGTAATATATAACACTTTGTAATAGTTGGTTTGTATCCATTCGTTTGTAATCACTTTATCAATGTAAAGTATTGTTTTTACGAATACGCATGTAGCATGTTTTGGAGTAACAATTGTCAAATATGAAACTGTGGGTCTTTCACCTAGCAGTGAATCATCAGAGTTACAAAGGATTGTAAATGATGAACTAAAGTTACAAAGGATATGTAAACTACAGGTTTGAAGAAATTTTTTGTGCTGAAGATTGCAAATGATGAACTAGAGTAAGAAAGGATAAGAATACATGAATTCTTTAAGTCAAAAGTTAGTGGAAGAGCACACTTAAAGAAACATACATATATGTCCTCATCATCTAAAAAAGTGTTAGCTTAGTACGATTGGTCATGAAATGGGCAAGACAATATTGGACATGAAAATTTGGCAAAGGCATGCTTCCAAGGGTTTGTTATAATAAATTGACATATGGCAATGTTGAGTCTATTCATGGTTAATTAAGCGATGCACACATACTACTAATAAGAATGTTCATTGAGTTTTCATGTTGCACAATGCAACAATGGTTTTGTCAATGATGTAATGATTAGTGTAGTTAAATCTAACTTATGTAAAAATATAACTGTATTTTACCGTTGCATGACAATATCTTGTATTTTCCTTTGTACATGAATTTGAAAAGTCAATTACCTTGTACATTGAAAATGTTCTTGAAAAGAGGATTCATAGGTTTGCAACATGGAAGGTATACCAAATCAAAAACAAAAGTTATCAGGTGACTAACCACATAAATAATGGTACCCATAAACTACAAGAAAAGACATGTACATATCCGAATTAACAATGTACTAGGATAGCATGTGATCACACATTATTGACTTTCAAACACCTAAGCATTACACAACGTAATACATTGTTCAATCTTTTTTCTTAACAATGGTGTATCCAGCTACATACATACAAGTTGTGTGTCATGTGCCAACTTTCGGTGAATATAAACAACCAAGTTGTGGAAAATTTTCAATCTATGATGGAAAAAGATCAAGTTGTATATCCACAATATCATAAATGTATCCCATCTAAAGGAAGGGTTGATAATCAAAGCTACCATCGCTTCCAACAAATGGGACACACGCATCTTAATTTCCTATCTCTGTTCTTGGTCGATACTAATCAAATAGGAGTAAGTATAAGTCTAAGGTAAATGTTAGTCAACCACATATTCACCAATATACTAAATTTGATTTAAATAACCCAAAGAATTGTATGTTTACCAATTTCAATGTTATTTGGCAGCCAAAAACTTTACCCTAAATAGATTCACACACAAAATCCTTTAAGGGTATACGAGATTGTAATGAAACTCAATTTGATGACAATAATATTGAACAACATCAAGGTGTAAAGGACAACTTCATGTTTTATTTTTATGATTATGAAGAAACTAAAACTAATAACTATAGATTGCCTAATCCATTGTCATTGCCTGAATTATTAACCCACAAACATGAACCATCATTAGCCCACAATCCCTCATCACATATAAAACACTTTTAACTGTTCAAAAATCAAAGAATATATTATCCTATTATTAAATCGTCATAGTTACAAAGGATTGTAAATGATGAACTGAAGTTACAAAGGATATGTAAACTACAGGTTTTGAAGCAATTTTTTGTGCTAAGGAATGTAAATGATAAACTAGAATACGAAAGGATAAGAATACCTAAATTTTTTAAGCTCATAAGTTAGTGGAAGAGCACACTTAAAGTAACATACAATTATGTCCTCGTCATCTCAAAAAAAGTGTTAGCTTAGTATGATTAGTCATGAAATGGGCAAGACAATATTGGACATGAAAATTTGGAAAAGGCATGCTTCCAAGGGTTTGTTATAAGAATTGAACTATGACAATCTTGAGTCTATTCATGGTTTATTAAGAAATTCACACAAACTACTAATAAAAATGCTCATTGAGTTTTCATGTTGTACAATGCAACAATGGTTTTGTCAATGATGTAATGCTTGATGTATTTAAATCCAACGTATGTAAAAATATAACTATATTTTACCATTGCATGGAAATATCTTGTATTTTCCTTTGTACATGAATTTGAAAAGTCAATTACCTTGTATATTGAGAATGTTCTTGAAAAGAGGATTCTTAGGTTTGCAACATGGAAGGTATACCAAATCAAAAACAAAAGTTATCAGGTGATTAACCACATAAATAATGGTACCCATAACCTACAAGAAAATAAATGTACATATAAGAATTAACATTGTACTAGGATACCGTGTGATCACACATTATTGACTTTTAAACACCTAATCATTACACAACGTAATACATTGGTCAATCTTTTTTCTTAATAGTCGTGTATCGAGCTGCATACATACAAGTAGTCTGTCCTGTGCCAACTTTCGGTGAATATAAACAACCAAGTGACAGATTTTTTTCAATCTATGATGGAAAAACACCAAGTTGTATATCCACAAAATCATAAATATATCCCATCTAAAGGAAGGGTTGATAATCAAAACTACAGACGCTTCCAGTAGATGGGACACACACATCTTACTTTTCCGTTTTCGTTCTTGGTCGATAATAATCAAGTAGGAGTAAGTATTAGTCTAAGGTAAATGTTAGTCAACCACATAGTCACCAATATACTAAATTTGATTTAAACAACCCAAAGAATTGTATGTTTACCAATTTCAATGTTATTTGGCATCCAAAAACTTGACCCAAGTAGATTCACAAACAAAATCTAACTTGACCTGCACAAATTAAGAATAAAAATTGGTACACTTGTATACATACTCAACTATGTGACTCTCCCATACAACCCTAATGTGGATGTATAAGAAGCAAATTGGATATTTACACGAATCTCCTATATTATGATTCGTGTAATTGAAAAAATAGCAGATTGGAATTTTCAAGAATTATTTAAAAATTTTACCAGATCACAATTTCAAAAAAGCATCTTTACGGAGCAATCTATAAAAAATGTCAGCTCCATCCAACTTAGGAATGGAAATGGGCTACATGCTTATGAGAGAATAAACTATATATTATTACCAAGTTCCGGGTCAACACCTCATGTGATTTGGAGGTTCCTACATTTTGTTATGAATTTTACAAAATGCACCAAGTGATTTGTGGGTTTTTAGACCAATCTGCATTGGATTAAAATATTGTACATGCATCTATACCATTCCAAGAACATAGTGTTCATGCGATTTGGACAATCCAATGATTTTATATGATTTTTCAACGATAGATGACAAACTTAATAATTTCCTACATTGACATGTTTATGTCCCCTTTTTGTACCACATGTTAAGTACTTAACCAAATAAGCTCATATCTATCCATTATAATGAAATGACTAGTTCTACGCATACATATAGAGTAATAACATAAAAACATCTTAACAAATTAATATCTTATTAAAAAATCGTTATAGTTTATTCAAAAATAAATATACTAACCACTTTTTCACTTAAATCTCATAAGAAGGGGTTTATTACGTTGGTTTTCAAACCAAACCCATCTAGTGCTTAATAATGATACAATTGGCTTAAAAAACACCATTCAAGTCGATTTTAGAGTGTAATAAGCATATAGTAAAGAGTATACATTTTCAATAACCATACAATAGCTTTAATAATAACTCATATCAAAGGAAATATAAAGAGTGTACAGTTTCAGATATATCAAAGGTTTAGGGTGTTTCTATTGAAGAGGCTAAGGAGTTTTCTAGGCAACATAACATTCAATCCTCTAATTGAATGTAAGCCAGACATGTCACACCTCCGAACCGAAATGGTGGAAACGTTTGGGGTGGAGGACGTCATGTATAGTATCACACCAATTGCATCATAGTAATCAAAGTAAATATAACCATTACATTGAAAATATAGGTATTTACATTAGTTTGATTCATAGTTTGTATATACCAAAAGTATAACAAAATGTAAAAGACGTGAATCTATATGCTTCGTCTTCTCAGAAGCCTGCGGGAGTACCTGTCTACTGATTTCCTGAGAATACAAGCGGTTTTGAAAGAGTATCAGCATTAAATCTGGTGAGTTCATAAGCATATTTTTTTTTAATGAAAACATGTTGACAAATCTATGAAATGTTTGTATGTCTCCTAGAAAATCCAATATTTTCTAACATATGTGTTCGTTACAATGTTGCATAAAGTATTAGTTTGTATGTCTGGTTACGACCAGATGTATTGTATAAATTTTTTTCGAATAAGAACCCTTTGTATGAAAACCCTGGCTATCACCAATATGTATAGTAATTTCATTTCTTAAAATAAAACTATGTTTTGAAATCCATAGAATCCTCTAGTTGTAGTATGTAGTAGTTCTATTAATGAAAATAAAAAATGTTGAAGAATGAAATCCTGTAAACAAGAGGTTAGTTTATATTGTTGTGAGTTCGTATAACCATGCTTGATATGACATAGTGACCTCTACGATGTTCTTCGGGGGTCGAACGTTATGAAATTTGTCACCATAGGCATGCCTGCCTAACTGTAGCTAGCAGTTCAGGTGTGGGATAGTCAATCCCGAATAGTTCTATTCACAAATCTCACAACCCTGTATTAACTAGTTTACGTGTAATGTAATGTTCACTTGTACTTGAATCTTTACATATGTATCGTAGAGTAAAAGTAATTTTACTTAAATAATTATTTAATATGGTACTCTTGTATTCAGAAGGTAGTAAGGTATAGCATAAACAATATCTGTCATAGTTTATATGATTGTTAATGTATAATCCTGAGATGGTAAAACTGTGTATTGAAATCCCAAACTATACCTATTATAGTTTGTATGTTTGTTAAGTACCCGGTTAGTGTATTGTTATGAAAACTATGCAATTATAGTTGTGAATTGAAAACTCTCTTATGCTCAGCATATACAAAAAAAAGGATAAAATATCTAAATATTTTATAAAATGTAGTGATCTTTTGGTTGTATCAATTTCATAAGTTTCAACCCTTTTGAAATTCTGCATATAAAGTTCACAAGAACTATTTGTATTTATCTTGTATTCCCCTTCTGAAAATGTTAAAATAGTAAAAGCGTAGGGGTATGAAGTCACATTTGGTTGCGTGTATGTGCCGGACAAAGAGACTAGAATGAGAACCCTCGAGTTGATGTACGCGGCAAATAACAAAATCTTAATAATAATTGAATACATATTTGCATTTAAATTAGCGACCCGTTAATTTAAGTGTTAGGATTGTTACTGAGACTTGTTTGGATCGGAAAAAGCGGGTTTTCAGCTAGGTTTCACGACTTAGGGCTAATTACGGTCATGTACGGTTCTCGGTCGTGAACTAATTTCAACTCTTAAATGGTTTATGACCCTTGAAGGGTTTTCGGCCCTTGAATGGTTTGTGGCCGTGAACTGTTTTCAGCCTTTGAAGATTTCAATATTTGAAGGTTGATGACCGTGAACTTAAGAACGAAGGATGCTTGATTTAATGAAAGGATGAATGTTTGATGCTCCAAAACGAGCTCCAAGGTGGATTTGGATGATTTTCTTGAGTTTTCGGTTGGCGGTTTTAGAGAGAGAAATTAGTGTTCTCGGCCAAAAGTTAGAAATGAGGTTAAGAACACATATATATAGGATAGGTTCACGGTCATAGGTGGGGTCCCTATGGTCGTGAGCGGTTTACGACCATACACACCGAGACTTGGCTGATTTTCGGAGAAAAACTTGATTTTTCACATGATTTTATACCCGAAACTTATATATATATATATATATATATATATATATATATATATATATATTCTAAGTTGTTTTTGACCCTTACGAGCTTGACAAAAATTGATAAAATAAATAAATTTCGAAATTTTTATTTAACAAGTTTTGACTTTTGTTGACTGAAAAAGGTCCGGGTTGTTACATCATCCCCATGATAGAGGGAACTTCATCCCGAAATTCTAATATTGAATATGATCACAAACTTAGAAAAAGAAGCGGGTAATTCTGTTGCATTTGATCTTCTCGCTCAATAGTGGATTTAGGTCCTAGCTTGGCATTCCAGCGAAACTTCACTATCGGTATGAGACTTTGTTTTGTTTGTTTGACTTCCTGATCCTTGATTTTGACTAGTTCTTCCATGAAATTAAGGTTCGCGTTGATCTCGATTTCATCAAGAAAGATCACAAGGGTTTCGTCGGATAGGCACTTTTTAAGGTTCGACACGTTGAAGATGGGATGAATGTTGCTAAGCTCTTGGGGTAAACGAAGTTTGTATGCTATGGGACAAATTCTAGCGAGGATCTCGAATGGTACAATGTATCTCAGATTAAGCATTCCACGCTTTCCAAAGCGTATCATGCCTTTCCAGGGTGAGATCTTCAACAAAACATGGTCACTAACCGGGAACTCTAAAGGTTTTCGTCTTTTATCGGCGTAGCTCTTTTGTCTATCTCTTGAAGCCTTTAGTGGCTCTCGGATTTTCACAATCTTTTCAGTGGTTTCTCAGATGATTAACGGGCATGTGAGAGTGTTATCTAAGACTTGTCCCTTAGCTAGCTGCATGTCACCCACCTCAGCCCAACATAGAGGGGATCTACACTTACGACCATAGAGGGCTTCAAACAGTGCAGCCTTGATACTGGTATGATAGCTATTGTTGTAGTAGAACTCGAACAAGGGAAAATGGGTGTCCCATGAATTGCCAAAGTCTATAACACATGCCCTCAACATGTCTTCCAATCTATGAATGGTCCTCTCACTCTGCCCATCGGTTTGCAGATGGTAAGCTGTGCTCATATCCAGCTTAGTTCCAACAACCTTCTGCAGTGATTGCCAAAATCTTGAGGTGAGTCTACTATCCCGATAAGAGATAATAGATATAGGTACCCCGTGCAGAAGGACTTTCTATTGGACGTAGATTCGTGTCAGTCTCTCCATCTTGAATGTTTCTTTGATTGGTAGAAAGTGGGCGGATTTAGTCAATCTGTCGATGATTACCCAAATAGTGTCATAACCACTCGGAGTCTAGGGCAATTTAGTGATGAAATCCATCACAATTCCTTCCCACTTCCACTTAGGTATTATGGGTTGTTGAAGTAGACCTGAGGGCTTTTGATATTCCACCTTCACCTTGGTGCAAGTCAGACACTTGCCCACGAAGGTAGCGATCTCTGTTTTCATGTTTGGCCACCAACAGAGCTTTTTGAGATCCATATACATCTTATCCGAACCTGGGTGAATGGAGTATCGAGTCCTGTGAGCTTCGCTCATGAAAACCTTTCTGTAACCACCGAACTTTGGGCTCCAGATCTGGTTCATGAAATAGTAGACTCCGCTCCCTTGATCACTAAGTTCTTTTCCATTCCCCTTAAATCTTCATCCAATATGTTCTCTGGTCTCAAGGCTTCCAACTGAGCCTCTCTGATTTGAGCGGATAGATGGTAATGGATGGTCATTGTCAGTGATGATAGCGTGCTCTTTCCGAGTGCTCTTTCCAGCTGAGGGCATCTACTACCACATTGGCCTTGCCTAGATGATAGCGTATTTCACACTCATAATCATTGAGTAGATCTACCCATCGCCGTTGCCTTATGTTCAACTCTTTCTTATTGAAAATGTGTTGTAGACTCTTATGGTCGGTGAAGACAGTACACTTGGTTCCATAGAGATAATGTCTCCAAATATTTAGTGCGAAGACCATTGCTCCCAAATCCAGATTGTGATTTGTATAATTGACTTCGTGTGCCTTCAACTGTCTTGAGGCATATGCAATAACCTTTCCTTGTTGCATGAGCACACAGCCTAGGCCCTGATTGGATGCATCGCAGTAGACAACGAAGTCTTCTCTCCCTTCTGGTAAAGACAAGATAGGTATGTAGCATAAGTCTTGTTTCAATGTTTGGAACGTAGTTTCTTGATTTTCTTCCCAACTAAAGGCTACACCTTTCTGCCTCAGGGTGGTTAGAGGCTTAGTAGTCCTAGAGAAATTCTGGATAAACCTGCGATAGTAGCTAGCCAGACCCAAGAAGATGGGTTTCTGTGGGCGTCTTCGGTGAAGATCAATTCTCGATTGCCGTGATTTTGGAAGGGTCCACGTGTATGCCTTCCTCGCTAACCACGTGACCGAGGAAAGTTACCTTTTTGATCTAGAATTCACACTTAGAGAACTTCGCATATAGCTTCTCCGCTCTTAAAGTTTCTAACACTAACATCAAGTGCTATCTATGATCTTCCTCACTTCGAGAATATACAAGTATATCATCAATGAATACTATCACGAACTTGTCTAGGAAGGGGTGGCAGACCCGATTCATCAGATCCATGAATACTGCTAGTGTGTTAGTTAGACCAAAGGGCATCTTTGAAAAGTAGCTAGCTCCTTGAAGTTGGTCGAAGAGATCGTCGATTCGGGGAAGAGGGTAACGGTTTTTTATGGTAAGTTTGTTTAGTTCGTGATAATCTATGAACATTCGAAAGGACCCATCCTTCTTTTGCACAAATAAGACCCGGGCTCCCCAAGGTGAGGAACTTGGTATTATAAATCCCTTGTTGAGTAGTTCATTGAGTTGGCTGGATAACTCTTGCATTTCTATCGGCGCTAGATGTTAAGGGGATTTAGCTACGGGGGTAACTCCGGGGATTAAGTCGATTCGGAACTCGACTTGGCATTCGGGAGGGATTCCGGGTAGATCTTCGGGAAAGACATCAGGAAAGTTGCAGACTTCGGGGATGCTCTCGATATCTTTAACTTCTTGTTTCTCGTTAACAACATGGGCTATGAAGGCATGAAACTCCTTTCGCAGATATTTCTAGGCTTTGATGCACGAAATGATACGAAGATTTGAGCTGAGTTTATCGCCATAAATGATGAGGGCTTCACCATTAGGTAGATTGAGGTGGATGGATTTCTCGAAACAAAGAATATTGGAATGATGAATACTTAAACAGTGCATGTCGATAATGATATCGAAGCTCTTAATGGAGACCGACATAAGATCAATGGGTAAGGAATAATCGTTAAGGGTAAGGGTACAGCCTATGAATACATCATCAGTGCTCTCTTTCTTACCGTTAGCCATCTTGACTGTAAATGTTTTGGTTAGAGGTTGGGAATCATGATTGAGTAGATGCTTAAATGCATGGCTAACAAAACTTCTCTTCGCACTAGAATCAAAAAGAGTGCATGCATAAGAGTTTTCAAGGAGGAACATACCCGTAACTACGGTGGGATTAGCGACTACTTCCTCTTGGACCATGGCTAGCACTCTCCCTGTGTTGCCAACTGTTTCTTTTGGGCAATTTCTCTTGAAGTGAAAAGTCTCACCACACCCATAACATGCTTTGCTCACTCCACCTCCAGGAGCTTGGTTGGTTGGTTGGACTTCTGTCTTGCAAAAACGAGTTGTGTGCCCCTTTTTGCGACAATTGTTGCACAACATTGCATGCTACTGCCCCTGATGATGGAAGTTACACTTTTCGCACCTTGGGAGGGTTCCAACATATTTACTGGTAGGTGCTTGAACTGTAAGGGAAACGATAGGAGAAGTAGCAGCATGAACTGCCATTATTTGTTGCTTATTGGAGGACTCCTGTGAAGATTTTCCCTTGCGCTTGTTCCATAACTTTTTCTTTCCACCGCTCTCGTTGGGTGGTTCGTGGGCAGCTGGTTTGGGATCCTGGCGATCCCCGTGATCAATTAAAGTTTGTGCCAACCGTTTGTCACTATCAAACGTCAGCGGTTTGGCAGCCAATACATTTCCCAAAGTTGGGGGCATCAATCCCCATATGAATCTTTCCACTTTCTTGCTCTCCGGGGTGACCATTCACGGACAGAGAAGAGTAAGATCACCGTATCTCTCAATGTAAGCAGTAATGTCGGAGCCTTTCATCTTCAAATTCCAGAGCTCTTGCTCTAGTTTTTGCATCTTGCCTCGTGGGCAGTACTCAGTGAGCATTAGTTCTTTCAGATCCTCCCAACTCATGGCATTAGCCACCCTAAGAGTTGGGGATTTGACTTGACCATTCCACCAAGTTAATGCTCTGTCGATGAAGGTGCACGCTACAAACTTCACCTTGCTAGATTCGGGGGAAGCACATATCTCAAAGATCGACTCCGTCTTCTCAAAACATCGGGTTAGGGAAATGACACCTCCAGTTCCATCGAAAGACTGCGAATTAGCATTCGAAACATCCTTGTATATACACTCCCTTATGTGACCATGACTATCACCAGGTTGGACACTGGGGCACCACTACCTGCGCCACTTATACCGCTGGCCTTGATCTGGGACATTGCAGCAGCCACGACGGCGGTCATAGCTGCTTGGAAGACAGTTGGGTCGTACTGATGAGGTGGCAGCGACGAATCTGTCGGGGGGTTGTTGTTCTTTCTGTTGGGTCTTTTCTTAGGAGGCATCTTTCTCTAAAAGATACAAGGGAAAATGACAATGAGCCTTCTATGATGATCATTAGTTAGATATTATCAAACAAGATATATCTTAATAATACTTTGACCCTATAGCATTAATAGAGATCTACAATAAAGGTTTACTAAAATAAAAAGGAATTGCAGGTCTTTCATTTGTGGGGATTTTTACTACTTGTAACAATTTTGTGCAGTCTTATAGAGTTATAAAAGACTCCTAGAGTATTTTAACTATATGCTTCATTAGTATTGGATTTGGTGAGTTTTAGACTTGTTGCAACACCACAATCACTCCCAAACAAATGTTGGTCATATCTCAGACAAATATAGTTGATCAGGTTATACTGGCCCCAAATATGATTACATAACTATTTAGGTTTAACCGTAGTGCCCAACTCGTCCTAAATAGTTTTATGTAGTTCTTATTATGATACAGCTTCTAGTATGTATGTATACTTGTATACCTTTTTTAAAATACTTAAATTTTTAAAATTATACTTTTAGTTTCAGAGCACTTCATCCCCCTTTAGTGTATATAGTTGTATACCATGTAAGGTTCGGTATACTTAGTTTACAATAAAGAATAACTCTGAAACCAATCTGTCACACCCCCAAACCGAAACGGCGGAAACGTTCGAGGGTGGAGGACATCATGTACAGTATCACTCCAATTGCATCATAGTAATCAAAGTAAAAACAACCATTACATTGAAATTATAGGTATTTACATTAGTTTGATTCATAGTTTGTATATACCAAAAGTATAACAAAATGTAAAAGACGTGACTCTATACGCTTTGTCTCCTCAAAAGCCCGTGGGAGTACCTGTCTACCGATTTCCTGAGAATACAAGTGGTTTTAAAAGAGTATCAGCATTAAAGCTGGTGAGTTCATAAGCATATTTTTGTAATGAAAACCTGTTGATAAATCTGTGAAATATTTGTACGTCTCCTAGAAAATCCAATATTTTCTAACATATGTGTTCGTTATAGTGTTCCATAAAGTATTAGTTTGTATCTTTGGTTACCACTAGATGTGTTGTATAATTTTTTTTGAATAAGAACCCTTTGTATGAAAACCCTGGCTATCACCAATATGTATAGTAGTTTTATTTCTTAAAATAAAACCATGTTTTGAAATCCATAGAATCCTCCAGTTGTAGTATATAGTAGTTCTATTAATTAAAATAAAAATGTTGAGGAATGAAATCCTGTAAACAAGAGGTTAGTTTATACTGTTGTGAGTTCGTATAACCATGCTTGATATAACCTAGTGACCTTTACAACGTTCTTCAGGTGTTGGACATTATGACATTTGTTAACCTAGGCATGTCTGCCTAACTGTAGCTAGCAGTTCAGGTGTGGGATAGTCAATCCCAAATAGATCTATTCAGAAATTTCCCGTTTTTCCTCCAGGAGACTCTGGTTATACTATGATAGGATTTAGCCCGCATCCCGAAGGGTAACAATTGAATTGATGTCTCACAACCCTGTATTAACTAGTTTACGTGTAATGTAATGTTCACTTGTACTTGAATCATTACGTATGTCTTGTGTAGTAAAAATAATTATACTTAAATAATTATTCAATATGGTACTCTTGTATTCAAAAAGTAGTAAGGTATACCATAAACTATATCTGTCATAGTTTATATGAGTGCTAATGTATAATCCGGAGATGGTAAAATTGTGTATTGAAATCCGAAACTATACCTATTATAGTTTGTATGTTTGTTAAGTACTCAGTTAGTGTATTGTTCTGAAAACTATGCAATTACAGGTTTGAGTTGAAAGCTTCCCTTATGCTCAACATGTACAAAAAAGGGATAAAATATCTATATATTTTATAAAATGTAGTGATCTTATGGTTGTATCAATTTCATAAGTTTTAACCCTATTGAAATTATGTGTATAAAGTTCACATAAATTATTTGTATTTGGTTTGCATTCCCCCTGAAAACGTTAAAATAGTAAAAGTGTAGGGGTATGAAGTCACAGTTGGTTGCGTGTATGTTCCGGGCAACGAGACTGGAATGAGAACCCTCGAGTTGATGTACGCGGTAATTAACGGAATACTAATAATAATAATTAAATACATATTTGCATTTAAATTAGTGAACCAGTTAATTTAAGTTTTATAAAAACACTTGCTTTTGGCTTTGGAATGTTACCGAGACTTGTTTGGATAAGAAAAAGCGGGTTTTCAGCTAGGTTCCACGACTTAGGGCTGATTATGGTCGTGAACGGTTCTCGGCCATGAACTGTTCTCGGTCATGAACTAATTTCAACTCTTAAATGGTTTATTGTCACACCCCAAAACCAAGAACGACGGAAATGTTTTGGGGCGGAGGACGTCATGTATGTATCACAACACAGTAAATGTAAATAAGCAAACAACATCATCCATTGCATTAAATATATAATTTTAATACAAGCGTGTTCTGTACAGCATAGACACCCTAAATAACGTATATCAAAATAATAAGATGAGTCTTGAATGCGCTCCATGTTCTCAAAAGCTGGCCTCGGTAGTTGTCTACTGATGACCTGAGAATACAAGTTATTTTGAAAGAGTTTATCAGCATTAAGCTGGTGAGTTCATAAGTATTTTAGTGTCGGTATTTGTCATTCAAAAATGTTTGAACATGTATCAAGTATAAGTTTGTAAAATGTATGTAAAGGTTTGCAATTGTTTGTAAAAGTTTGAATCTCTCAGAAAGACCTATATTTTCTATTAAAGTAGCCTTCTACCAAGGCTTAACTGTTTTGTATGCTCGTTTGATGTAAAAGTGTGTAATTTCCCAAGTGTAACTATCATTTAACAAAATATAGTTTGTACATAAACGTTTAAGTGAGGTTATCACTAAAAATATGTAATGGGTAAATCATTGTAGTACTGTAGCCTTGTATTATAAGAACTACTATTGTACTAACTACCTTAAACCGGATTTATATTAAGGCATTACGTGATAAATTGCACCATACTATCGACTAGTAACAACGACAAATGAATGGTCGTAATAACGGAATGACGTTTGGCACCCGCAGACCTGCAGGTCCGGTTGTAGCTAGCAGCAAGGTGTAGGATTGTCAATCCAGTATAGATCTATACGCAAACTCACGCTATCCCTTCAAGAGAATTCTGGCTACAACTCGAGCCATGACAGTTAAGTCATGCTCCGATTTAAATCACAATAATAAAGTATTCATGTATATGTACTGCTTCTCGTTCTAGTATAGTTGTATATGTATTGTTTCTAGCATCATTGTATATGTATTGTTTCTAGCATCATTGTATATGTATTGTTTCTAGCATCATTGTATATGTATTGTTTCTAGCATCATTGTATATGTATTGTTTCTAGTATCATTGTATACGTATTGTTTCTAGCATCATTGTATATGTATTGTTTCTAGCATCATTGTATATGTATTGTTTCTAGCATCATTGTATATGTATTGTTTCTAGTATAGTTGTATATGTATTGTTTCTAGTATCATTGTATATGTATTGTGTTACCCCGATGGTAACTAACTATTGATGTACTGATAAATATGAATATGGAAGTACCTTTTATGTCTATACATGTATATTGTATACGTATTGTTTCTAGCATCATTGTATATGTATTGTTTCTAGCATCATTGTATATGTATTGTTTCTAGCATCATTGTATATGTATTGTTTCTAGCATCATTGTATATGTATTGTTTCTAGTATAGTTGTATATGTATTCTTTCTAGTATCATTGTATATGTATTGTGTTACCCCGATGGTAACTAACTATTGATGTACTGATAAATATGAATATGGAAGTACCTTTTATGTCTATACATGTATATATTATATATAACTAATATGGAAACGACCCTCGGATGGTCACCCGAAATCCCACCAGACCACATCTCAGTGCGCGAAAAGGAAATAGGGCGGATGGCCTTCCTAAGTCCTTTAAACATTACTTATATATATATATATATATATATATATATATATATATATATATATATATATATATATATATATATATATATATATGGGCATGCAATTTATAAGAAGTAAAACAAAGTTTAATAAAAGCATTTGATAAGTAAAAAGAGTTTGTAAAACATTTGAAGTGAAACAGTTTGATAAACAGTTGAACAGTGATAAAATCATTGGTTTTCTAGTTATTAATCACATGTGATTAATGCAATCACATGTGATTGATGTAATAACTATAAGTTTTTGACTTGTATTCCCCTCCCATAAAGTATTTAAAATATTTAAAAGTATTTCAAAGGTTGATTAAAGGGGTATAAACTCACATGAGGTGAGTAGATTGAATTGATGTATCGGGTACCGTGCTAAGTGGCAAACGGAGACTTGTTCACACGTTCGAGCCTAGTTATCATACAATAAGCATATATATGACTAATTAGCCAAATAATAACTTAACAAAGTAATTTAAGACATTTAGGAACATGTATACACTTTATATAAGTGTTATAGGTCCTAATGGTTGCATCTAAGTTGATACGGAACAAGGCAAAAGGGGTTTAAAGCACAAATGACCTTGTATATGAGTTCACCACCCAACAATCCCTACCCATTGGAGTTTACGACCATGAACCCATGGGTTTATGGCCGTGAACTCCTCACATGGAGGTTTTGGGTGTTTTGAGGTCTTATCTTGGTCCTAGAATAAGCCTAGCCTTGTTGGAATAATACTTGAAGTAGTTTAAGGCCTTGGAATGCTCCTTTGGGGAGTTTACAGCCAAAGGACCATATCCCCTAGAGTTTACAGCCGTAAACTCCTATGGGGTGTTGTTTTAAATTCATTTGAGGCCCTTGCATGTGTAGGATAGCTTCCATGCTTTTATCTAAGGCTAATGGGGACAAGAGGCACACATTTGTGCCTTCACTTGGAGTTTACGGCCCAAGATATGTTCCTTGGCCGTAAACTCCTTTTAAGGAGTGATTTTGATGTCTTTTGATCCCCATTCAAGTCCCATGTGTTCAAGGGTAATAGTCTTAAGGCCTTAGGGGTGTTTGTGGCATCTTTAACACATGAAAAAGGGGTTTATGGACCAAGATCTTTCCTTGGCCGTAAACTCCTAAAACCCTAAGATTTGGAAGTGTTTTGGTGTCCAAAATATGCACAAGCATTAGTGGTTAAAGTCCTTAGGCTTTAAGGGTGAGTTAGGGCACACTTTGTCCCTTGGAAATGGGGTTTACGGCCCAAGAAACCCTTGGCCGTAAACTCCAAAAGCCTTATGATCTTGGATGATTTTGGACATGTAACAATGTTATAAAGCATTTAACAAACATTAAAACACATTTAGGAAAGTAGACTCACAATCTGGGATGAAAACCCAAAGATCCGTCAGAGAGAATTGGCTTTTCTCTAGTTGGAATTGTGAATAATGAATTCATTAAATTCAGAAGTCTATTTATAGTCTTGGAATATTTTGACAGAAAATATTTTTATTCCGGAAGTCGGACTATAACATTATGAAACTTACCATGTCCAAGTTTCATAATTACAGGAGCATCCACTCTCCTGATATGTCCAGAAATGTAAACCCTAATGTACCCAAACTTGTTCAGACAACTCTGAAAGTTTCAGAAACTGGACTAGCTTCTATTAAAAGATAATGTTCGTACAAAAAGAAATTTCGGGTTGTCACATCATCCCCCCGTTAAAAGGAATTTCGTCCCGAAATTAGAATTTAAGAAAATAAGAAGTTACAAATAACTAAGCGAAAAGATGAGGATATTTCAGTTTCATCTGATCCTCGCGTTCCCAAGTGAATTCCAGTCCTCGCTTGGCGTTCTAGCGAACCTTCACAATCGGGATACGGCTTTGCTTCGTCTGCTTGATCTCACGGTCCGTGATCTCTACAGGTTCTTCCACGAAGTTGAGGCTCTCGTTGATCTCGATCTCGTCGAGTGGGATTACGAGAGTCTCGTCGGACATACACTTTTTCAAGTTAGATACGTGGAATGTAGAATGTACGTTACGAAGTGTGTCGAGTAGATCAAGTTTGTAAGCTACGGGGCCGACTCTTGCAAGAATCTCGAAAGGCCCTATGTACCTAGGATTAAGCTTCCCACGCTTACCGAAGCGTATCAAGCCCTTCCAGGGTGAGACTTTGAGAAGGACTCGGTCTCCCACCTGAAATTCCAAAGGTTTCCTTCGTTTATCAGCGTAGGTCTTTTGTCGGTCTCTAGAGGCTTTCAATCGTTCACAGATCTGAACGATCTTCTCTGTTGTTGCCCGAATGATTTCCGGACCAGTGAGAGTACTGTCGGAAGCTTGTCCCCTAGCTAATTGGGTATCACCCACCTCAGCCCAACACAGAGGGGATCTGCACTTTCGGCCGTAGAGGGCTTCAAATGGTGCTGCCTTTATGCTCGTGTGATAACTGTTGTTGTAGGAAAATTCGACGAGGGGTAAATGGGTATCCCATGCTTTTCCGAAGTCAATTACACAAGCACGCAACATATCTTCTAAAGTCTGGATTGTCCTCTCACTCTGTCCGTCAGTCTGTGGATGGTAGGCTGTGCTCATGTCCAGCCTTGTTCCTAGGGAATGTTGCAGTGACTGCCAGAATCTGGAGGTGAACCTACTATCTCGATTAGAGATAATGGATATCGGCACACCATGCAGTCGTACGATTTCTCTAATGTATGTTCTCGTCAGTTTCTCCATCTTGTCGGTTTCTTTGATAGGCAGGAAGTGTGCAGACTTGGTCAATCTATCAACGATGACCCATATGGTATCAAGTCCACCCGTTGTCTTGGGCAACTTGGTTATGAAATCCATAGTGATCTGCTCCCACTTCCATTCTGGAATCTCTGGTTGTTGCAGTAAACCAGAGGGCTTCTGGTACTCGACCTTAACCTTTGCGCAAGTAAGGCATTTACTTACGAAGGTAGCAATCTCTGCTTTCATATTAGGCCACCAGTATAGCTTTTTAAGATCCAGATACATCTTATCTGAACCTGGGTGGACGGAATACTGAGTGTTGTGCGCCTTGATCATGACTAAGTCTCGGAAACCACCGTGTTTTGGTGTCCAGATCCGGTCCATGAAGTATAAGGCTCCGTCACCCTTGGCTTCTAAATTCTTGTCCATTCCTCTAAGGGATTCACTCGTCACATTTTCAGGTTTCATGGCTTCAAGTTGGGCCGCCTGAATTTGATTAGACAAGTGTGAATGGATGGTTATTGACAATGATTTGACTTTGCGACCAGAATATTCCTTCCGACTCAGGGCGTCTGCTACTACGTTGGCTTTACCCGGATGATAACGAATATCACATTCGTAATCACTGAGTACCTCGACCCACCGTCGTTGTCTCATGTTGAGCTCCTTCTGATCGAATATGTGTTGTAAACTCTTGTGGTCGGTAAAGATAGTGCTTTTCGTTCCATACAAGTAATGTCTCCAGATCTTCAGAGCAAACACCACTGCTCCCAGTTCAAGATCGTGTGTCGTATAGTTAACTTCGTGTGTCTTCAACTGTCTGGAGGCGTAGGCGATGACCTTACCTCTCTGCATCAGAACACACCCGAGCCCTTGGTTCGATGCATCGCAATAGACTACGAAGTCTTCTATCCCTTCGGGGAGAGATAGTATTGGCGTGGTGCACAAGGCTCGTTTGAGCGTTTGGAACGCTCTCTCTTGTTTCTCTTCCCAGTCAAAGGCCACGCCTTTCTGGGTCAGGGTTGTAAGAGGTTTCGCTATTTGGGAGAAGTTCTGAATGAATCTGCGGTAGTAGCCAGCAAGACCTAGAAATTGATGAATTTCTGTCGGCGTCTTGGGTGCTGACCAGTTCTCAATGGCTTTAATTTTGGATGGGTCCACGTGGATTCCCTCTTCGCTTACCACGTGTCCTAAGAATTCGACTCTTCGGATCCAAAATTCACATTTCAAGAACTTCGCATAAAGTTTCTCCGTTCGTAAAGTTCCTAAAACTAGTCGTAGGTGATCGCCATGCTCTTCCTTACATCGGGAGTAGATCAGGATGTCGTCAATGAAAACGATGATGAACTGATCCAAGTAAGGTCGGCATACTCTGTTCATCAGGTTCATGAAGACTGCTGGCGCATTGGTCAATCCGAATGGCATCACCACGAACTCGTAGTGTTCGTAACGAGTTCGGAAGGCTGTCTTTGGATCATCCTCCTCTAGCACTCGTAACTGGTGATATCCGGACCTTAGATCAATTTTGGAAAAATAGTTCGCTCCTTGCAGTTGGTCAAATAGATCGTCTATGCGAGGTAGAGGGTAAAGATTTTTGACCGTCAGTTTGTTGAGTTCTCTATAGTCGATACACATACGAAATGATTCGTCTTTCTTCTTAACGAACAAGACCGGTGCTCCCCAAGGTGAGAAGCTTGGTCTTATGAAGCCCTTGCTGAGTAGTTCGTTAAGTTGACCAGATAATTCCTGCATCTCTGCTGGTGCTAATCGGTATGGCGACTTGGCTACTGGGGTAGCTCCTGGGACTAATTCGATTCTGAACTCGACCTGTCGTTGCGGAGGTAATCCAGGTAGTTCTTCTGGGAAAATTTCGGGGAAGTCGCTCACTACTGGAATGTTCTTGAGTTCTTTCGTTTCGAGGTTCGTGTCGATGATGTGAGCAAGGAATGAGTGGTATTCTTTGCGCAGATATTTCTGTGCTTGAATACTTGATATAATGCGAAGACTTGCACCAGGTTTGTCGCCGTAGACTATAAGTGTTTCATTAGACGGAAGGTTTAGTCGGACTTCTTTCTCGAAGCACATGATGTCGGTGCAATGAAGACTCAACCAATCCATGCCGATGATGACGTCGAAACTTTTTATTGAGACCGGCATGAGGTCGATTGGGAATGAATGGTTATCTAAGGTTAGGATACATCCTAAGTATATGCTACTGGTGTTTTCTGTTTTTTTCCATTAGCCATTTCTACTGTGAATTGTTCTTTAAGTGCGTGTGGTTGTTGTTTAAGCATGCGAGCAAATTTGTGGCTTACGAAGCTTCACTCTGCTCCACTATCGAACAGAATGCATGCATAGGAGTTATCGAGGAGGAATGTACCAGTCACCACTGTCGGGTCAACGACTGCTTCCCCGTGGCCTATAGCTAGTACCCTCCCTGCTCCTCCAGTATTTCTCGCTTTGGGGTAGTCCCTCTTATAGTGGCCTGTTTCGCCACATCCATAGCAAGTTGGGCTCGCGCCAGAGCTAGGGACTTGCGTGATCGGTTGCGCCGGGAATTTACAGAAATGGACGGTATGTCCTTTCCTGTTGCAGTTAGAGCACTGCATTTCACAGCAGGGGCCGTTGTGGTGGAAGCTGCATTTGTTGCACTTCGGCAAACTTCCAGCATACTGCTTCGTCGGAGCAGCAGCAGCAGCAGTAGGGGTTACCGCGGCATGCACTGCCACAATTTGCTGCTTCTTGGCAGTTCGCTGCCTCTTCTTGTCATCCCAGAACTTCCGCTTGGTGTCAGCGGGTTTGGATGGTTCTGAGATGGCTAGGGTTGTTGTGGTTGCAGGGGTTTTGACACCATGGTCAATGAGTCGCTGTGCCAGTCACTTGGCACTGTCGAAGGTAGCAGGGTTTGATGATAGGACATTACCCTGATACGGAGGCACTAGCCCCCATATGTACCTTTCAATCTTCTTCCCTTCAGTGGGAACCATATTAGGGCAGAGGGCCACCAATTCGCTAAATCCGGCTGTGTTAGCAACAACGTTGGTGCCCTTCATGGTCAGGCTCCAACGCTCTTGCTCTAGTTTCTGGATCTCTCCCCTCGGGCAGTATTCCTCAATCATGAGGTCTTTCATCGTATCCCAGCCTATGTCGTTGGCCACGACAAGAGTTAGAGATTTAATGTGGCTGTTCCACCACGTCAGTGCCTTCCCTTCAAAGGTGCATGCGACATATTTGACTTTGCTCGCAGCAGGGCAAGAACAAATCTCGAAGACTGATTCAGTCTTCTCGAACCATTGCGAGAGAGCAATGACTCTGCCGGTCCCATTGAACGGTTTCGGCTTACAGTTGGTGAAATCCTTGTAAGAGCACTCTCTCGAGCGCACAGGAGTTTCAACCGGAATGGAGTTAACCGGGGTTCCACCTCTGCTGGCATCAGTAGAGTGATACTATGCCATGGCAGTTGCCACTGCTGCAGCTATGGCAGCATTTAGGGCTACTGTATCGATGACCGGAGGTGGTGGAGGTGTAGGGTTATTCCGGGTAGATTTGCGAGGAGGCATCTTTCAACTATAAGTTTATAAAGATGAGAAAAGTGGTAAGAATCAATTTGTAAGTAATGTGCGAATGACACATGGACTAACTAACCATAGCCCAACAATTGAATGAGTGTTTGTGTTCATAACCAGAAAGATGTGTAGGAAAACCCAAATGTAAAGATTCATCCCACAGAGTAAGTAGTTGTCAATAATACTGGTATTACTGATGTAACGAGTTCAATGAAAATTGACCTAACAGTAGGTCTTACATCATACCATACGGAAAGTTTGACAGTTCTTAGATTCCTAATTAGAGTACTGAAAGTTAGGAATATTTTACAGATAGTGCTACTTAGAGCACAGATGTTAAAGGCTAATCCTTAACCCAAAAGATAATGATGTACTAGACATCATCTAACAGCGATGAGTATTCCTTGGGAGAACCCTGAGGTCTCTCATTTGACGTACCACCTCTTGAAGGTGTCGTCGTGAACCCTTTGACGAGCTCGAAGTTCCATGACTTCTGCTTGAGATGCAACCAGACGTTGTTGTAGGGTTTCATTGGTTCTCCGGGTCCGTTCCATGTCTTCTTCGAGACGGCGAATGCGGACTATATTGACACCAGAGTTGGCATCAATCTCCACGACCCGGTCGATGGCTGCTCGACCTTGCTCGACATTACGAGCTATTCTGCGGATAATGACAGGTAGAGCTCGGTCAGCAGAGCCACCATTGTTGATGTTGTAAAAGGTTCGGTCCCCAAAGTATTGTTCGTCACTCCAGCGATTCAAGTTATCTACCCACAAGGGAGACGGACCTAGAAAAGCTGGTCGAGGGTTGTTGTTCGGGGCTTGACCTACTGGAGGTAGGTTGTTCACTTCGGGCTCAGAGTCTGATCCATCTGAGAAGCCTTCAGCTTGATGATCATCCAACGGAATTGGGTGTTCATCGTCAGACTCTGCTTCGAGCCATCCTGCGTTGCCTTCATTTGGAAAGTACGGGTCGCCGTGATGGAATCCAGCCATTTAAATCTACGCGAGAAGAGAGGTATAAAGATATAGTATGCAAGTAGTTGGTAGTACAAAATACACCTATAGTATTTTAAGTTTAGGTTCTATTGATCTTCTTGTGGTATTGTTGGTAAGTTTTTAGACTTGTTAACACATCACAACCATTCTAGGGCATATGCTAATCACTCCTTGGACCAACATAGTTGATCAGGCTATGTCATTCCCAGGACTGACCATATATCCCCGAGCTTACCTGTGATATTTAACAATCGTGATACTTTTGTTCTTGTCATTGTGACACTCGTTTTAGTATGAATGTAGACTAGTATACTTAATTAAATATTTTAGTATTTTAAGTATAGACTCTTGGTCAGAGTGTTTTAATCCCAAATGGGCTTATAGTTTAGTATATCTTTTATGGGTTGATATACTTGATTCACTATAAACAATGCTCTGATACCAATCTATCACACCCCAAAACCAAGAACGACGGAAACGTTCTAGGGCGAGGACGTCATGTAAGTATCACAACACAGTAAATGTAAATAAGCAAACAACATCATCCATTGCATTAAATATATAATTTTAATACAAGCGTGTTCTGTACAACATAGACACCAAAAATAACGTATATCAAAATAATAAGATGAGTCTTGAATGCGCTCCATCTTCTCAAAAGCTGGCCTCGGTACTTGTCTACTGATGACCTGAGAATACAATTTATTTTGAAAGAGTTTATCAGCATTAAGCTGGTGAGTTCATAAGTATTTTAGTGTCGGTATTTGTCATTCAAAAATGTTTGAACATGTATCAAGTATAAGTTTGTAAAATGTATGTAAAGGTTTGCAATTGTTTGTAAAAGTTTGAATCTCTCGGAAAGACCTATATTTTCTATTAAAGTAGCCTTCTACCAAGGCTTAACTGTTTTGTATGCTCGTTTGTTGTAAAAGTGTGTAATTTCCCAAGTGTAACTATCATTTAACAAAATATAGTTTGTACATAAACGTTTAAGTGAGGTTATCACTAAAAATATGTAATGGGTAAATCATTGTAGTACTGTAGCCTTGTATTATAAGAACTACTGTTATACTAACTACCTTAAACCGGATTTATATTAAGGCATTACGTGATAAATTGCGCCATACTGTCGACTAGTAACAATGACAAATGAATGGTCGTAATAACGGAATGACGTTTGGCACCCGCAGACCTGCAGGTCCGGCTGTAGCTAGCAGCAAGGTGTAGGATTGTCAATCCAGTATAGATCTATACGCAAACTCACGCTCTCCCTTCAAAAGAATTCTGGCTACAACTCGAGCCATGACAGTTAAGTCATGCTCCGATTTAAATCACAATAATAAAGTATTCATGTATATGTAATGTTTCTCGTTCTAGTATAGTTGTATATGTATTGTTTCTAGCATCATTGTATATGTATTGTTTCTAGAATCATTGTATATGTATTGTTTCTAGCATCATTGTATATGTATTGTTTCTAGCATCATTGTATATGTATTGTTTCTAGTATCATTGTATATGTATTGTTTCTAGCATCATTGTATATGTATTGTTTCTAGCATCATTGTATATGTATTGTTTCTAGCATCATTGTATATGTATTGTTTCTAGCATCATTGTATATGTATTGTTTCTAGTATAGTTGTATATGTATTGTTTCTAGTATCATTGTATATGTATTGTGTTACCCCGATGGTAACTAACTATTGATGTACTGATAAATATGAATATGGAAGTACCTTTTATGTCTATACATGTATATATGATATATAACTAATATGGAAACGACCCTCGGATGGTCACCCGAAATACCACCAGACCACATCTCAGTGCGCGAAAAGGAAATAGGGCGGATGGCCTTCCTAAGTCCTTTAAACATTACTTATATATACATACATGGGCATGCAATTTATAAGAAGTAAAACAAAGTTTAATAAAAGCATTGGATAAGTAAAAAGAGTTTGTAAAACATTTGAAGTGAAACAGTTTGATAAACAGTTGAACAGTGATAAAATCATTGGTTTTCTAGTTATTAATCACATGTGATTAATGCAATCACATGTGATTGATGTAATAACTATAAGTATTTGACTTGTATTCCCCCCCCATAAAGTATTTAAAACATTTAAAAGTATTTCAAAGGTTGATTAAAGGGGTATAAACTCACATGAGGTGAGTAGATTGAATTGATGTATCGGGTACCGTGCTAAGTGGCAAACGGAGACTTGTTCACACGTTTGAGCCTAGTTATCATATAATAAGCATATATATAACTAATTAGCCAAATAATAACTTAACAAAGTAAGTTAAGACATTTAGGAACATGTATACACTTTATATAAGTGTTATAGGTCCTAATGGTTGCATCTAAGTTGATACAGGACAAGGCAAAAGGGGTTTAAAGCACAAATGGCCTTGTATATGAGTTCACCACCCAACAAACCCTACCCATTGGAGTTTACGGCCATGAACTCCTCACATGGAGGTTTTGGGTGTTTTGAGGTCTTATCTTGGTCCTAGAATAAGCCTAGCCTTGTTGGAATAATACTTGAAGTAGTTTAAGGCCTTGGAATGCTCCTTTGGGGAGTTTACGGCCAAAGGACCATATCCCCTAGAGTTTACGACTGTAAACTCCTATGGGGTGTTGTTTTAAATTCATTTGAGGCCCTTGCATGTGTAGGATAGCTTCCATGCTTTTATCTAAGGCTAATGGGGACAAGAGGCACACATTTGTGCCTTCACTTGGAGTTTACGGCCCAAGATATGTTCCTTGGCCATAAACTCCTTTTAAGGAGTGATGTTGATGTCTTTTGATCCCTATTCAAGTCCCATGTGTTCAAGGGTAATAGTCTTAAGGCCTTAGGGGTGTTTGTGGCATCTTTAACACATGAAAAAGGGGTTTACGGCCCAAGATCTTTCCTTAGCCGTAAACTCCTAAAACCCTAAGATCTGGAAGTGTTTTGGTGTCCAAAATAAGCACAAGCATTAGTGGTTAAAGTCCTTAGGCTTTAGGGGGTGAGTTAGGGCACACTTTGTCCCTTGGAAATGGGGTTTACGGCCCAAGAAACCCTTGGCCGTAAACTCCAAAAGCCTTATGATCTTGGATGATTTTGGACATGTAACAATGTTATAAAGCATTTAACAAACATTAAAACACATTTAGGAAAGTAGACTCACAATCCGGGATGAAAACCCGAAGATCCGTCAAAGAGAATTGGCTTTTCTCTAGTTGGAATTGTGAATAATGAATTAATTAAATTCAGAAGTCTATTTATAGTCCTGGAATATTTTGACAGAAAATATTTTTATTCCGGAAGTCGGACTATAACATTATGAAACTTACCATGTCCAAGTTTCACAATTACAGGAGCATCCACTCTCCTGATATGTCCAGAAATGTAAACCCTAATGTACCCAAACTTGTTCGGACAAGTCTGAAAGTTTCAGAAACTGGACTAGTTTCTATTAAAAGATAATGTTCGTACAAAAGGAAATTTCGGGTTGTCACATTTATGACCCTTGAAGGGTTTTCGGCCCTTCAATGGTTTGCGGCCATCAACTGATTTCGACCTTTGAAGATTTGATGATTTGAAGATTTGAAGGTTGACGGTCGTGAACTCAAGAACGAAGGATGCTTGATTTGATGAGAGGATGAATGTTTGATGCTCCAAAATGAGTTCCAAGGTGGATTTGGATGATTTTCATGAGTTTTTGGTTGGTGGTTTTAGAGAGAGAAAGTAGTGTTCTCGGCCAGAAGTTAGAAATGAGGGTAAGAACACACACACACATACACACACACACATACACACACACATACACACACACACACACACACATATATATATATATATATATACACACACACACACACACACACACATATATATATATACTCTATGTTGTTTTTGACCCTTACGAGCTTGACAGAAATTGACAAAATAAATAAAATTCGAAATTTTTATTTAACAAGTTTTGACTTCCGCTGATTGAAAAAGGTCCGGATTGTCACATGATGCAATTTCAAGATGATTCGGAAGGTGGTTACTAGAAGAAGTTATCCTGATCCATTCATAAAAGTAAGATGTTCCTAGAACAAGACTAAAAGAATGATTTCAGTATATATATCACAATACATGGTGACAAGGGTTAAGTTGCTAGCCAATATACTGAAGTTCCGTCCTCTCAAGATTTGGTAAAGTTTAGGTATAACAAATGGATTAGGCTTCTTGAGTTGATCTACAAGAAGAAGGGAAAATATGTTGAGGAACTGAGGCTTATTCTATAGAGACTAATCACAAAGGTTAAGGAATTTGACTTAGTACCTAATACATGAAATAAACTTTCCTCATCCTTAACAACTTCTTTAGTTTCTCGAAAGAAAACCTTGAAAGGAGTCGGATTTGTACTTCCTTATGACACCAAGGCTATTATGTAATACCCATCTTCCAGGATGGATCGATTTTGGGTTTCAAGGAGTTAAAAGGAATATTTTTATAGAAAATCAAGTGTGATGACATGACTAGTGGGTGGTCATGATGTGACGAGCAAAAACTATGTGAAGCGCGTTTGGAACCAATCTCATGACATGAGACATAAGGTCTCACGACATGAGAACTATTGCAATCCAAGCCCCTGATTTTTTAGGGGTTCCTTCGTATTTAAGATCATCTAAGTCATTTTTAGGGTTCATTATCAGCCTCCAACACCCTTTTACCTCATAAAAACCCTAACCCTAATTCCTTTAATGATTCTTGGTCTTTTTGAGCATTTCTTGGCTTGAAAAAAAAGAAGAGAAGAAGGAGAATAAGGTGTTATATTGGTGGAGCTTGTAAGGAAACATCATCATCATCATCTCATTTTGTTTTTCAAACTTTATAAGTGGAACATACTCAAACTTTATTGCTTAAAGTGGTTAGATGTAAGTTGTTGTTTTAGTTCTTACATGTTTAAGAAAGTTTGAATGGACGTAATACATAAATTTGGCAACTTTATGCATTCTAAGGGTCCTGGAGTATGATTATGTACAGATTTAGAAGTTGGTTGATTATTGGTCCCATGTATAAAGAATTTGGGTTAATCTCTTTATTTTGACGTATAATGTATGGAGGAAATGCATGAGACATGCATGTCCGTCAAGTAATAATTTTTATGGACCTTTGGAATTTCCTTTGGCTTCTGTAAAAGTTAAAGTGAAATCCTTAATGGAGTAAGGACTTAAATCTTTGGATTTTGGCTTCAAACTGTAGTCACAACATGAGACATAAGGTGTCACATCGTGAGAATGATGGATCTCGTTTTGCTGAAGCTTTTTGGGGTGCACGACGTGAGGGAGTGATGCTCGTAACATGAGGTCAGGTCAGTGAGTTATCCATGTCTGATTTGGTGGAGTTGGGCGAGTTGAGTTGGAAATGAACTAAGTGGACTCTCACAACATGACCAAGAGCTGGTTATGACATAAGGCTGATGGTTGACTTTGACTTTGATTGTTGACTTTTGGCATGTGTTAACTTTTGGGTTAAGATTGCTAATTCAGGGTATAGAATAAGGTTGGACCTTGTATCTTGTGATAGGAGAGTTGTATTAGATGTTGCGAGGCATTGAGCTGAGGATTAGCTGATTTCGTGATTCAGGTGAGTCTCCTCATTATACTTGTGGGTCGAAAGCACCAATGCTGATCCACTGGAATGTGTTATGTAGGATGCTAGATATCTTTGTGAATCTTGCATTAATGTGTTGGGTTGGGCCTATTGGCATACACATAGGGTTGAGCCCATTTGCTTGAATGGGTTGGTCCCATTGTATGTTGGGCTAGGCATATTGTATGTCCAGCTAGAACCATTTTTATGTTGAGTTGGTCCTATTGATTAAGAAGGGGTAGTCTCATTATTATGGGTTGGGCCCAGTGTGCAGACTAGGCTCGATGACATGTATGGTATGTGGTATTTTGGGGAACTCACTAAGCTTTATGCTTACATTTTTATGTTTATAGTTTCAGGTACTTCTGGTTCCAAAGGGAAGGGCCCGATATGACTGCACAACATCCTCCAGATTTTATTCCGCATCGACTATTTATGATTTTTACTCTGATGTTTAAATACTATATTTCACCTTGAATGGTTTTGGGAACAAATTGATGTATGGTTTAATGTTTTAAAACAAAAATTTTATTATGAATTTTTGGACGTTACATATTGACAACTCTTTGCCGGTAGGAGTTCATCCAGTCCAACATATGTTCATTCTTCAACCATAGCATGGCATCTTCTATATGGATGAATTCAAGTGTATGTGATTCCATTTTTCAAATGATCTTGTCAAAGAACACACTGAGAACTTGGTTCATCTCAGAATTTTCATGTCATGTCTTTGCAAATCTTGCTCAAAATGATCACTTCTTAATCATAATGGAATTGAACAACAGAACGAAAGAGCTTACTATCTCAGGCTAATTTTTGTCAAGCTAGAAGTTGAAGAAGATGTTAATGAGTTCTACCGTCATTCTGAAGAAGAAGACTTTGGGTTTTGACATTATCTAATTAGCGGAGATTGTAAGGTCAAGCCTTAGAATTTCATGATGTAAAAAAGTCATGTTGACTCAATCAATGCCATTGTCTCACAAGTGGCAACATGAAGTTATGTTTGGAAAGTCGTGTCAGCTTAATGTGTATATCTTGTGTAATCTCTTATGTTTATAAAATATACGTAAATAATTAATAGATCCAATATCTTAGTGATATCGAATATACTTTATTATTATCATAGATTAGGTGATATCCCGAGTTTGTCAGGACTCACATCGTATTGTCTTTTCTTTATACACAAGGGTTCTAATCAACGGTTGATCATCAAACCCTAGAGCTTTGTGCTTGTTCTCTTAGTGAGAACATATTCTTAGCGAATACACATGTGTTAATTCTTTTGTGTTCTTTGTTTATTCTTAACTGATATTGATCAAGTAACCTACAACCCTTATCAATCGTGTCATACAGAGACATATAATTTACTTCCAACTTCTGGAAGACTTTGCAAAAAGAAATAGGCACGAAATTGTGTCTAAGTACTGCATCCACAAATGGTCATACAGGTTGAGATAACTATCCAAACATTTGAGGATATGTTACGGGCATGCGCGTTAGATTTCACTAGTAGCTAGGATGATCACCTACCATTATCAGAATTCGCCTACAACAATAATTATCAGTCAAGCATTAAAATGCCTCCTTATGAAGTATTATATGGAAAGAAGTGCCGTAAACCATCTTCTTGGTTAGAAGAAGGAGAGAAACACTTTCTGGGTCCTGAGATGGTTCAACATGTCGCTGATAAAGTAAAGATCATTTGGGAGAGAGTGTTATGCATATATGAAGCAACGACCTGTATTGTTTGAGGTTGGTGATCAAGTGGTACTTCAAATATCTCCATGGAAATGACTTATAAGATTCAAAAAAACATGGGAAATTAAGTCCTCATTTTATTGGTCCATTCAAGGTACTTCAAAAGATAAGAAACCAAGCTTACAGGATTGAATTACCACCAGAATTAGATGGCATCCACAACACCTTCCATGTTTGTTATTTAAGGAAGTGCGTAGGAGAAGATCTTGATATGATTCCACTTTTGTAATTAATAATAGATGAGAATAAGAGGCTACTCGAAGAGCCTTAAGCAATCGTTAACCGCAAGAAGAATAAATTACGACATAAGATGATTGACTTAGTGCTGGTGCGATGGAAACATTCGGCGGGTCCAAACCTCACCTGGGAGATAGAAAGCGACATTGCATTAATAGTATAATTTTAATACAAGTGTGTTCTTTCATAGAATAAGACATGAAAATAAATAATCGAAATAAAAGACGAGTCTTGACTGCTCCGTCTTCTCAAAACCTAGTCATCGTACTTGTCTACTGGTGACCCGAGAACACAAGTTATTTTGAAAGAGTTTATCAGCATAAAGCTGGTGAATTCATAAGTATTTAAGTGTCATTGATTTGTAAAAAATTGTAATCAAAGACTTGTAATTTTTTGAGGAAAAGTTTGTATATGTATGAAAACCCTAGAAAATCCCATATTTCCTACTAGTATAAAAAGTAGTCTTCTACCAAGACCCGACTGTTTTGAAGGTATGCTTAATTGTAAGAATAACGGTTTTTTCCCATGTATAACTATTATTATAAAAATATAATCTACCTCATCGTTTAAGTGAATGTATCACAAAATAAAGGTATAAGTAAAATAATGTAATCCTTGAGAATGTATCCATTTGCCTAGGATAAACACGTCGCGGTAAATCGCCGAACAATACAACCGAGAACATCCGTAGATGAACACACCTGCTGTAGTGGGAAGCCCAGTGTAGGATGGTTAGTCCAGTAGGGTGCAGAAGTATCTCTTCATATAGTATGTAATATAGTCCCTTCATATAGTATGTATTAGTGTCTCTTCATATAGTATGTAGTAGTGTCTCTTCATATAGTACGTTCAAGTTGTATAGTGTAGTGTATGTATTAGAGTAGTGTATGTATTAGTGTAGTGTATGTATCGGTTATAGTATGAATTGACTCATGTATGAACTGACTCTTAGTGTGATTTCTTGTACTAGGAATAGTAAATAGTATCTCCTAACTATACCTATTATAGTTACTAGTAATATACATGTATAACTGAAAGTATGAGTTTGCTACCCAAAGGTACTAAGTTGACTGATAGCAATTTTTTGTCAATATTTGTATACATAATATATAACTAATATTTAGATGACATTCAGACAAATAACTGATACCCTAAGGCCACATCCAAACAAGGAAAACGAATTAAAGCGAGCTAGCAGTCCTAAGTCCTTTGAAAATTACTTATATAACTATACATATATAGGCATGCATTTGACAATATAAAAGTTTAAAAGAAGTTTTATAAAACATTTGATAAGTTTAATAATAATAAATGATGACTTGATGTCAAATTATAAAACGGTTTAAAAGCAGTTTGTTTGATATAAACAGTTTAAAGTATAAGAAATCTTTTGTCTGAAACACAGTTTGAAATACATGAAAACCTTTGTTTGAAACACAGTTTTAATAGAGTTTCAAAGGAAAAATACAGTATTTAAGAAAATTTGATAAAGATTTTAACATGTAAAAACATTTGAGAAGGTCATTTTGAAGTAATATTCTTGGTAAAACAGCTAAAAGCATAGTAAATCCATTTGTGTACTAGTTATTAATCACATGTGATTGATGTAATAAGTAGTATGATTCAACTTGTATCCCCTGATAAAAGCATTTAAAAACATTTAAAAGGTTAATTAAGGGGTATGAACTCACTTGTAGTGAGTGGATTGGATGGAAGTGTTGGGCAAGGTGCTAGGTGTCAAGTGAAGACTTGAACACACACACACACACACAATGATCCTATGAACACACACACACACACATATATATATATATATATATATATATACATACATATAATTAGTGATTATAACATGAATTAGGAAAGTATAAACTCCCTAGAACAAGGAAAACACTTGGATTCAAGTGTTATAAGAACTTAGGGTTGCATCTAAGAGTTGTAAGGCATTTCTATTAAGTTTATGGTCCAAGGACCATTCTCTATGGGGTTTAATACCATGGGTTTATGGACCCAAGGAGTTCACGGCCGTAAACTCATGGTCATAGATGCCTAAGTGTCGGTTTGAAGATTAGGGAAACTTAAGGGAATTTTGCTCTACCCAAGGATGTGAAAGACCCACTCAATGGAGAGTGTTGAGGAGTTTACGGCCTAAGGAAAATTTCTGCATGAGTTTAAGGCCGTAAACTCCTGGTATTATGTACCAACTCAAAGTTTAATGTCCCTAGTTCAATGGTGGAGGGTTCTAGTCCAAGTTCTAAGCATAAGGAAGGAAATTGGGCAACATTGCACCCTTATAGCGCCTTTACGGCCTTGGGAGATCCTTGGACATAAAATCTATTCCAAACCATGATTCTTGATGTTTCTAAGGCCTAAAAAAGTCCAATCTAGTACATAACAAGCTAGGACAAGAGTACTTACGATACAGGAGCTTGAATGGTTGGTTTTGGCCAAGAACACTAGTGTGTGTTCTTGGTGAAACTTGAAGATCTATGAAAACATGATTTTTATGGATGGAATCATGAGAGAATTCTAGATTAATAGGTGTATCAACAAGTCAAGGAAGGATACTTACTAGTTTTGAAGATCTAAGGTGAAGATCGGGGTGATAGTTGAGAGAGAATGAGGGAAAATCGGTCAAGGAAGGAAAGAAATGAAACAAATGGCCAACACTTGATCATATAGGGTGAGTTTACGGCCCACATGGAGTTTACAACTGTAAACTCCAGTGTTGTGGCCGTGAACTCCTAGTCCTGGTGATTTAAGCTTGATATCTGTACTATAGCTTCAGCAGATAAACCGTAACACTTATCCCTTAAGTGTACAAGACTCAGAACGCTCAAAACGACTCTAAATTGTGCTAAATGATAGCAGGAATGAGTCTGACACTAAGTTTAGTTGACTGACTGAGCTTTGAAAGCAATATAAAATTTTGGGTTGTCGCACCTAAGTCAAGTGAGTGCATAGTCTCTTTCAAGGACATGATTTAATACAAGTATTAATTAAAATGTCAAATATCTGCTGGAAGTCGTATGTAAATTATGTGTTTATTCCATGTATTGTATGTTAGGATATATAACGTGCTATGTGCGAACTAGATATGGTTCTATTTTATGTTAGGATAAATAGATAATATTATATAATAATAATCAAAGTAAAATTGTTAGACATGATAAATGATTAATAATACCTAATACTCTTATGGAATATATATATATATATATACACACACACACACACACTAAGATAGGTTAGTGTCGCTCAAGAATAGATTTGGTATTAAAAATTGGGTTTTAGGCACTGTAATCTAGTCTAGGATAAACTTAGACTTATGGATGATACTTAGTTCAATCAAATTGATATTAGGTAGTCTCATTAGGAGAATATGAGTAACTTAGGAACAGAAAGTAAAGCTCTGTTCCATGACACTATTGAGTGTTGATGTATGGTAGCTCCGTACGGGATGTCCATAAATGGTGGGTCCCGATCAGGCAACTGCTAGCGGTATTTCAAGTCATCTCTCAGAGTAGGATGGAAATAATTGACCATTCTAGGTAGTCTCGTGAATTACGTTGTTAGTCTAGGCTCATAACCTACAGATGTATGTTTGGTTTGATACGAAATACAAGTTTGTTAATTTTTCATAAAAACCGACAATGGAAGACTTTCAAAATAACAAGTTTATTTTAGTTCATAACAAAACTAAACCATCATGGATCTATTAAAAGAGGTTAGAATGAAATAAAAAACAACCATAGGATGCTTTAGAGATAACCATTGAAGACTTTGAACCCACTTGCTTTTAGGGTGTTGATGAAGATGTAAAGATCAAAGAACATGATCTTCTCTACAAGTATCCAACATCAAGATTAAGGCACTTGGAATGCTATTTACTTCTTATATAAAGTACTTCTTAAGCCTTTGAGTTCTTAACTCAACTAAGCACTAAAGGAGAAGCATTTTGATCCACCAAAGACTTGAATGATCTTCAAAAGAAAAACAAGAGAAGTAGCTCCATGCTACTTACGGTTTTGGTGAGAAGAGAGGGAGAAGAAGAAAGTGTTTCACTTATCAAAAACAAGCTCCATGCACTCTCTTATATAGTCCATGAAAAGAAAAGGCAACCCAATTAATTAATAATAGGTAATCACCTTACTTTAGAAGCATGGGGGACAAAGGAAGAAAGGTTGACAAGCAACCTCCCATGCCTTTATGATTTTCGGCCATGGGTCCTCGAAGAGAAAAAAGTTGTCTCCAACTTTATTAACCATGATAAAGTAAGTCTTTAACTTAATCATGGTTAACCAATGTGTCCAAAACTTTGTACATGACTTATTAAATCATACCATATGATATAATAACTAGTAATACTCTCTTGTAATTATTATTTTTACAAATCAATAATTATTCCTTAATTAAAATACAATAATTCATATTATTTATTAATAATCACATTAATAATAAATATACAAAATGTGCCAACTTGATAAAGATGTGACCCTATAGGATCATATATTATTAGCAATATCACTCCATAATGATTCTTGTGCATACAGATTCAACAATCTCCCACTTGCACACGATTCATTACAGACTGATATAAATAGTAGTTGACGTCTGGCAACGAGCTACTTCCCCTAACAACATGTGAAGGGTGCCATCTCATCAACAACTAATTCCAGGAGCTCTAAACTAGAATTGTTACTCAAGGTGTGGTATCAATAATTCCTTTGTCTTAGTAATCATGTCAAAGATGAGATATGGATTGCCATCAATCTTATTTATTATTCAACTTTAAGTAAGGTCTTAGATGTCTAGCTCTCAACGAATAAAAGGGGAAAATCCCATCTCGACTACATATGCCCATCAATGTAGTTCATGTCATACCCAATGATAGCCCATATGACCGCCCTTTTATGGAACATCGTTAAACCATGTCAAAGCACAACAATTCGTACACTTCAAGTCCTAAATATGTATCTCGTGTCTAAGAATAAAAAGATACAACCGTGATCAAAACATCACTCTTGACTACAATCCATAAAGTGGTTTTGATGCGGGTCAAGTTTAATACTTATTCTCCTAATCAAGTATCTATGAAGTTGGTAGCAACTATTTCTATTTTCAACTCCATGAGAATCCACTAATCCACTAATATTAGTCTTACATCATAGATGATACCACAACTATAAACGACTATGGACATTTAGAATAACCTAGTTATTCAAGGATTTAAACATGCTAACATAGAACACAATAATTATTTAATGAATGACTCATATCCAATATCTTAACTCATTACAATATATGTTTTCTTTATTGTTCCAATATCCAAATACTAAAATTCAAACAAATACATCTACTTATATCAAAAATGCCCTATAGAACCAGCTTGACTTTCATGCTTTAGCTAATGGAGCAGCTTTGTTAAGTAGACTTCACAAACTTCATCTGTATAAACTTTGCAAATACAATCATTTTCAATTTTATACATAACTCAGGTATAAAGAGAAACTATTAAGAATGAATTAGATGCTTAAATATGACTTAGATACCAATAGTTGTGTAATGGGATTACTCATAGTCATAATGAAATATACATCAAGCATTTTTGTGTGTGGTTCTACAAACCACAATGTACTCTAACTTTTATTTGTATTGGTAATTAAAATCTACATGGATCCAATATCCACGTAACTATGTCTTCATTCATAATGAGGACACGCCCGATTGTGACTGAGAGTCATCTCAATCTAGTTGAAAATTTAGCATATGTTTAACAAATTTAAAACATAGCTTTCTTTGAATTACTCCATAGATTAGGACTATTTATTTAGTTCTTGCAAGTACTTTAGAATGTTCCTATTAGTCACACAATGAATTGTTCTCGGATTATACTGGTATCATTCGACATGCTCTAAGCATACGACGTATTTACAATCATGACATATATGATTTCTCCAATTACAACAGTATATGGAAAACAATCATGTTATCTAGTTCAAAAACATTTGCACTAGGATTTGCTTAAAAGCATGTCATGTGGTATTTGAAAATATGACTCTCTCAGAGTCCTTTATCTTAATCTATTTTAAGATCCTTGACAATTAATGCAATTTTATTTAATCCTTTATGTTGCCATGATCTATCTATATAGATCTTCATTCCAAGAATTAGTATGTCGACTACATATAAGACTAGGAACGTTACTACGCTCCCAATAATGTTGTAGAAAACACAAGAGTCATCTAGATTCATCATTATATCACACTATGTAATTAACTTGTAAGAAGGAAGATTCTTACTTTAAGATGTTAAATTAAATCTTGGAAAGATTTTCATTCATCTATGTTCTCTGTAATGTTTGTCTTTCTAGGCTAGGCATTAATGATGATGTAATGGTCTAGGTCTACTTTTGTAACTTATTTTGAAGTAATAAGATATTTTATTTGATTATTATGTGTTTTATGCTTAATTATTATCATTTAACAAGTTAAGGATAAAAATAAGCGTCAAAAATAAATGTTAGATAAACCCGATATCCATGAAGAAAGTTTTAGTTGTTAAAACAAGGATTCCGGAGATATAAAGAATACTGAAATCCGAGTTATAACGAAGAAGTTATGATTTGCCGAAGCTTCGCGACAGAACCGGCACAATGCTGTGTGACGTAAAAGGTGATTTTACGATTAAATGTTTTTTTAGAAATAGTGATCTAAATGAAAGTCGTAGTGTTCGTTAAACCGAGAGTGTGCATAAAAAGAATGTCCAAATCTGATTTTGTATGAGGAAGTTATGAATTTTCTAAGATTTGGCATAGCAGTATACGACCTAAAACTCGAATTTTAGATCGAGTGATTTTTAGCCGAATCAACCTAAACGAGAATCGAAGATCTTGTCGATAGTAGTGAACTGGTAAAAAGACAGAAAAAAAAGGACACCGAATGAAGAAGTTATGATTTTTTAACAGACTTTTTGTGTCCCGGCATGTTAAAAATATAACTTTAAAAATAAATTCAAAATTAGCCAATGGAGTCTAAATAAAAGTTGTAGATCACGGTCATACCTATGCGTGGATATAAAGAACATCAAAAACGGAGTTCGTATGCGAAAGTTACGAAAATGGGAGTACGCCCAACGTACTCATGTTCAGGGTCTGATGTTGGCCACGTAGCCTACTCCTTCGCATGAGAGCCATGTGTTCGTAGCCTTGTTGCGTCTGAGCTAATCCTCTTCGTACGCCCAATGTACTCGATGTACGCCCAGCATACTGGTTGCTGAGGTAGTACGCCCTGCGTACATGAGCATTACGCCCAACGTACTAAGGTGCTTCGGTCTCCTATAAATAGGATTCGAAGCCATCCGAATTAATGTTACTACTTTTGCTTCTTTCACCCTTTACTTTCCTTTTGTTGCAAAAATTACCCCTAACCCTATTATATCATCCTAGCATCATAAGCAAAACCCGGAGAGCCCGAAGATCCCAAGGAAAAGAGTTTTCGAGCCGAAACTCTGTCCGTGTGAAGCCCGGTTTTTGAGAAAACATCTCGGTTAAATCGAAGAATATTGTTTTAAGAAACGAAGTGCTGCTTGATTATCGTTAAATCAAGTGAGTGTATAGTCACCTTCATCTTACGCATACATATGAAGTATTTTCTATAAAATACGTGCTATGTGTAATTATATTTTGTGTTTATTTAAGATGGGTGTTGAATAGATGTTTTATACAAGTTTAAAACTGTATATGTATTTTTATCTACAAATATATTGGGTAAAACATGTAGATGAAATAGTTGATGTGTGTTAAAATGATGAGAGGCATTGACATTGTTGTTTTTTAATTCATCTAATGGAGTATAGATGACGACCGCAGACCTTTCTAGACAGTCTAGTGGAATGCTAGCAGGTTCGCAACCTGTAGGTGTTTGTGAACTTAGTGTTCAATGGTATACTCCATCCCCCACATGTTTGCCTTATTCGACGTAAATTGCTGAGGAATCCCCTAAAGTAGTGTTGTCACCCCGATGATAATCCTTAGACTAGGTCCCTTGTGATAAGTGTTTAGGGACGTAAAGTGTGGATAATAGGAATAGGTAATCAAGGATATTGTTGGTTGATGAAATTTATAAATTTATTGTTGGTTGATGAAATTAATAAATTTATTTATTATGGGTTGAAAACCCTATATGCTCAGCAGGCTCCAAAGCCTGACCCACTCAGCTTTTTATATTCTAGGTAGTGGACCCAGAGCATAATTTGGATGGTGAAGAGGGATTTTTGGATTATAGGCCAGTAGTTGTAAATAACTATTGTAAGGCTTATAATATACTGTTTATGATTTTGGTATGTATCGGAACATGACATCCCGACGTTATGTTATACAATGAAAATATTTTTCTTTAAGAAATGCTTTGGTAAGTTTTTATTATATTTTGTTTTGGGAACAAATTCCGCAACATCTTTTGGAAGATTACTCTGATTTTATTTTAAAAGCATAAACTAAATCGGTCTTTTCTGACCGAGAAATTTGCGGATGTCACATTTTCTCTCTCGAAAACTTAGTTACTCTTTATACTCAAACTATATCAAAGAAGATTAATCAAGCCTATGAATATATCTCTATGTGTTTTATTAGTTTCTGATCAACTATTGAGCAAATTTATCAACAATTGAAAACTTGCTAGTTCCAAACTATGATGCATTTTGTTTATGGTTCTTTAGCTCTAAAAGTTCCATATAGCTCCCACTTAGAAAACAAACTTTCTAAGTACTTGTATTCTAGAATGACTATTAGTGGGATTAGTAAAAACTTCATCCTAAATAATCATTTAGGATAGTCTACATAAATGCAATTAGTAGATGCCAGAGTGGTTAAACTTATTGTCTAACATAAGCTCTATAACTCTATACCTTTTAGATAAGGATAAACAATTTCATCCTCATTCTAATATAAGTATCTAATCCAATTATTTGGTTGGAAATATATATTCAATATAATATTTGTTGCAATGAGCATAATTCCAAAAAAAATTCAAGTAAATAGTTCTTTTAAAACATCATCTAATAGACTGCAAGGTCTATGTATTATCCTATTTAGAACTTGTACTATCAACATTCAACTAGTGTCCAGGTGACCCTATCCCACTAGAGAATACGAAGGCTACCTTGAATACCAAAACATAGATTCAAGTGACTAGGGGATCCTATGCCACAAGGAACATACTAATGATGAGTGAGTGTTTTTGTCGAAATGAGTTGTGAATCGATTCCACAACTCCTAAGATGTTCCAAGAAGACTTGCTTTACAAAACTTATTTTCTTTATCACATCGAAAGGTTAATGAGGATCTCATTAATGTGTATATCAATCTTCACTAGAAAAAATTTGATCAAATCAAAAGGTTTAATAAAAAATGAATAAAAGTCGTCAGTAAATTTGATTAAGTATCTATCACCAAATCTATTCATGGATTGAAAAAGATTACATACATCACTTATGCAAAACTCTTTGTCAAGCCTTTTGCTCTTTAACTACTAATATATAAAGACACTTGTGAATCGTCTTCCCATATAAATATGATTCACATATATCAAATGAATCAATCTCAGTTGCCTTCAAAAATTCCATCCTTTTGAGGTTGGTATATGCATTTCTTATTTACATTGTCATGATGATTATGACATAGATAAGTTCCAATCAAATATCATTTTATTATATAGGTCTTATGATCAGAACTATCACTTTAATGAAAGATTATAGATTTACTTCATAAATAACATTATGAGAACATACTCTTTAATACAAAATACATTGTTTTAGAACATGAATGTGAACATCCATTAAACGATAAGTAAATCTAGATTTATTCATAAATTACAACTGTTACATGTCCTTATAAGGATAGGAATAGAACTTCTATTGTTTAAATAAAATACTATAACAACACTTGTTATATCTTTAATACGAAATACCATTCGTTTGTAATCAATTGATTATTTCTTCCAATCATCAACACATAATATCAATTATTGGTGTCACATGAAGTATTACATACTCAAGTGAATGATAGAAAAATAAATAGTTCTATCATAAAGATATCTGAAATCTCGTCCAAGAAAGACTTCTTCAGCTTGATGAGATGATAGGAGCAATTCCTCCTTTAGTGTTCAGTTTCTTCTACAATAGAAACAACACTAATAATTTGGTCCTTTCTTGATTTATGGGTTTATGATGTATTTCCCTTAACTGAACTATAAGTCTATATGAGTGCACAATCTCTTAGATTTCCTTTTATTCAATGCTTGAATAGACTTGAAGTTGTTTCTAGTGTTTTGATTGAATATTTGCTTTACTTGATGAGACATCTGATAAGTTTCATAATTGTCCAAGACTCTTTGCAAGTCATGGTTAATTTCTTCAGTATAATGTGAGATACGTCATCACAATAATTCTTCTATCAAAGTATCATTGTCAGAGTAATTGGTTGCATAGGTTATTCAGGTATGGGATCATTCAGTATATATAATTTCTATTTATCTTAAAGGTAGAACTTCAAGATATTATACGAATTATATAAATTATATCCATCAAATGTTACTGTCTCTTGAAACTTAACAAGAGAGAGGTTTTGCAGGGCGTAAAACTATTAACAATTATCAACAGGATTTAACAAAGTTTCATTTAGTATTTTCAATTTTTAGTCTTTAAAAATTAATACATTTTATTGTTTCTTATAACATTAATTTATTATTGTCTAGGATCCAAGTAACGGAACAAGTAAATGGTTAGCTGACCTTTATCCCATAAAACTTAATCAAACTCGGTAGTTAGCGATTACCAATTGCATATGATATAACTCCTAGATTATGGGATCCTAAACAACTATTGCTTAGCTTGGCATGTTTATCCCATATATGCCTCAGACCTTTCATGCTTAGGTGACCTTTATCACATAAGATTCCAGTCAAGTCATCCTATTTCAAACAACTTGTAGCATTGTAACTAACCAGCAACAAGGTCACCCTTTAGAAACCAGAAACTACAAAACTACCCCGAACATCAAAATCCAATCCTAGGACCAGGTGAACCCGTGACACTAAAACCCTCAAATGATAAGAATCGGTAATAGTCTTAATAAAACTTTATTTTATACAGACTTGGAATTTTAGATGAGTTATAAAATCACTATTTTTAACTTCCTTTTAACAATTAAAAAACTTATGACTTCATGAATTTGTAGAATAAACTCATTTTATTTTATAAATTTAATTTTATGCATCTTATGAGAAAAGTCATATTTTAATAAACCAAAACTTGGGTGATGATACTTATGTTTTAAATCTCATTTAGCATGCATAAAATATAATATCAACATGTTACGTTAAGTTTAAAACACTAATATCATATATTAAGTTCTGACGCAAAAAATAATCACTAGTTTTATTATTTGTTGTTATATCGCAATAAATCGATTTTATTCTTTTTAAAAAAAATCATTATTTATTATAACGACATAGTGTTTAAATAATGTTTAACATCTTTTAAACCATTTCAAATATTTTCAACACTACTAGAAAATAGACCTTTGATGACATGCAATTTACGACACACATTGATTTATGATACGCAAAAGTGTCCGACCTAAAAATAATCTCATCTCTGGAGAAAATTAAAGGATTTAGGACGCGTATTTTTGTGGGCCCTAAAATTGGTGTCAAAAAAACACAGAGGGTGCTTTTTATAAATGTGTGTCATCTCAGCATGTTGTTTTATAATTTTTTTTTTAAAGAAACACGCGTTTTCATTAAAATATCAGCAATAAATTCCACAAAATCAAAGGACCATTCTAGCAAGCTAAGGCTTTTTTCAACAAAGAAAATCTCTCGGTGCTCTCTGGCCATTGCTCCAAATCGATTATCTGTGTAACAATTTGAGAATTCTATATCTACAAGAGAGCTTAATCGTTGAAAAGGACGGCGAATGGTTATGTGAGCTAGCTTTTCGTAACACAGCCATGGAATTGTTAAACTTCTACATGACAAATCTAGTCAAGTTCGACTTCAAAGATCAAGAACTCTTCGCAAAAAAATTGCACGGAATCATTAGTATCAGTGAAAATCAGCGAATGCGATCTCACAGACCTCTCCGATTTCTTCAAATATACAGTAAAGTTACAAAAATTCGGTGGAGGCGCTTTCAGTGATCAACATGAAATCTACGCCGGACTGAAATTTCCCCCAGTTTTAACTTCCACGACATTGAATTACATGAGCCAACACGAAATCCGAGGGATCATCCCTTTCACTTCTCGCTTAACAAAACTCGATCTTCTTTATGATGAACAAGGTAAATCCATAATCGACCACTAATCTTGTCTTTAATCTTGATTCTTTCATTTAATTTGGCTACTTTTGTTAAACTTATTTAATTTTTCTGATACAACATCTTATTAAATTTTGGTTTTTTTTTTTTGAATTCTGATTGGAGCTTAATTCTTAAAGATTTAAAGCCATCTTCAAAGTCGCAAGAAGATAGATTTTTTATGAAGATTCTTTTTTAAGTAGGTAATAAACTCACACACATTTACTCATAATGAATCACCGACGTTGATAAGTGATTCAGAAATTGAAATGTAAAGGGTTTGGTTAAAAAAAGGAGATTGCTTCTTACAAAGAAGGATAGGAATTTATTTCACATTTGGGTCCGAGTGTGTGACACAAATCTTATATAGAAGGCTAGGAATTTAGTTCACATTTAGACATTATGGGTACGTTTGTTATACAAGACTGCAGTCTAGGTTTAGTACTTACATAGGCATGAGAGGAATATGTTCATTGCTAGTGGTCGACGGCTGCAAAACTCAAGTATGTGGAAACAAGGCTTGGAAAATATAAACTTGAATGTTTGTTTAACTATCATGTGACAACCATTACTATTGCCCAGTATCAAAAGGTATAATGTTTTTTTTTGTCAAATTTATCGCTTGATTAAGAAATCACGATTCCACATAAAACTCTTATTAAACAAACACATAATCCTTTTTCCTTGTATCTAACTAGTTACTTTATAGGATAAAAATAGTAAACCAACTAAAGCTTGTTTTTGGCCTTTCAGATCGCATGCCTGAGTTTAGAAAGTAAAAGCTACTTGTGTACTTGTGCCCTGCTGCTGCTACTTCAGATGAGATCAATGTTTGATCCTTTCTTAATATGATCGAATTATATATGAAATTGATAGATCAATCGAAAATATTATTCCATCCAATAAGTTCTTAAAGGAATCATTTTGTACTTTTAATTTTCATAACAATTTTAGTCCCTGTCCTAGTCCCAGGTAAAATAACTTGATTGCCCTTCATATAGTCAGTTTGAATTTTACATCCAACTTTAAATCTTTTTCTATTTTGCTAACAACTCATTTGCAATGGTCGTAAACTGATTGAAAATCATTTAGAGCAAAAAAGGTGTCGTTTATTGTTTAGTTTCCCATGTTAAAAGATGTTTTCAAGTATTGCTTTTTTTAAAATCTTTGTTAGAAGACGACGTGACATCTCTTTTGATCAAAAATGCCAAAAGTGTAAAGCTTTGGTCTCCTAAAATGAGTTTTTGTCATGAGATTATAGTTGGTAAATGAAAGTAGAGTTATGATATTTCCTCTCTAAAACTACAACATAACTTTCTTTCTTTTGTGTGGGTTATTATTCTTTATCATTTCATACATGGTATGTTTCAGTAATCCTTATCAACAATCAGGTTTTGTAGATGTCAAGTGGCTAAAGTTAAACAAGATGGGTATTATAGTTCTTATTTCTTTCTATTAAAAGAAAGGGGTAGTTTGGCCAATCTAGTTTAAAGCAAAAAAGAAAAAGAGGACATGCATCATGGTTCGTGAGAAGCTACAAGTCGCTATCATGCTAGAAATAGTTCTCCGCCAAGTGAAACGACATATGCATGGATCTTTATTTTTGTTTAAAAAACAGATTCAAAGAGATGTTGACTCTGTTTTATATCACAATAGTGTGTTCACAGTTAATTGCATGCATCCAGGGCACACTTGACTCTGTCATGGGAAGAATACAAGGAAATATTGACAAGAAAAGGATGCAAAAGCAATTGTGGTGTCAGAATGTTTCAAGAAATTTTCATTTTCATTCATGAAAAGTTACTGCAATTGTGTTTTGTAGCCATACATGTTAATGTTCATTAAACCAAAGTATTTATGGTGTCAGGTTACTTCAGTAAAATAAGTACCAGTTGTCAAAGGCTTGGACTGCTTATTAAAGGAGGTATTCATCTACAAAAATATCATTGGCTTTGACATGCTTTTCTGACTTGTCATTCGCAATAATCATGGGGGGGGGGGGGGTGGAATTGGTGTCTCCTATCATCTAAAAAGTTCAAAGCCTACTAATCTTGCTGTTGGAATTGGAGGATTACCAAAGGTAATTAGTAGCCTCTTATATGGTATTAGCAAATTACACACATACATAATAGTTAATCATTGTGAACCCTAGAATAATAACAGCTAAATTGTACATTATAGGGAGGAATTGTTGAGGTTGATGGTCAAGAGGGATCAGGCAAGACAACACTTCTTTGAATGTAATCAAGGAAGCTCAAAAGCTTGGAGGTGCTTTCCAATGTTCTTTAATTCCACATATAAACAATGTTGGTGTTTCATATTTTATGATGATTAGAAGTTATTTTTGTTAGATTATTGTGCTTACTTGGATGTGGAGAATGCACCGGACCCACTGCTGCTTAAAACAGTTGGTGTAAATACCAAAAGTCATCTCATCTCACAGCCAAATTATGCTGAAAACTTATTGAGTATTGTTGACGCTCTCACACAGAGTGGAGCAGTTGATGTGATCATAATCGACAGTGTAAGGAAAAAAATTTGCAAAAGACATGAATGCCCTCCTCTCTTCTTCATCAAACTCACCCCTACAAATCTTTTGTCCAATTGTTGTCTTGGTTTTCAAATTCATTGACTTTATTTTTATAGGTTGCTGCACTCATCCCACAACGTGAAATTACAGGTGTAATAAGTGACAATATCATTGAGACATAATCATGAATAATGACACGAGCACTTCGTAAGATTCATTATTCTTTATGTTGTTCAGATACACTTATTATATTTATAAATCAGGTTAGTATATTATATATAGTTATAAAATCAGTTTAAATAGTTTCAAATATGTCATAATGTCATAGCCAATTGTTACTCTTGTTTTCTGGTGAGATCAAATTTGAGATCACACCAAGAGGAACTTAAAGTAAGTGAGGTGACATGTGGTGGAAACGCCTTGCCATTTTATTAAGTTGTACGAATAAGAATTGCTAGAAAATGATTGCTCAAGACACAGGAAAAGGTTTAAAATAATAATAATTGTTTTATTATATTGATAATGATAATAATAAAAGAAAATTTATCTATTTGCAAGTTACTGGTCTTGGTATACATGTGGAGGTGTTAAAGAATAAGCTAGCACCTGCTATGAAAAAGGCAGACTGTAGATTGAGTTTCGAAGAGGCATATCTCGTGCATCTGAGGTGCTACAGTTGGGTTGTGAACATGGGGTTGTATTAAAAGAAGGAAATAGTTACTTCATAGATCGAGAAGTTGTCAATGGTAAGATGCAAGTTAAAACTTATTTGATTCAGAATACAATAATTTGTGATAAGTTGGTAAAGACTCTACGAAGACACTTGTTTTGTATTGAACAAGATTCTAAATCATGATACAAATACTTCAGAAAGTTTGAGGACAAAATAAGTTGCAATTTGATTGACATTCATTGGATTAGGGTATTATTTATTCCGGGAACATTTTAGTCATTTAGTTATTGTTGGCAAACTACTAGTAAGATGTATTTGTTGTATGTTAACTTTGAACTAATATATTTTCCATAATGTTTTAGTTCCTATTAGTTTTTGTTGATTTTTAACTAAAATATATTGCAAATAATTTCGAGTACTTCAGGTGGTAATCCAGAGTGACTCTGCTCATTATCTTTCATATGTTCTCACACCTTCTCATCGTTCAGGTGTATTTTTTTCAGCTATGCATTTTGATTTTAGGGTTTAGGTCACATTTGATATTTTACCAATTAAGTTTTTATGTAGGGAGTAGAAAAAGGGGAGCTTTTCTCCTTCAAAATTACACATGATAAGTTTTTAAGTACTTTTAATCAATATTTTATGTCCATAAAGTCAACATATTGACCACACTTGGTGTATCTGAATCAGGTTCTAGATGAAGAAGCATCTGAAGGACTTTCTATTTTTGATAAACTGAAATTAGCTCATCTCTAAATAATCCTTAGTTTCCTCTTATTTAATCAGTGCATATTATAACTTTATAAGTTTCTTGTATATGAGGATCTCATCTTTTGTTAATATTTACATAATCCCACGTAGATTCCTTAAATAACAAGCAACATTTATAGTTTATGATGATTAGAAAGTAACAACTTCTCAATCAATAGCTACAATTTCAAACTTCAATACACCTGGTGTCCCTATTGCTGATTTGGAGTTTCTTGACCTTTGCATTGGTGAACAAGATGTAATTAAGCTAGCTTTGGCCAATTAATTTAATTTAAACATTTTGCATGACACTCATTGGTTTTCTTTTCTGATTTGAACTGCTAGACACTCTCCCACAAATTCAAAAGGAAGATGACACAAGCAAGGAATATCCTTTGGAAGCTGCCCTTAAGGCTACCAAAATTACTTTGATTAAAGGCAGTACAAAACTCTTATTGGTAGATCATTTTGATTTCACTCTCATACATACCATGTGTATTATTAATTAATTGATATTAATGTTGTACAACTGACATGATAAATGTATATGATTTTCGTGTTGTGCTTGATCAAGAGTTAGGATTGATATTGAAGTTAAAAGATATGATGATTGGTTGGATACATGATGTAATATCCCGAGTCCAGGTGTACCTTGTGAACCTTGATCTATTGAGCTATTGACTATTTTGGTCCTTAATATAAAAAAGAGTGAAAAACAAGTATGCGGGGCGTACCTGAGGTGTACACTTACCATACTCGTCAGCTTGCATGTGACGTGGAGACCACCTAGTACCCTGGGCGTACCCGTGGGTACGTTAGGCCTACTAGGCTCGGAGTGCAAACCCAAATTTAGGGTGAGTCCCCTATATAAGGGATATGATGGCATCATTTCTGGCCACCATTCCTAGAGAGAAAACCCTAAGACTACCCTAACCCTCGTTTTAGAGCTTGTATGTGTGTGTTTGAGCCTTGAGAGATTTTGTGTGGTTTTGAAGAGAAGAGGAGGCCGTGAAGAAGAAGGAGTTGGATTCCAAGCTTCTAAATCTGAGCAAATCTAAGTGGGGAGCTTCTTGTTGAGGTATAAAGCTTTAGACTTTGCCTCTCTTTTGTTATGAGTATCTTAGTTGAGTATTTTAGGGTTTTGTCCCAAAAAGATGGAGACTTGATGAGATCTTGAACTCAAGAGACTAGGAGTTATGAGCTACTTGAAGCAAAAGAGTGTATATTTTAAGGTTGGTGACCACTTCAGCCATGCAAAGGCTTAAAGTCACTGTTTATGGGTTAGTAGCCATTAGAGAGTTTCGACCTATGATTTGAGCCAAGGTCTTAACTGTTTAAGACCAAATGTGTGAGAATGAGAAAAATGGAGAGTACATTGGGCGTAAATCCAGTACGTGTGGCATAGGGGTCGTGCATCCCCGATGCCTGCATGGCAACCGAGTACGTGCAGCGTAGAGATCGATTACGCACAGCGTACTCCCTACCGTTGACTTTTGTTGACTTTTAGGGTTTGGTCAAATGTGAGGACTATTAAACCTATGGAGGGGTAAAATGATCTTTTACCCTTCTGGGAGTTTCAGAAGGGTTATTCTAGCTTCTTGAGGGCCAATATTAATTAGGGATAACTATTATGTGTTAGGCGGAGGCTAAACCGGTGGGTAGAGTTTGAGATTTCCGAGTACGAGGTTTTCACTGGCTAGCTTACGAGGTGAGTCTTCTCACTATACTTACCTTGAGTGGTAACTTATGTGTGACCACAAGGTCTTATGTGTATGTGCTGTGTTTAAGGATATCCAGCTATTTGTTTTGTGATATGCATAGAGTGTGTTATATTGAGTTGCTAAGTTGAGGGACTAGTGGGTCCAACTGAGTTGTGGGACCGGAGAGTCCCACTGAGACACATTGACCGGAGGCTCTTATTGAGTTATAGCATCGAGTGGCTGTTGAGCTGTGTGTGGTATTTTTGGGAACTCACTAAGCTTTATGCTTACTGTGTTATGTCTTACGTATTTCAGGTAGTTCTATGGATCGCGGCAAGGCACCAGCATGATTGTACACACTAGCGAGATATGTTTTTATGATTCTGGGATTGTGATTTACATTGTGAAATGATTGACATTTTAGATACTTGTGTTTTTTTTGAGATCGTGAAATGAGAATTTAATGTGTTTTGAAAATGAAAAATTTGTTTGATAATTTACGTTGTTACAAGTTGGCATCAGAGCCTTGGTTTGAGGGATTCGGATGCACCTTCGGGTGTGTTTGGACTCAAACTGAGGATTTGAGACAAATTTTTAAAAGAGATAAATTTGTCTAAAAATGAGTAAGATTTGTGAGAAAACGAGCTGGAGCTGTGTGTACAATCAGCGAGAGCCCGAGCGGTGATTTCCTAAAATACCCTTATTTTGTGTTACGAGATAGTTATGATATATTATGCATGCTAGAGAATAGGCTATGTATTTCATATATTAGGATTAGGATGGCCTGATTTGTGATGCCTTAGCCTAGGGATTTCTACTATCGGTGATTTGTTTAAGTATGAGTATTTAGCAGGATCGAGCATATGAGAGGTCTACTATGAGAGTAGCTAGTGAGGTATAAAGTACTTGCAACTGGGATCCAAGGAGGAGGACTTGGGGTGAATGAAGATGCAATGTGGAAGGTAGGATTGGGCCTGTACTACTGGATACACCGGATCTATGAGAAGTCCAAGTAAGAATCCTTAGGATTCTAGGAAAAAAGTAGGGGCGGGCGATCGAGTGTGAGAATACTCGAGCGAGTCTCTGATGATTTTGTGTTGTGTTTCAGAGACATCATGGTGAGTACACGCCACAACCCCGGAGGCAGTGGGATTAGCAATGAGGAGATACAAGGGATGATCCATGAGGAGGTGGCAGCAGCCATCTGAGCAGAGATTACAGAGATGTTTGGGTCTATCATGACCACCCTGATGGAGAGATTTGATGAGCGATACGCAACTATCATTGAGGCCGCTGCTAGGCCTCAAGGAGGTGACTCGTTGTTATTCCGAGAGTTCAGCAACATGAAGCCAAGAAAGTTTGGTGGGATGCAGGATCCGATTGCTGTAACGAGGTGGATCTCTGATATAGAGGGGTGTTTTTACATGTGTTCCTACCCCGAACACTTGTGAGCTCGGTTTGCACTGAACCAACTTCGATTCGGAGCGAAGGACTGGTGAAAGTTTGTGACACCTGGTTTTACCCATGCAGATCATGTTGTAGTGTCATGGGAGAGGTTTGTTCAGATGTTCCGAGATGAGTATGTTCCCCCGGTGGAGAGGGAATGTTTGGCACAAGAGTTTCTGTCTCTCAAGAAGAAGAAATAATTAGTGATTGAGATTTCGAGGATGTTCCATGAGAGGGCGATGTTTTTCCCTGAACACGTGTCCGCTGCGCAGCTACGTGTGAGTCTATATCTGAGCGTACTGAGGAGGGACATACAACAGTTCGTGGAGAACTTATCGTATAGGACATTGGCCGAGGTTCAGGACAATGCCAGGAGGAGGGAGATTGAGCTTGAGTTGCAGACCAGGGAGGAGGAAGAGGATTCCCAGTGTAGGGACTGGGGACCAGTGCAGTCATAGCCAACAACGAAGCGGGCCAAGCCCGCTTATCCCAAAGCTGGGGACCAAAAGGGCCACACTTGTGCAAGTGCGGCAAGTGTCACGAGGGTTCTTGTCGTTCGGGATTTGCTACAAATGCAGCAAGGAGGGGCACATGGCGAAGGATTTCCCCAAGGGATTCTCGGTTTGCTTTCATTGCAACTAGACCGGCCACCAGAAGGCCGAGTGCCCTGAAATCGTGTAGGGATGATCCCAGGGATCTGCACCTACTTCTGCGTGTGCTACTGAGATCTGGTCAATGAAGGCCGAGACACTGAGGGTTCGTGGGAGAGCCTTTCAACAGACAGCAGAGGAGGTCCCCATAGCACCTGATGTTGTGGCTGGTAGGTATTCTTATTATATTCTTTAGAGATATTTTGTTCTTATTTTGTGATTGTGTATAGGTACTCTTCTTGTGAGTTATGTGCCTACCTTGGTGTTATTTGACTCGGGTGCGAGTCGATCCTTTGTATCATTATCATTTAGTCATCATATCAGTATCTGACAAGAGGCGTTGAGTCGAAATTTGAGAGTCTCCATAGCCGATGAGCATGCGGTGTTTGCGACTGATATGATTCATGGATGTGTGCTTGAGATTTTTGGAGTTGACTTTCTAATAGATCGGGTACCAATCACGATGAGGGATGTATGTTTCATTGTGGGCATGGACTGGTTGAGTCAATTTAGAGTTGTAATCGACTGTGAGTGTTAGCTGGTGACCATACGAGATCCTAGTGGGGGAGTTCTTACAGTGTATGGTGAGGGTGCCCGATCTGGTTCGATGTTTTATTCGGCCTCTAGAGCGAGACAGAGTCTACAGTAGGATTGTATGGGGTTTCTAGCATATGTGATGGATACGCAGGCTACTACAAAGAGATCGAGTTCTATCTCTGAGGTTCCGATAGTGTGCGAGTTTCCAGATGTTTTTCCCATGGAGTTGTCGGGAGTTCCTCCCGAGAGGCAGGTAGAGTTTCAGATCGATTTAGTGCCGGGAGCGGTGTCTATTGCCAAGGCACCTTATCGACTTGCACCCCCAGAGATGCAAGAGTTATCCTCACAAATCTAAGAGTTGTTGGGGAAAGGGTTTATCAGACCGAGTAGCTCCCTGTGGGGAGCCCCGATCCTTTTTGTTAAGAAAAAGGATGGTTCACACCGTATGTGCATTGATTACTGGGAGATAAACAAGTTGACGGTCAAGAACTGTTACCCACTTTCAAGGATCGACGATTCATTTGATCAGTTTCAGGGGGCGTCTTTGTTTTCCAAGATCGATATGAGGTCTGGGTATCATCAGATGCGAGTCCCCGAAGAGGATGTCCAGACGACGGCCTTCAGGACACGTTATGGGCACTATGAGTTCGTGGTGATGCCTTTCGAGCTTACCAACGCACCGACATTGTTGATGGACGTCTTGAACCAGATGTGTAGGCCTATGTTTGATTGATCGGTGATCGTGTTCATCGACAATATTTTGGTGTATTCGAGATCCAGAGAGCAACACGAGGAGCGCCTGAGGGAGATTTTGGGCGTATTGAGATTGGAGAGGCTCTATGCCAAATTCTCTATGTGTGATTTCTGGTTACAAGAAGTCTAGTTCCTGGGACACCTCATCAATCAGAATGGTATTTTGGTCGATTCGGCCAAGATTGAGGAAGTTATGACATGGGAGGTGCCGAGATCCCCCACCGAGATTAGGAGCTTTCTAGGAGTGGCCAAATACTATCAGAGATTTCTCCAAAATTGTTGTCCCTCTCACCATATTGACCCAGATGGGCATTGTGTTTGCTTGGTGTCCCGAGTAGCAGACCTCATTTGAGACCCTTCGCCAGAGATTGTGTGAGGCTCTCGTGTTAGCCCTTCTGGAGGGAATGGATGATTTTGTGGTTTATTGTGATTCATCTATTATGGGTATGGGTGCGCTACTGATGTAGAGAGAGCACGTGATAGCATACGCATCGAGGCAGTTGAAGCCTCATGAGACGCGATATCCCACCACGATCTAGAGTTGAGGGCTGTGGTGTTTGCCCTCAAGATCTGGCATCACTATCTGTACAGGGTTCGGTGTACCATATACACGGACCACAAAAGTTTGAAGTATCTTATAGATCAGCCCAACCATAACATGAGACAAAGAACATGGTTGAATTTGGTGAAAGATTACGACTGTGATATCCCGCATCATCCGGGTAATGCTAATGTGGTAGCCGACGCCCAGAGCTGTAGAGAAGAGAATACCCTTATCCGTGACGTGTGTTTGAGGATGATAGTGATGACTCCAGTCTTGTATATCATTCGAGAGGCCCAGGCGGAGGCTGAGAGACTGGAGAACCGCAAGAGGGAGCAGGTGATTGGGAAGGCGTCTGATTTTGTGACGGACAGCCAAGGGCTTATGACCTTTCGAGGGAGGATTTGGGTGCCCTATACAGCCGGAGCTCGACGTACATTGATGGAGGAGGTGCATAAATCGATATTTTCGATCCATCCCGAGGCCACTAAGATGTATTTGGACCTGAAGAGAGATTATTGGTGGCCCTGTATAAAGAAGGATGTCACTTGGGTAGTCGAGAGGTGCTTGACCTGTCACCGGGTTAAGGCCGAGCACCAGCATCCTCATGGCAAGTTGCAGCCACTGGAGGTTCCCCAGTGGCAGTGGGAACAAATTTTTATGGATTTTATTACCAAGTTGCCGAGAACCGCGCGAGGTGTCAACACGATTTCGGTGATTGTGGACCAATTGACGAAGAGCGCTCAGTTTCTTGCTATTAGTGAGAGCGTTTTTGCAGAGAAGTTGGAAGAGATATATGTGAGAGAGGTGGTAGCTTGGCATGGGGTGCCGACATCTATAGTGTTAGATCAGGATGTGCGTTTTACTTCCACATTCTGGAACAAGTTCCATGAGGATTTGGGTATGCGATTGCATTTTAGTATAGCCTACTACCCACAGATAGACGAACATGGAAACCGATCGATTCAGATGCTCGAGGACATGCTCCGAGCATGTGTTATGGACTTCGGTGGAAGTTGGGACACATACCTACCCTTGGCTGAGTTTTCTAACAACAACAACCACCATTTAAGTATCAATACGCCTCCTTTCGAGCTTCTTTTGTTGGGTTATGAGCATTCTAACACTCTTAAGTGTACATGCAACCCTAAATACCTTGGATCTATGTTTTCTCTATTATACATGCAAATATCAACATCCAAGGTATTATCCTAATCTAGCATACAAAATTATCATTATAACAAGATAGAATACATACCTCTTTGATGTAGAATGTCTTCATGAAGCTTGAGTGCCTAGTGCCCCAAGTGTGACACCTCAAATGGTTCACACAACACCAAATACACTTGGAATAACTTGAGAGAATATACACACTTCATGAAAATCGGCTAGCCCTTTCTTACTCTCACTAGTGGCCGATTTTGGTCAAGAATAAGATCTATATATAGTGTTACAATTAGGGTAAACTCTAATTGTCATGACTTTCCATTTCCTTGGATCCATGGGTTCAAATACACCATGGAGCATCCATGGAGCATCATATGGGTTTTGGCCCAACTAGATAATCCATGGAGCATTAGCCCACTATACAAGTATGGATGATTTACACAATCAACTCATATATTTAATTAGTCTTCTTTTGATCACTTAATTAATCCTAGATTAATTCTTGATCAATACTAATTAAATAATCTTATTATTCTTATTATTAATATACTAGAACTTATAATATATTAATAACCATAAGTGTCTTATTTCTCTCATTATAGTCTATCCAAGTGCATGATGCCATGCAACCCAAATGGACCATGCCGGGTCGGGTCAAGTCTTACCAATTATAGTTATGGACTTAGACATTAATCCAACAGTCTCCCACTTGGATAAGTCTAAAACTATTATTGCGTATGACTTCAGGAACCAACTGGCAATCGTAGCTCTCAAAAGCTTCTGTCGAACTTTAACCTTGTAGATGAACTCTGATCTTGTCAATGACTTGTCCATTAGATAAGGGATCATATATTCCTCCATTCTAGATATCATATGGACTGAGACATGGATTATAATCATTCTCTGTGTCCATTAGTTGTTTCCCGATTTCCGATTTATGACGACTGACTAATTGAACAAATCAAATCAGTCCTGGCCCAGCCGAGCACTTCCATTTGTCATCATCAAATCATCGAGGGGCCCACAGATATCGCTTTTATCCCGAAGGTAAAAGGAATGGATAAACTTCGACTCATATGGCTTGTTCTACTACTTTTTGAATCATATACAAAGGCACATTTTATAGCACCGAGTTACCAAATGCGGTTTCGTGGAATCAATGTACTATCAACTCATAGTAACAACTCATATCTCTAGGTTTGAAGAATATAAGATATTATCGTCTCATGATCACTCGTGATAAAATCCATGAAGTGATTCCAATGAGCGCGGGTTGAATCCAATACTCAGAACTTATGAGCACTCATGAGTGTTGTAGCCCTTTGTCCAACACCTTAGACCTCTACAAGCCAACCCATGACAGTCTTAATTCATATCTACTTCCAACATATGAGCGACTGTGGATGGTTTGAATAACTTAGTCATTCCGGAAGAATAACCTAGTTTATTCGGGAAGTCAAAACATGCAAAGTGAAACACAATAATAATTGAATCGAAAATGGTATCAAAACCTATGAACATAAATAAAACACCTTTTATTTATCACCATATGATTACACATTATTCATTGTATACTGTTTCAGCTATCAAGTTTATTCTTGAATTTAAAACAATAGTTGTCCCATGCTCCAAGCATGTACACTATGTTTTCTAAACACTAGTCATGCCATACACCAAGTATGCATACTATGTTTGTCTATGATCTTTACTTTGTGAACTATATCAATTGAACATAACTTCAATGATTCTCTTTTCACACTCCCGAATCCTTACTGTAAATACAAGAATTCCAAATTCATGTCATTTACTGAAATCTGTTAGATTCTAAACTTATATGCATTGATCCTCTTGTAACGATTATGCACAAATTCACAAAGACTTGGCAACAATCATTACAGAGCATTCTAAAGGAGATCAACTCCTTGGAACCATCCTTCTTGCATTAAGTTTCCTTAATCTTACACAGATTGAAAATTCTAACTTTGAAACATTTCCAGATTCCATTTCGACTATCACTTCTGAACAAGAGTTGCCTCCTTACAGATTATGTCAATATGGTCCTTCCAGAATTATCACTATACTTCTAACTGTCCTTGAGCAACCAATCTTTGGTAAACCTTAGATTGTCCTCGACAATTGTTTAATCCTTTTAGTCATATCCAGTTCTAAACCTTTTCCCTTCTTAATGCCCTAGGCATTTGGAAAATTTTAGAAAGGATGAATATAGCACATGTAATCGATCCTATATCTGAAGCATATGGGACACGATTCATGATGTCTCACATAAAGACTAAACCAATCTTTTGCTATAACATTTCCATTTCTATTTGCCAAGTTCTCATAATTCAGATTATGAAAAGGGATGCCGTAATCATAATCGAATTTAAGAACGTAAATAATGGACCCATATACATAATTTCCTTATGTTGAGCCATTCCAACATGAAATTCATATATATCCTTGACTAAATGATTAAAACCTCACGATCTAAGCTTATAGATTTGAGATGAAGTATAATTTCCTCTCCCTTAATTATAGCAAAACAACTCTTTCCCAGTTGAAACTTTTGTTTTCTATAATTAACATTGCTAACTTGCAATACTTATCATAATTATCATGCTCCCACTAACATGATGATTATTAGCATAACACTTATGCTCCCACTAGCTTTGACATGTACTCAGAAATCAGCTGGACTTCTAGAAATCAATACTTTATTGACCAAAGTTTAGATTTCTGATACTGGATTGTTTTGATAGAACTTTATCAAAATCATACACCTTCCCTTAGATAGCACACTTGTGTGTCTAAACAATTATGAAGAGGGATGCCATAATCATAATGGTTAGACCTTTTTGCCACTTCTCACAAGTCCAGGTTAGTGTGCCGGTAAACCACACACGCTCCACTAACGACTTTGAGAATGCAAATATCACAATTGCTATCTAACTAAAACCTACTTAGTGAAAGTGTTTCCTCACCATCATTTTCATGAATCGGAGAGAAATCTTATGACACTTAGATTTAATGGTGTATGAGTTCTTATCCATGTGAATTGTCAAAACCATAGTCACAAGAGAAGGATAATGACAAATCCGAACTCATATGGACTGAACTCAATCTTAACTTCTTGCCACCTGGCAGCTCAAGGGCCTGCCATTGCTTCCAAGTTGTTGTGCAACACATTGAGAACTCTAAGAACTCATATGCAAAGCCAACTTTGATTGGAATGAGCACAGAATATGTCAACACGATAGGTTATAAACCTCAAGTTGTGTGCTAGTGAGGAACTTCAGGTTTCATTCTTGATTAGTTCTTGAGACCTTCAAGACCTTTAAGAGTCCCACTGTCCTCTTGACCTATAAGACTCCCTTGTCAAACATCCAAGAGATCGTGCGGATTCTAATCAAGACAAACACTTCACACAATTGGCCTTAGTTGGTCTTTGTTTTATCCAAAACATCACAACTTACCAATTTCAAATGTACAAGAGTAGAAAACTTTTACTCTTACATTTGATAAGTGTTTTTAAACCTTCTTAAGACGTGTCACTCAAATTATAATCTTGGAGTATGACTCTAAGACTTGTATTGGAACGAAGTATGACTCATCTTCTTGATTTAACCATTTCAACAATTCAAGATCCCTTCTTCTTAGTCATAAGAATGCACTAAGACTTCCTTAGAGAACTAATTTTGATATGGTTTGTTAATCATTAAGTTGATCACAAAACTGATACTAAAGTACTATCCCATCTTTTCAGATTTGAGAAACTTTTATCCTTCTGCCTAATTTGATTCTTCTTATTCGCTCTGCTATGCATTGGAACCTTTTCCAATGTCTCAGAGTTACACTTACGCTTGTAAGTATAATCATATTTACTAAGCTTTAGTAAACTATGATGAATAGCCTTATATCTTTTGTGGTGGACTTAATCAGTGCACAAGACTATGTACTCGATCCCTTAGTCCATTACTTGACTCACACATTCACGTGAACAAGTAATCAGTCTTAATTTTCCAATACTTGAAAGTTCTCATTCATCATGCTATAGAACTTGCATGATTCCAAGTCCTGGTCCAATTGAGACTTTGGATGATGAGAGTCTTTCCTTATTTGGTAAATTTATACATTACCACAAATGAAGGAATCAATTTCATATTTCCACTCTTGCTATTAATGCAATCATATAAGCAACAATTTTTCCTCAAATGCCATTGTAAGGATATTTTAAAATAAATAAAACCAAAATTTTTCTATTATTTTAAAACTATGCGGAAAAACTTATCCTTACAATCCATATGAAAACTTGTTGTTATCTATTCCTAAGCAAGATCTCATAACTCCTAAGAAGTAGCTCAAGAATCAAATCTTCAAACTATGCGATAGAAATCCATCTACGCGATCTGATTCAACATATTCTTTCTTTAAGTTTCTTCACTTTTCTTTGATTTTTAAAACATCACCATGTGACCCAGTCACATCATGTATCAAGAATCTCAGAATAGAAACTTAACAGAGTTAGAGTAGTGGACTTTACCTGAAGTAGAGTCAACCTTATTGACTTTAACATCCTTAGGTAAATTTGGCAGCTTCGCAAATAATGACCCTTTCTTTGGCAATATAAACATATGGACCCTTTGATAATGGTACACGGGACTATCACAGACTTAGCTTTTCTCTATACCATTTGTTCAACCGAGTTGACTATGGCCGATCCCTTTCCATTGGGAAGAGAATGCTTTTTCTGTATTTCCAGTGTCACCATTGTCAATGTCCATAAAGTTTCAGGAAGTTGATCTTAACAATAGATAAGATCATTAAGGGTCTTGTCATAGTCTATTTCATAGGTGTCCCAAAGGAACTCACTATGTGACTTAGAAAGTGATTGAACCACCAACTTTCTCAAGACTTTGACACCCAACTCTCCCGGCTTGTCAATATGTGACTACATCTCCAAGATGTGATCACACCTAGACCTTGTCTTGCCAATAGGGTTTGAGTGACCTTAAACTTTTCAAGAACTTGTGGGTTAGGGAGAATAATTGGAGGAGGAGAAAGAAGTATGATATCCATGGGACATCATCTTTATTAGGAAAGCTTGTTTCAAGAGATTTGGGAAGATCATAAATGTCTAAACTAGACATCTTTTGGGAGATATTCAAGATAGTTGATTTAAAGTCCTTAATATGACACCCAATATGAAATATTAAGGCTAGGACCCATCAAACTATTTTATAACTTAGAAGAGGTATGCCGTAATCCAAGCTATAAAACAATTTGAAGGTAGGTGAATGACGATTCACCAATTTCCACCAAGATAAACGAAATGTATTATTAGGTTTTAATTGGTTTTGAAACTCCTAGATCTTTGAGATTCATTGAACTGTTCAATGGCATGTTTCAATCTCGAGTGTGCCCTTCAGGTTTTGTGACTGGGATGCCGAGGATCACAAAACAAGGTGTGAAGTAACCATGCAAATTACTTGGTACCCTTAAGTGTTTACCCGTCAATCAATGTGCCGGTTAACCACGCACGCTCCATCGATACTATGATAAACATTAAGTTACCCTTTGCCTACCTTGTTAAATATGAGTTAGTGTGCCGGTTAACCACACACGCTCCACTAATCGACTTAAACAAAGTGCAAAGTGTAATTTCATGGATTAGCACTTTATTCACATTTTCCTAAGCAACTAAGATTGGGTATTATTAAGAGTTTAGTTACTTAGTATTTATCATTAATACTTTTAATGAAGGGAGAATTATAATCCTGTCAAACCCGTTCGGCTAACGACCCTCCACCAGTCAAGCAAGCGGTAGGTGAGAGTGGACACCCATTAAGTTGCCATTTTATAGGCAACAACCTTATACCCACCTTATAGACCGGCTTCGTGAATGAGGCGTACTAGCGGTAAGACCGACTTTACTCTTATATATATATATATATATATATATATATATATATATATATGTATATATATATATATATATATATATATATATATATATATATTATTAACTTATAATATTATAAAGTATAAGGGTTGAATTTTAACTTTTAAAATTCTAAGGGCTAACTTGGAATTAAAGTATTCATATGAGAAAACTTTACAAATTCCAAAACTTGAGGGCAAGTTTTTGAAACTATTCAAAACTAATTAATTCCATAACTTATGTGTTTAAAGTAGTTTTAATCCAAAAACTCTTCAAGTTCCATAACTTGAGGACAAGTTATGGAAGACTTTAAACTAATAAAAGAATTAACTTTTCTTTATTTTATAACTTATGGAATTAATTAAGGTTACATTTTTTTTATTATTTTTTTTTATTTAATGAAGAGACTCTTGGTCCTCCATAACTTGAGGACAAATTATGGAGTCATAACTCCAATTAATTAGAACTAGACTCTTCATTTTTTTTTGTAACCTTTGCCAATTTTATGAGTTTTATGAGTCTTTAATGTGACTCTTCATGTAACTTGAGGACAAGTTACACAAACACATTTTATACTCAGCTCTTAGATTAAAATGGATTGAAAACAACTATTTCATTCAACTTTTCTATTAATCTAAGAAACTCATAAGAACAAGATAATTCAAATCAAATTTTTTCATGTAATTAGTCTAACCTTTAAACTAATACAAAACATGAATCTATTGACAAGTATCTTTGAAATTGGATTAGCATGAACATTACCACAACAAAAACAAGTTTATAAGTTCAAAAACAACTTAGGGTAATGTTCCTAGTCCATTTCTAGCCAAAAACCTCAAAAATATGTTGTCTGGGGTCCAACTCGGCGAGTTGGATGCATTTTGCCTTGGACTCGGCGAGTCTGCTGGGTAGACAGCAACAAAACTCGATTTTTCAGCTTCCATTGCAGGTATAACAAGAAAACAAGCCTAGGCTCTGATACCACTGTTGGGTTATGAGCATTCTAACACTCCTAAGTGTACATGCAACCCTAAATACCTTGGATCTATGTTTTCTCTATTATACATGCAAATATCAACATCCAAGGTATTATCCTAATCTAGCATACAAAATTATCAATATAACAAGATAGAATACATACCTCTTTGATGTAGAATGTCTTCATGAAGCTTGAGTGCCTAGTGCCCCAAGTGTGACACCTCAAATGGTTCACACAACACCAAATACACTTGGAATAACTTGAGAGAATATACACACTTCATGAAAATCGGCTAGCCCTTTCTTACTCTCACTAGTGGCCGATTTTGGTCAAGAATAAGATCTATATATAGTGTTACAATTAGGGTAAACTCTAATTGTCATGACTTTCCATTTCCTTGGATCCATGGGTTCAAATACACCATGGAGCATCCATGGAGCATCATATGGGTTTTGGCCCAACTAGATAATCCATGGAGCATTAGCCCACTATACAAGTATGGATGATTTACACAATCAACTCATATATTTAATTAGTCTTCTTTTGATCACTTAATTAATCCTAGATTAATTCTTGATCAATACTAATTAAATAATCTTATTATTCTTATTATTAATATACTAGAACTTATAATATATTAATAACCATAAGTGTCTTATTTCTCTCATTATAGTCTATCCAAGTGCATGATGCCATGCAACCCAAATGGACCATGCCGGGTCGGGTCAAGTCTTACCAATTATAGTTATGGACTTAGACATTAATCCAACATCTTTATGGGAGTTGGTGTCGGACCCCATTCTGTTGAGGAGAGGTAGGGCAGCGAGTGATGGGTCGCACTGAGATACTGCTCAAGATGATTGACCACATTCAGCAGGTCAAACAGAGATTACTAACGGCTCAGAGTCGCCAGAAAAGTTATGTGGACAGGCGACGATCCGAGCTTGAGTTCCAGGTTAGGGATTTCATTCTCCTGAGGGTATCCCCGTGGAAAGGGGTGATACAGTTCAGGAAGAGGGGCAAGTTCGGGCCCCGATATATTAGTCCCTTCAGGGTAACCGCTAGAGTGGGAAAGGTAGCAAACCGTTAAGAGCTACCTACGAAGTTAAGCCAGATCGATGATACTTTTCACATGTCCCAATTGAGGAAGTGTGTAGCCGATGAGACGATAGTTGTACCATTAGAGGACATTCATGTGGATGCGAGCCTGAATTATATTGAGAGACCGATCACTATTATGGATCGAAAGGTGAAGTTTTTGAGGAACAAAGAATTACCTCTGGTTCAGGTTCAGTGGCAACATCAGAAGGGATCTAAGATGACTTGGGAACCAGAGTCTGAGATGTGGGTGTTGCATCCGGAGCTATTTGAGGAGCATGACTTCGAGGGCGAAGTCTGATTCTAGTGGGGGACATTTGTAACATCTCGAGTCCAGGTATACCTGGTGAACCTTAATCTATTGAGCTATTGACTATTTCGGTCCTTAATATTAAAAGAGTGAAAACGAGTACGCGGGGCATACCTCAGTTGTACGCTTAGCATACTCGTCATCGTGCATGTGATGCGGAGACCACCTAGTACGCTGGGCGTACTAGGCCTAGAGTGCAGGCCCTAATTTAGGGTGAGTCCTCTATATAAGGGATATGATGGCCACATTTCTGGCCACCATTCCCAGAGAGAAAACCTTAATAGTGCCCTAACCCTCGTTTTAGAGCTTGTGTATGTGTTTGATCCTTGAGAGATTTTGTGTGGTTTTGAAGAGAAGGGGAGGTCTTGAATAAGAAGGAGTTGGAGTCCAAGCTTCTGGATTCGAGAAAATCTAAGTGGGGAGCTTATTGTTGAGGTATAAAGCTTCAGACTTTTCCTCTCTTTTGTTATGAGCATCTTAGTTGAATATTTTAGGGTTTTGTCCTAAAAAGGTGGAGACTTGAGGAGATCTTGAACTCTAGAGACTAGGACCAACCCTTTTGAGTATATGAGTAGTGTAAAGTCGTAATAATCTAATCTTGGTCGTTGAAATCACTCCATGCATGAGTTATGAGCTCCTTGAAGCAAAAGAGTGTATATTTTGGGGTTGGTGACCATTTCAGCCATGCAAAGGCTTAAAGTCACTGCTTATGGGTTAGGAGCCATTAGAGAGTTTCGACCTATGATCTGAGCCAAGGTCTTAACTGTTTAAGACCAAATGCGTGAGAATGAGAAAAATAGAGAGTACGTTGGGCGTAAATCTAGTACGTGCAGCATAGGGGTCGTGCATCCCCGATGCATGCATGGAAGCCGAGTACGTGAGATCGATTACGCGCAGCGTACTCCCTGTCGTTGACTTTTGTTGACTTTTAGGGTTTGGTCAAATGTCAGGACTATTAAATCTATGGAGGGGTAACATGATCTTTTACCCTTCTGGGAGTTTCAAAAAGGTTATTCTAGCTTCTTGAGGGCCAATATTAGTTAGGGATAACTATTATGTGTTAGGCGGAGTCTAGACCGGTGGGTAGAGTTTGTGATTTCCGAGTACGAGGTTTTCACTAGCAAGCTTACGAGGTGAGTCTTCTGACTATACTTACCTTGAGTGGTAGCTTATGTGTGACCAGAGGGTCTTATGTGTATGTGTTGTGTTTAGGGATATCCAACTATTTGTTTTGTGATATGCATACAGTGTGTTATACCGAGTTACTGAGTTGAGGGACTAGTAGGTCCAACTAAGTTGTGGGACCAGAGGGTCCCACTGAGACACATTGACCGGAGGGTTTTATTGAGTTATAGCATCGAGTGGCTGTTGAGCTGTGTGTGGTATTTTGGGGAACTTACTAAGCTTTATGCTTACTGTGTTATGTGTTATGTGTTTCAGGTAGTTCTGTGGATCGCAGCAAGGCACCAGCATGATTGTACACACTAGCGAGATATGTTTTTATGATTCTGGTATTGTGATTTACATTGTGAAATGATTGACATTTTAGATACTTGTGTTTTTTTTAGATTGTGAAATGAGAATTTAATGTGTTTTGAAAATGAAAATTTTGTTTGATAATTTACGTTGTTACAAGTTGGCATCAGAGCCTTGGTTTGAGGGATTCGAATGCACCTTCGGGTGTGTTTGGACTCAAACTGAGGATTTGAGAAAGATTTTTAAAAGAGATAAATTTGTCTAAAAATGAGTAAGATTTGTGAGAAAACGAGCTGGAGCTGTGTGTACAATCATCCAGAGCCCGAGCGGTGATTTCCCAAAATACGCTTATTTTGTGTTAAGAGATAGTTATGATATATTATGCGTGCTAGAGAATAGGCTATGTATTTCATATATTAGGACTAGGATGGCCTGATTTATGATGCCTTAGCCTAGGGATTTCTGCTATCCGTGATTTTATTTAAGTATGAGTATTGAGCAGGATCGAGCATATGAGAGGTCTACTATGAGAGTAGCTAGTGAGGTATAGAGTACTTGCAACTAGGATCCAAGGAGGAGGACTTGGGGTGAATGCAGATGCAGTGTGGAAGGTATATTGGGCCTGTACTACTGGAAACACCGGATCTGTGAGCAGTCCAAGTAAGAATCCTTAGGATGCTAGGGAAAAAGTAGGGACAGGTGATCAAGTGTGAGAATACTCGAGCGAGTCTCTGATGATTTTGTGTTGTGTTTCAGAGACATCATGGTGAGTACACACCACAACCCTAGAGCCAGTGGGATTAGCGATGAGGAGATACGAAGGATGATCCATGAGGAGGTGGCAGCAGCTATCCGAGCAGAGATTCCAAAGATGTTTGGGTCTATCAAGACCACCCTGGTGGAGAGATATGATGAGCGATACACAACTATCACTGAGGTTGCTGCTGCCGCGACCACTACAGTCATCGCCGCTTCTAGGCGTTAGGGAGGTGACTCGTTGTTGTTCCAAGAGTTCAGTAACACGAAGCCAACATAGTTTGATGGGATGCAGGATCTTAATTCTGTAATGAGGTGGATCTCTGATATAGAGGGGTGTGTTTACATGTGTTCATACCCCGACTACTTGAGAGTTCGGTTTGCACTAAACCAACTTCTCTTGGGAGCGAAGGACTGGTGAAAGTTTGTGACAGCTGGTTTTACCCATGCAGATCATGCTGCAGTGTCATGGGAGAGGTTTGTTCAGAGGTTCCGAGATGAGTATGCTCCCCCGGTGGAGAGGGAATGTTTGGCACATGAGTTTCTGTCTCTTAAGCAGAAGACATAATTAGTGATTGAGATTTCGAGGATGTTCCATGAGAGGGCGATGTTTTTCCCTGAACACGTGTTCGCTGCACAGGTACGTGTGAGTCGATATATGAGTATAATGAGGTGGGACATACAAGAGTTCGTGGATAACTTATCGTACAGGACATTGGCTGAGCTTCAGGCCAATGGCTCTCTTTTGTTATGAGCATCTTATTTGAGTATTTTAGGGTTTTGTCTAGAAAAGGTGCAGACTTGATGAGATCTTGAACTCCAGAGGCTAGGACCAACCCCTTTTCAGTATATGAGTAGTGTAAAGTCATAAAAATCCAATCTTGGTCGTTGAAATCACTCCATGCATGAGTTATGAGCTCCTTAAGGCAAAAGAGTATATATTTTGAGGTTGGTGACCATTTCAGCCATGCAAAGGCTTAAACTCACTGACTTTATAGGTTAGGAGCCATTAGAGAGTCTGGATCTATGAGATGAGCCAAGGTCTTAACTATTTAAGACCAAATGAGTGGGAATGAGAGGCGTAAATCCAGTACGCACGGTGTAGGTGCTGCGCATCCCTGATGCCTGCATGGTAGCCGAGTACGTGCAACATAGAGATCGAGTACGTACAGTGTACTCCCTGCCATTGACTTTTGTTGACTTTTAGGGTTTGGTCAAATTTGAGGACTATTAAACCTATGGAGGGGTAAACTAGTCTTTTACCCTTCTGGGAGTTTCAAAAGAGTTAGTCTAGCTTCTTGAGGGCCAATATTAATTAGGGATAATTATTATGTGTTAGGCGGAGGCTAGACCGGTGGGTAGAGTTCGAGATTTCCGAGTACGAGGTTTTCACTTGCTAGCTTACGAGGTGAGTCTTCTGACTATACTTACCTTGAGTGGTAACTTATGTATGACCAGAGGGTCTTATGTGTTTGTGTTTTGTTTAGAGATATCCTGCTATTTGTGTTATTGATATGCATATTGTGTATTACATTGAGTTGTTGATTTGAGGGACTATTGGGTCCAACTAAGTTGTGGGACCTGAGGGTCCCACTGAGACACATTGACTGGAGGGTCTTATTGAGTTATAGCGTCGAGTGAGAGTTGTAATGTGTGTCGTATTTTGGGGAAATCACTAAGCTTTATGTTTATTATGTTATGTGTTATGTGTTTTAGGTAGTTCTGAGGATCGTGGCAAGGCAACGACATGATTGTACACACTAGCGAGAGATGTTTTTATGATTCTGAGATTGTGATTTACATTGTGAAATGATTGACATTTTAGATACTTGTGTTTTTTTTAGATTGTGAAGTGAGAATTTAATGTGTTTTGAAAATGAAAAATTGTTTGAAAATTTACGTTGTTACACATGAAGGGTTTTAGAGCTTCTTCATATAGCTTAATGACGAGTTACTGAAACAAAAAGGTGCCCATTTATAGCACTATATTATTAGGTTATATAGTTAGGGAAAACCTCTTAATAACAATGTACAATCTGGTTCCTTTAATATCAATGTATTACATTTTTTTTACATAATGTTATTGGATTAAATTGATTGTTTTTGGATATAAGTGTTTCTATAGTTTTTTATTATGCGTAAAAGAGTATCGTAAAGGCATGTTGTATATGCATATCGTAAATGGTTGCTGAAGTTTATGACATGCAAATGCGTGTCATCTTCATTTATGACATGGGCTTTAATGATACGCAATGCGTGTCCTAAAGGTGCGTCATAAGGTTACTACACGCTAATGCGTGTCGTCTTCCTTTATGACAGGGCCTTCCTTGATACGCATTGTGTGTCGTAACTGAGTGTCGTGAATGTGTGTCGTAAATGCACATTATAAATAGACGACATGCAAAAGCGTGTAATCTCTCGTTATGACAGGGCCTTCCTTTACACGCATTTGCACGTCGTCTGAGAGTTTTATGACATGCATTGTGCGTCGTAAAAGGGTGATTTTTCTAGTAGTGAATGTTAGGTATTTATAAGTTTTACAACAAAACTATTTTCAACAAAAAATTGAGTTTTAACCGGTAAACGGTAACCGGTTAACGGTTTTATAAATATCTATTTATAAACATCTTATATTACCTTTTAAATATTTTTTACTCAAACTCCAAGTGATATTATCTTATGAAAAAATATTATTTGACATGTAAAAACCATTTTTATACATAAAACATAACATACATTTAAAATAAAGTAAACATCACATGCATTTTAATGTGTATAAACCAAGCCATGTCTAGTAATAATTTTTGTCAGCCATCACAAGAATTATTAAGTCTATCCTAAAAGACTTAAGGGACACTTCAAAAGGTCTTCAAGCTTCCACTTGCCAAGTCAACTCTTGCTTGCAAAAGGACTTCAAATCATGTTGTGAAAGTTGCAACACTTAAACCATTAAGACTATAACTAAGCCTAAAACCAAAAGTGGAAGCTTGTGGTTGGGATTATGGCCTTAAATGGTTAAGTCATCTTCAAGGAGGTCATTTCTTCCTCTTGTTACATTTAGAAAAATACAACTAGACTAGCTAATTTATTACAACAAGTCAACAAATAAAAAAATACCTATTTATCTATTAGATCTTGTGAATAAATAAATATATATCAACTAAACACAACACAAAGGTCCAAAGAGCTTGTTTATACACAACATGTCAAATATTATAACAAACAACTCTTTGTTTTTCTAAGTCAACTTTTATATAACCAAAATGTATGAAAAACGGTTATATATAAAAATTAAAAAAAAAAAAAATTAACCACGAAATTGCCACAAAAGACAAATATGGATTTTTCTTAACCAAAAGAAATTCATGCTTGTTTTCCAAAAACCAAAGATTATCAAACATAAAAAAAATCATTCTAACATATAAAAGATGAATCTGATACCAATGTTGGGTTTTGATACGAAATATAAGTTTGTTTTTCACAAAAACCGATAACGGAAGACTTTAAAAATAACAAGTTTATTTTATTTTTTAAACAAAACCAAACCATCATGGATCCATTTACAGAGGTTAGAATGAAATAAAAAACAACCATTGGATCTTTTAAAGATAACCTTTGAAGCCTTTGAACCCCCTTGGTTTTAGGGTGTTAATAAAGATGTAAAGATCAAAGAACATGATCTTCTCTATAAGTATCCACCATCAAGATTAAGGCAATTGGAATGCTAGTTCCTTCTTGTATAAATTACTTCTTAAGCCCTTGAGTGCTTAACTCAAATAAGCACTAAAGGAGAAACACTTTGAACCACCAAAGACTTGAATGATCTTCAAAAGAAAAACAAGAGAAGTGGCTCCATGCTACTTACGGTTTTGGTGAGAAGAAAGGGAGAAGAAGAGAGTGTTTCACTTATCAAAAACAAGCTCCATGCACTCTCTTATACATTCCATGAAAATCAAAAGCAGCCTCATTTATTAATAAAAAGTAATCACCTTACTTTAGAGGCATGGGGGACAAGGGAAGAAAGGTTGACAAGCAACCTCCCATGCCTTTATGATTTTTGACCATGGGTCTTGGAAGATACAAAAACTGTCTCCAACTTTATTAACCATGGTAGAGTAAGTCTTTAACTTAATCATGGTTAAGCAAAGTATCCAAAAATTTTTACATGACTTATTAAATCATACCATACGATATATTAACTAGTAATACTCTCTTATAATTATTATTTTCACAAAACAATAACTATTCCCTAATTAAAATACAAGAATTGATATTATTTATTAATAATCACATTAATAATAAATATACAAAATGTGCCAACTTGATAAAGGTGTGACCCTAAAGGTTCATATATTATTAGAAATATCACTCCATAATGATTCTTGGGCATATAGATTCAACAACGTAGATGAAAGGTAATACCATATTCATCAAATTACTCTGAAGGCTTGGGTGCCTTAAGACTTACAGCGGCCAAGGGAGCCCCCAACTGTGTAGTTAAAGCCTAACCTTGAATAGTTCGTTGGGTAGAAAATTCTCCTTGATAATCTTGGACTAGGATTTGTGAGGATCAATAGTAATAGATATGTAGGAACGAAAGCCTAAATGGATATAGAATGGTAAACAGTTGGTTTTGCGGGTCTGATAATTAAGGAATATTATCATATCAATATTGTGGGATTGAATCCCTATGTCTCTCATCAAGTTACCCCAACATGACCCACTAAGTTTATATGTGTCACAGGTATGAAGACTTAAACTACTAGAACTTGATTAGGATGTTGAGTGATTAAGAGATAACGTGCAATAGTATTTTGGACCATCATGTCTTTACACTGTAACTTATGTGTCTTTATTGATTATGACATCTTTAGGGTTTTAACATTTTGGAAACAAAAATTTGTAGTCAAAATGATATATTTTTATTGGGATATTCCGCAAATATAAATAAATGATTTTTAAAGCGTAAAGAAAAGTTATAATTGGTTTTGAAAATTAGAGGATGGCACAGTTGGTATCAGGACATTAGTTTAAGCGAACTAAGAATTTGTAGGCTTTCTAGACTTAAACTTAGAGATTAAGAAATGATGGTGAGGTATGTGTCTATGATATTTTAGTTCGTAAACTTGAATAGACACAAGCACTTGGATATTTTACAGTATAGGCATTAAATAATATTAAGTGCTAAAAAATTAATATGTCTAGCATAACGTAGGTTAAATAACCTATTTGCTATATTATGCTTTAGCATACTTTAGAAATTCCTTATGTGTGCTAAATGATATGTACCGCATGCCTTACGTTTTTACCTAGATTTCTATGTACTGGAAAAGTTAAGGTTTGTTGCCGACCTAGTATAAGAAAATATTATGTGTTCAGATTTCTAAATATTTAATTACGGTATTGGAACTAGCATATAACTTTTCGGAGTAATAAAGAGGATTTCACATCGAAATCTCTGTACCTATATTATTGTCTTGGTATACTAAATGCATGGTTGGGTGTATAGAACATAATAACAATCACATGGAGCGGTAGAATCGTCAATAATGAAGGGTCCAACACCTCAGAACATCAGTGCAGTTGTTGTTCAATCCCAATGAATGAAGCTCGGGTGATGATGCAAGAAATGCTCTATCAGCAACGACATGAGCTTAGGGATCTCTTAGCTCATGAACAAGCTAATGCTAGAGGATGAGCACCAGTAATAATGGAACAAGTCAACAACCGAACGATTCCTTCGCATGCCATAATGGTACAGGAAGGAACTAACACTACTAGAAAAATACCCTTTAATGACACGCATTATGTGTCATAAAAGCCACAGATGACATGCAAATGCTTGTCAAGGAAGGCCCTGTCATAAATGAAGATGACACGCTTTTGTGTGTCGTAAACTTATGATGCGCATGTACGACACACATTGTGTGTCAACGAAGGCCCTGTCATAAAGAAAGACGACACGTATTTCCATGTCGTAACCTTACGACGTGTATTTATGACATGCAATGTGTATCATTAAATCCCCTATCATAAATGAACACGACACTCATTTTTCATGTTATAAACTTTAACATACAAATAACGATACACAGTAATGATGTGCATTTACGATACACATTTACAACATGCATTTACGCATAATAGAGAAATAAATATAATACAAAACATTCAATTTCATCTAAATGTCAAAGAATTATCAAAAACATTGTATGTATATTACATGTCAAATGAGGATTCTACCTAACACTTCACATGTATACTTAACAAAAACTTTGTACATATATCAAAAGATGATGCTACCTAACATTTCATTGTTATATCATTTGTAGATACAAAATATCACCGATAAATAAAGGTTGTAACAAAAATTGACCATTCTTAACATATTTCATCAATATCATCATCCGTGTAATGAAGTTTTCAACACCAGACCTAAGAAAAAAACACATATAATGTTTCAGTTGGTTACATAAATCAATCTAGTTAACAAAACATTGGAATATTCATAATACGGAAAAAAAAATATTATGTTAAGTAAATAAACACTAATGTAAGTTTTCTCTTATGTCACAACCTAATACAAAAATAGTTAAATGTCTAAAATAACCTTGAAGGTTGAAACAAAAACATCATAGATATCTATAAATTACTTGTGCACCAATGTTATACTCACTATAATGATAAATATTGAAAGTAAAAGTAACATATTGAATTTAATATATACTTGTTCTTTCTTGTTCTAAAGTTCTATGCCAATTAGATGTTGTTTTGGGGGTTTAATCCTAACACAAACAAACCAACCATTCCTCCAGATGTATAGGTATTAGGATATGTGATAGAGACATTATTAGAAACTATAAATAGTTTGGTATCCCCCATTAAGAAATTAGTCATAATACTATATACTATGGAAATCTTTATGGAAATAGAAACTAGTTTTAGAAATTTGGGACAATCTAGGAAACAAGATAGATAACTTAGCAGCTAGATTGGTATATACTGGACAAGCCTCGTTCACAAAAGGAAAAAATATCATCTCTCTTATGTCTTGTTTAAACATAACAGAAATCAAATCAAATAAAATAAAAAAATATAAAAATATGATTTCAGACAACTACTTGTCTAGGAACTTCTTTAAATACAAATTCTTTCTCCTTATTGCTAAATAATGTATTTTTGTCCTCATTATGTCAAAGAAAACTATATATAGGTATTTCTTTTGGACTTTATGTAAAAAGAATGACTTAATATTTTCATAACTTTTCCCTAGCTTTTTCTATCCTTCCATTTTCACCATTTTTTAAACATCATTACAAAAAAAATAATAATAAATAAATAAAATAAAAACTTCAACATTTACATTTGTTATAGTCTAAGTACACCATTGCTCTAACTGACCTAAACCTCCTTTCATATATTCACGATTTCTGAAGGTGCAACACTCTAGTTGTGTGCAAAGGTTGCATCGCATTGCATAATTAAAATTGTTGCTTCTTTTTTGACAGGAATTGTACTTGGACTCAAAAAAAAACAAGAACTTTTATTGATGTGTATTTAGTGTATTTATCTCCCCAACATCACTTTCTGTACTTTGTGAAAGCTTTTCATCATCTATCCATTGTGTAGTAAGAACTTTTTTTGATGTGTATTTAGTGTAAGTCTTCGGTATCACAACCTGGAATAGGACAACTTATTAATATGTAATTATGTATCCTTCAAATAGACATAAAATGCATTCGATTAAAGGTAAAAATATGTTCCATTTTTACCCTCATTAATATAGTCAAGCTCCTCAAAGAAACGGGCAGCCCATTCATCAACTAACCCAACAACATCCAAAGATATCTATAAATGAAACAAACAAACAGTCAAATGTCATAAAGCAATTGTTTTCTACCCTCGGATAATCAAGAAAAATAGAAAAAGGAACATTATTTGGACAAATATTACATGACGAAAACGTCGAAGAGTCAATCGTAATTTCCTTATGATGAATAAATCAATTGTTACTGTTTCAAGTACATAAGGCCATTGTACCTTAGCATCAACTGAATCCCCATTTTCCTTTAATCTGCCCTTATACACCTGCCTAAGTGAGGCTGCTGCTATAGGAGAAGTTGTGAGTACTGAGTAGATGTTTTTCCATGGATCTCCAAGTTCCTCTTCTGGAAGTACCATGGCCATATCATATGGATACGATGGGACCTTATCATAAAGCTATTGTAGCTCAGTCATTGCAGCAGGGGACAATATGTTTGGCCTAACGGTCAATGCTTTCCCAAGTTTGATGTATGCGGGACCAAAAGAGGTTACAATTTCCGTCAACTCAATTACCCGAGAAAGTTCATTCTGATCAACATAACAAAAAACAACACAGAAGTAAGAATTAAAGGGAAGCAGCAAACATCACAATCTATATTATCCTCATATTAAGAAGCGACAAGGTATATGGTTTTTATTATTTCACATAGATCAAATTCATAGAATAGATGTGCAGAGTGCAGAAAGCATGATAGATCAAACTCACCTCTTTAACCTTCCTATTTATGACATCCCAAGAAGACGTGAAAGAAATCCTCTTACAACAGACGTCAGTTGAATGATACGTGTGGCAACAGCTCATGGCCTTTTACCCCAATATGCTGAGATGCTAGGAGGATCATATATCATCATCAATAATTTGCTACTTTCATCGTTCTGAAAAAAGTATATAGAAAATCAAGAAATTTCAATTTAAGAACATATATGTTCATACTGATTAACAGTTCTAAGTTAGAAATTCTTATTTATAAAAAGTTAAGAAATTATTGAATTGAAGAAAAAGTGATGGATTGCGAATAAGACCTCGACAAGGCGAAGTTCAACATCGTCGGCAGAAAACTGGGAATCGTTTTAATTTTAACACCTAAGCCCTTTCATAAGTGATGTCAATTGCTTATTCTCTTCCATCTGAGCCCTAACACTTTTAATCTCTTGTGAAACTGTCTCCATTCTATGCAGACAATAACAATTCAAATTTGAAACATGAATATTTCTTCACAGAAAGAAAACAGAACTAATAACTTACATATAAGCATTGAAAGCAAATATTAATGTACAATGGAAGTTCCATTGATTGAAGATCCATTGATGGTTCTTGATGTTCTAGGATCGGCTACCATGGGCTTCGGTTCAGTTGTGATAGAACGAGTCACTCCATTTCATCGCTTAACCCTAACAATGTTCAAAAAGGAATGGCAACCTACAGTGGATCTAGTATTGAAATCGTTAGAAGCTAACAAGCGAATAAGGGAGTCGATTTTGCAATAGGTATGAGAGGCTGCTTCCATGGAGAAATTTGAGAGCAAAATTGAATTAAAATAGGTGAAGTTCAACGGTGTATGTACGTATGTAGGTGTATTTTGACAATTTATAAAATGGTGACAAGGTACACCAGAGCACTGGTACCAACATGCTCAGCAATGTGGCTTTTTTAATTTTTTGGGTTTCTTATCGAAGCAGGGAGGTCGATAGATGTTTTCAGACTAAAATCAGAGATTAGAGATCCAAATATGAGAGAATCACAGAAGCGTGACATGTGGATTGGGTTTTTAGGGTTCAATGGTGGAGGCGATGGCTTAAGGTTTTCAGAGAGAAGGAATGGAGATGCAGAGGAGAGTGCAGAAGCGGGGTAGTTCAAAATTTTAGAATTTTAGAGGATTTCATTTCCCCCCATTAAAAATGCAGGTTTGAGTAAAAAAAATTAAAGTGACATTTGTAGATGACAAACATTTTAGATAACTGCCCTCCATGTTTGTATTTTTTTGTTGAACATTAATTTTAAAGCACACAAAAATGCATGTCTTCTATCCTTCAAATTTTTGAAAGATGACATTATTTTTAGGACACAAAAAAATGTGTATCGTGAATCATTGTGTGTCATTAAAGGGCTATTTTCTAATAGTGTAATGGTAACTTGGAAAGTCATCAAGGACCAGAGCAAGTAGAGGTCAAGAGAAATGCTGAACCCAGAGGCTACTGCAAGTCTCACGATTTCATGAGTTGCAAGCCATCATCATTTAACGGGAAGGAAGATCTCATAGGATTAATTGATTTGATATTGGAGATGGAGTCGACTTTCATAACGTATGGATCCAGTTACAAGCTACAAACCACCTATTTTGTGAGTGTTCGATTAGGTGTCTAAGCCCATTACAATTATTGGTATGTACTTGACTTGAGAGTAGCATGGTCCATTTGGGTTGCATGGCACTAGAACAATTTGAAGGATAGCTAATTGAGAAAAGGTTATTTATGGTTTATTAATATATAATTAGTTCTAATATATTAATATGAAATCATATTATTTAATTAGTATTGATCAATAATTAGTTTAGAATTAATTTTGTGATCAAAAGAGACTAATTAAATATATGGGGATTGATTATGTAAATCATTCATTCTTATAATGTGGGCTTGTGATCCATAGTTCCTTATGATGGGCTAAACCCATGTAGTTACCCATGGATGATCCATGGAGTGAGGAATATGGAAATTCATGCATATTAGGGTTTGAATGGTGTAACCCTAATCAAGCCACACTATATAAGAACCCCATTAGCTCATGAAATCGGGACTAGTGGAAACACAAGAGGGTAATCCGATTTTATGAGTGCAAGTGACATCTTCTCAAGTTCCTCCATTTGTTGGTGTTGTATGATTCCATTTGAGGTGAAACACTTGGGGCACTAAGTTATTAAAGGTCCAAGGTTTTAACTACACTAAAAGGTATGTCATCTAACTTGTATTTCATGTTGTTTATACTCTATTGTATGCTAGTTAGGATGATGCTTTGGAATATTGAATGTATGCATGTATAATAGAGAAAACATAGATCCAAAGAATCTAGGGTTGCATGTACGCTATAGGAGTGTTAGAATGCTTAAAAACCTTCAGTGGTATCAGAGCCTAGGGTTGTTTTCAATTATACTTGATGCTACTTGTTGTTAATTCTTTAAAAATCGATTTTTTTGGTTGTGTAGACAGTGGACTCGCCGAGTCCACCAACCAAGTCGCCGAGTTTGCTCTTGCACTCGACGAGTTGGTGCTCCAGAGTGCAATTTTTTGACTTTTAAGGCCGGAATTGGACTAGGATCATTACCTTAAACTGTTTTCGAACTTATAAACCTATTTTTGATGTAGTAATGATCATGATTATCCAATTAAATAGATAATTTTCAAAGTTTCATGTTTTTTATTAGTTTATATGGTTAGGCTAATTGCATGAAATTTGTTTGATATGAATTGTCTAGTTCTTATGAGTTTAATTTTGATCATAGATAAATTGATTATTTTGTAAGTTACAATTTTGATCTAAATGGTTTCTGATGAATTCCTTAAATTTTCCTCAAGTTATGGAAAATGAAAAGTCTCTTTTTAAATGTCATCATAAAATAGATTTATGTCTTCCATAACTTGCACTCAAGTTATGGAACTTGAAAGGTGATACATAAATATTTTTATGAACTCCATAACTTGTCCTCAAGTTATGAAATGTCAAGAGTCTTTTTCATAAAATCTTTATTAAACTCATAAGTTATCGATGCCAAAAGTTTTTGAAAAGTTCAAAACTTGCCCTCAAGTTTGGGCATTTTTTAATATAGAGTCTTCTTTTGACACATTTAGTTCCAAACCCTAGAATCTTAAAAGTTTAAAATTCAATCCTTATACTATTATAATATTATAGGTTTAATATTTATACATATGTATAAGAGTAAAGCAAGTCTTACCGTTAGTAGGCCTCATTCACGAAGTCGGTCTATAAGGGGGTATAAGGCTACTGCCTATAAAATGGTTGTTTAATGGGTGTCCACTCTCACCCACCGCTTCCTTGACTGGTGGAAGGTCGTTAGCCGAACGGGTAGGATAGGACTCAAATTCTCCATTCATTAAATGTATAATGATAAGTATAAAGTAACTAAACACTTATAAATTCTGAATCTTAGTTACTTTAGGAAAATGTGAATATGGTGCTAACCTAAGAAATTGCACTTTGCACCGTGTTAAGTCGTTAGTAGAGCGTGAGTGGTTAACTGGCAGACTAATATGGATTGATAATGCATGGAAAAGGGTATCTTGATGTTAATCATAGATCAATGGAGCGTGTGTGTCTAACCGGCACATTGATTAGGTGGTTGTAACATTGGGTGTTCTAAGCTAATTTGCATGGTTATTCACACCTTGTTTGTGATCCTTCGCATCCCATTCATAAACTTGAAGGTCACAATCGAGATTTAAACATGTCATTGAAAGTTTCAATGAATCTCAAAGGATCTAGGAATTTCAATTCACTTAAAACCTAAAATTCTTTTTCATTTTTCTTGGTGGAAATTGGTAAATCATCATTTACCTACCATCAAATAGTTTACAATCGGATCACAGCGTCCGTCTTCCGAATTGTAAATTATTGTGTTGGGTCCTAGCCTTAATATTTGATTTGGGTGTTATATTAAGGACTTAAATCAACTAACTTGATTTTTCTCCCATTGTATATGTCTAGTTCAGACAACTATGGTCTTCCCAAATCTCTTGGAACTAGCTTTCCTCTTGAAGATGATGTCCCACAATATCATGCTTCACTTTTTCCACCTCCTCTAATTATTCTCCCTAACCCATAAGCTCGAAGATTTGAAAAATTCAAGGTCACTCAAGCCCTACTTGCAATGAAACACGAAGATGGAAGATCTGTCTATACTCACATCTTGGAGATAAAGTCACATATTGACAGCCTGAGAGCATTGGGTGGTGTTGTCTCAAGGAAGTTGGCTATTGACTGGGTTCTTCAATCCCTTTCTGAGTCATATAGTGAGTTCAATAAGGACTACTATATGACAGACCACGACATGACCCTTATTGACCTTACCTATTTGCTTGTTGTTGCTGAATCAACAATGATATGGCACACTGGAAAATCAAATTTGATTGGAAGATCTACATCTCAAACTTTCATGGACATTGAAAATGGTATCATTGGTAGTCCAAAAAAGATTTCTCTTCCCAACCGAAAGGGATTGGCCACAGTCAACCTAGTTGACCAAAAGGAAAAAAGAAAGGATAAGTCTGAGATAGTCTCATGTACCATTCCCAAAGAGTCTATATGTTTCTATTGCCAAGAGAAGGAGCAATAGTTGTCAAGCTGCCTTGACTACCTGAAAGATCTGGGAGAAGGTAGAATCAAAATGTCTGACTCTGCTTCAGGTAAGTCCACTATCTAACTTTGTTAAGTTCCTAATACTTGATTCTTAATACATGTTGTGACTAGGTTGCATTTTGATGTTTATAGGCTCATGCAAAGGGAATGAAGCTTAAAGGAAGACTATGTTGAATCTGGTCACGAAGATGGATTTCAATTGCATGTTTCGAAGATCGGATTTTTGAGCTGTTGCTTAAGGGTTATGATAGATTGCTAGGAAATATGTAATAACATAGTTTTCATTTGTAATTGCACTGTAAGGAAAAACTTTTTGCATTTTATAAATAAATAAAATTTTATTTTTATTTTTATCTTATATCTCCTTACAATGGCATTTGTAAAAACTGGATGTTTGTATGTTTCTATGTTAGCAATATGTAACACCGTAAATTTCAAGACAAAATTTTCATTTAAAATAATCATTTTATTCTTAGATACACTTGTTTAAAATCTCATTCATAGTCGATTTACAAAACATGACTCCATTTTCACTTGCATAGAAAACCAGGATCCTCCAAAATATGACTCTTTCTCTGGTGTGTACAATCAAGCCGGTGTCGTCCCGTGATACTGAAAGAAACCTGAAAAACATCACACAAAACACTATAAGCACGAAGCTTAGTGAGTTCCCCAAAATACCACACATAACACATATTAGCCACTCGAGGCTATAACTCTATGGGTCCGTGCACCCAAACTCTGTGAACCCTCAGGTTCTAACTCTGGGAACCTTCCGGTTCCAACACATCACGTACATATAACATACAAATACTCTGATCACATAACTCTGGTTACCTACTCAAGGTAACATACAAATACTCTGATCACATAACTCTGGTTACCTACTCAAGGTAAAGTATAGTGAGAAGACTCACCTGGCAAGCAGAAAGCAGATATCCCCACACTTGAATCTCGAACTCGCCACCGCCTAACACGTAAGGCAAATACTCTCATGAATATAACTCTCGAGACTAGAATAAATCCTCTCATAACACCCTCTTATGGGTAAAAGACTATTTTACCTCTCTCTTGGCCCAAAGGCCACATCGCTGACCAAACCCTAAAAGTCAACGGCCAACCCTTGGTTGAAATCAAATTCCTCAGTCTAAGTCAACCCCTAACTGACCCTACTCGCCGAGTCACTCTTTCCCAATTTACTCTTTTAGCCCTTCAACTCTACTCTTGATATTTCGGGATGTTACAATTCTCCCCCACTTAAATTAGGCTTCGCCCTCGAAGCCTACAGCAACTCAACTCCAGAAATACTCCCACAACGTGCCACCTGGCCTTAATCGGACCAGATCTCACAAGGCATACGCATCGAAACTCGAACACACTTTTCCTTTCCTTACGGTGTCCTGACCACTGTCTCGAACCGGGCACCGGATGTACCCTCTAATAACCACACTCAACGATCCGAGAATTACCTATGAAACATCACTGACCCAAATCTCAACAATCACTCGACCCATAAGGGTTAGAAGCCATGAACCATCGGATCCCCGATCCGAATCTCATTCTATCCAATCCGTGACGACAGAAAGGCCCACTCTTCAATCCCAGAGCAACTCTCATGAGTCCTCTTCTTGCAATCAAGCACCCAAGCCGCACCAACCTTCGCACCCTCGGGTTAGGAGAACCCGTCGCATTGATGACATCTCTAACATCCCCAGGAGACACCACCACTACGCACATGGCCCTTGATCAGAATCAAGCTGGGAGTCCCAGACTCCATCCCTACATCCATCCTGAGACTCTTGGCTCTACACCAGCGGAATCCCTTCCGCATCCTCAGCAGACATCCCATCATGATGTCATTCCATACCACTGTCGCAGACACAATGTTCGACCATCATACTCCAAATCATCCATTCTCACTACAACTTCCACTTCCGCGAATCGACACTTTCCTCAGCAAATGAGGGTCCGACACTTCCTCCCATACAACAGCACAAAGGGTGGCATACCAATGCACTAATGATGGCTGTTGAAATAGGATAACTCAACCAAGGATAAATACGTGCCGCAACACCCTCCAAAATCTAATGCACATGCCTGAAGCATGTCTTTGAGCATCTGAATCGTTCACTCCCTCTGAGGTGTCCTCAGACATCATCATGATAGGCTCTAGCTCGTCTCATATCCCTCTTCGAGACTGGTCACCAGGTCAGCTTTTGACTCCACAACTGAGCCTCCAAAGGTCACCCAAATCATGATCCAAATATCCCACTAACTTCCTCCCCGTGACCACTATCCCGGCCCCGTGACATGCAAGTCACGAAACTCTCTTTTCCTTATGCAAGAAAGTACAATCCAACCGAGGATCGTCTCCACTCTGATCTCTGCTTTCTGCTGCGCATATCCCTTGCGCATCTCACCACATTCCCCGACAGAGACGGGGACCCCAGTCTCGCCCCCGGTCCAACATCCAGGCTCCAAAAACTCAATACTAGGGCTACTCAAGCCCAAAACTCTTCCACATCATACACTGATCGGAGAACATTCCATCATCACACTCTCTTGCCATCTAGTGATCACTACGGCTCCCCGCGGTATCACAACACCCTCTGACTAGTGAGTACTACGGCTCCCCGCAGTATCACAACACCCTCTGACTAGTAAGTACTACGGCTCCCCACAGTATCACAACACCCTCTGACTAGTGAGTACTACGGCTCCCTGCAGTGTCACAACACCCTCTGACTAGTGAGTACTACGACTCCCCGCAGTATCACAACACCCTCTGACTAGTGAGTACTACGGCTCCCCGCAGTATCACAACACCCTCTGACTCCACTAGTTCGTGCTCCATAGACTATCATAGGCGGCTACCCATACTCGTCTCGAATATTCATCACAGACTCTGGAGGCAATCATCATAACAGATGCCAACCCTTGCGAAGATCCACTCTCCCAAGTAATCTCCCTGGATGCCCATACTCGAAGGCTCTCACTAGATCCATAGATACCTGATATACCACAAGTCGTCTCAACTCAAGATTCACGAATAACTTTGAAATAAAGATATCAATACCCGTATACCTCGGAACACTCCCACCGAACATCACAAGATCCTGCCACAACCACAAATCTCCTGCTCCAAGCACCATATAGATGCAATAATACATTCCCTCTGAACCCCATAAATAGATCTTCATTTTTCCCAAGTTGCAACTTTGGTGTATTCAATTTCTCAATTGCAATACAAAGAAATGCTAACGCTACGAAATACGCTGATAATTCTCCGAAACCCTTTTTTCCCGCCGCTCAAAATCCAATCAAGGATACACATACCGACCCGGGAGTTGGCTGCCCAATCATTCTTTATCTACTTGCCCCAACACTGACCAATACCAGATTCCTGACTAATAAACACCTGTCGTGGAGACATTCATCCTTCTCAAACAAGTACTTCCCGCATTAACTCACTCTGACCCCTTTCCTCGATCACCGACATCTCTGGTCTCATGATTTCTTACTGCATATCTCTATACTCCACTTATAACTGCTCTTGACAAATCTCTGCTTTCTTACATACGGCACCCGGTTCTCCCCCACTTAGGGTTCGAACCATCACCAAATAGCACGCAACTAACCCATAACCATATTCTTCAGCAAAATCGCACCTACCCCCGGAAAGTGCTACACAACGCCCGATAATCCCCCCTTAAGGAAATGAATTTACCTCATATACTCTGAACCTCTGGTGAACTCCTCAAGAACTTCTCGTCACGTCTGCCTCTAGTTGTTCCAAATCTCGTACCAATTTAGTACCAAACAACTCAACTGCTCGATAACATCCCTGGCTCGTAGACTAAACCATAAAATCATCGTACCCTCACCTCAACTCATTAACCAACGCTCCAACACCGGGATTATCCCAAGAACAGGAACCCACTCCCAAATTCAACACCCCATGGATAGAAAACTCTCGGCACCGCTGAACTCGACTGAACTCCCCGCTGATACCACTACCGTACACCCGACTAAACTCAATTAGGTATAGCGTGGCCCTCGACTATCCCAGTCTCAACTGACTATCTGCTCATGATAGATCACTGCATCACGGAACACATGCTACCTGATACTCTGGTGGGAAATCATCATCAATGACGACCTGCAGGGTTTACTCCTAAACTCAAAACCAAAACATCATGCTTCTCATATTTTTCACACGAGCATAATCAGTACCTCCCAGATCATAGGAGGTGACATCTCCTTTATCGACTGATCGCCCAACTTAGATCAAAATTCTCCCTTCTCACTGACTCCTTACTAAAATACTCTGAGGGGCTCTCGATCTCCCTCTCAAGGGACGCCTCTTCGAACTTACTCGTGACCGAATAACCGGAGAACCACAAACATCATTCACTACGAACCATGGTACTCATTCCATTACATCTCTTCTCAATATGCCCCGGTGTATGGTACCCTAACCATAACATCACTCCCCAATCCGCTCCGATGTACGATACCCAGACCATAACATCACTCCTCAATCTGCTCTGATGTATGGTACCCGAACCATAACATCACTCCTCAATCTGCCCTGATGTATGGTACCCGAACCATAACATCACTCCTCAATCTGCCCTGATGTATGGTACCTGAACCATAACATCGCTCCTCAATCTGCCCTGATGTATGGTACCCGAACCATAACATCACTCCTCGATCCGCTCTGATGTATGGTACTCAAACCATAACATCACTCCTCAATCTGTTCTGATGTATGGTACCCGAACCATAACATCACTCCTCAATCTTCCTTGATGTATGGTACCCGAACCATAACATCACTCCTCGATCCGCTCCGATGTATGGTACTCAAACCATAACATCACTCCTCAATCTGCTCTGATGTATGGTACCCGAACCATAACATCACTCCTCAATATGCCCTGATGTATGGTACCCAAACCATAACATCACTCCTCGATCCGCTCCTTAGAACCTTCATAATACTCCCTGTATCAAGTATGGGTCCTCTGCTTTCAGTAGTACGGGCCCATACTACCTGCCACATCTACCCATACTTTCCACACGGACCATCCCAGAGCTTCTAAATAGCTGCTCGACCTGCTCTTTCACCAATCCCATCGCACGTGCTCGCTCCCCAGCGAAATTCTCTATTCTACAAGCGCACTCATCTGGATAGGGTTACTCCCTAGGCTCTTCCGTTGTCCACCCACTTCTTTGCTATCAGCTACTGAAGAGCTCCTAATGATGCCAGCTATCTACCTCCTGAATATCGTCATATTCACTTGGTAGCTGACTCCCATCATCGAGAGTTCCACAAAGCACAAAGCAAGCAGCATTCGAGCATCGAAGAATACATAGGACTCCCTCTCTGTGATAACTCCACCTTCTCGACTCATCCTCGAAAGTACCACCGAACTCTGTAACTCTACCCCTCATGGGTTCTAACTGGATACTCTCACTCATCACATACTCAAAAGCATAACACCTATAACAACGAGTCCTAGGCTAAAACATCACAAATCAGGCCACTCTAGTCCTAACATATGAAATACCTAGCCTGTCTCTAGCATGCAATAATATCTCATAAAGTGCATCATACATATCTCATAACACAAAAATAAGGGTATTTTGGGAAATCACCGTTCGGGCTCTGGCTGATTGTACACATTGCTCCTTCTTGCTTTCTCTTTGAACTTTTATTCATTTTTAGAAAATTATTTCCTTAAAACTTTTCTTACTTCCTCAGTTTGAGTCCAAATTTACCCGAAGGCGCATCCGAATCCCTCAAACCAAGGCTCTGATACCAACTTATAACACCGTAAATTTCAAGACAAATTTTTCATTTAAAATAATCATTTTATTCTTAGAAACACTTGTTTAAAATCTCATTCATAGTCGATTTACAAAACATGACTCCATTTTCACTTGCATAGAAAACCAGGATCCTCCAAAATATGACTCTTTCTCTGGTGTGTACAATCAAGCCGGTTTCGTCCCGTGATACTGAAAGAAACCTGAAAAACATCACACAAAACACCGTAAGCACGAAGCTTAGTGAGTTCCCCAAAATACCACACATAACACATATTAGCCACTCGAGGCTATAACTCTATGGGTCCATGCACCCAAACTCTGTGAACCCTCAGGTTCTAACTCTGGGAACCTTCCGGTTCCAACTCTATAAACATGCACAACATAAATCACATAGAAATAATGCAGTACAACACATCACGTACATATAGCATACAAATACTTTGATCACATAACTCTGGTTACCTACTCAAGGTAAAGTATAGTGAGAAGACTCACCTGGCAAGCAGAAAGCAGATATCCCCACACTTGAATCTCGAACTCGTCGCCGCCTAACACGTAAGGCAAATACTCTCATGAATATAACTCTCGAGACTAGAATAAATCCTCTCATAACACCATCTTATGGGTAAAAGACTATTTTACCTCTCTCTTGGCCCAAAGGCCACATCGCTGACCAAACCCTAAAAGTCAACGGCCAACCCTTGGTCGAAATCAAAGTCCTCAGTCTAAGTCAACCACTGACTGACCCTACTCGCCGAGTCAACCCTGTGACTCGTCGAGTTCCCATAATCAGAACTTCACTCAATCTGCGACCTAACTTGCCGAGTCACCCCAACACTTGCCGAGTCCAACAACTCTGAGTCCACTCGCACACGACTCACCAAGTCATCCCTCGACTCACCGATTCTCGACTCAACCAGAGAATATTTGGGACTCTTCGACAAGACTCGCCGAGTCCAAATGGACTCGTCGAGTCCAAGGCTATCTTCAACCTACTCGCCGAGTTGTTCTTCCAACTCGTCGAGTTCCAGGCCATCTTCAAGCAACTCGTCGAGTCGCCCCATGTGACTCGTCGAGTACCACCGGTCTGAATCCATACAGAAGCATCTCAGGCCATGCAATTGATCCAAAACATAGATCTAGTCTCCTACCACTCATCCATCACGTAAAGTGGCAAACTTTACGTGAATCCAAAGAGATCTAAGCCGTTTGCACATTGGGGCTAGGGTTTGGGACATGTAAGCTTCACTAAACACTCCAACACAGGGACTTTCATGCTCTCTGATTCTTCTCCCTTCCAAATCTGAGGTAGCAACCTCAGATCTAACCTCTAGACTTCCTATTTCATCCATAGACAATTTCTCACAAACCCCAAAATGAAGAAACAACATAACAACAGGTCAATAACGAGATATTACCTCTAAGTGATGCCCCAACTGCAATGCAATTCGAATCTAAGCAAAGCCCCTTGCTCCAAGCCTTCAATCTTCCCAAAATTCCTTCAACCATTACTTCTCCAAGCTCCAATCCACTCAACAATGGTGCTTCTCCGCAATTTAGGGTTTTCTGGGGCTCAAGGGTGATAAAGAGACTGGGAGGAAAACATAGTGATCTTTATATAAGGCTCAACCCCGAGAATTAGGGTTTTCTCCACTCAGCGCCTACTCGCCGAGTCCATTACACTGACTTGCCGAGTCGGCCACTTAACACGCGACCAAGTCACGACTCTACTCGCCGAGTCCGCACATGGACTCGCCGAGTCACTCTTTCCCAATTTACTCTTTTAGCCCTTCAACTCTACTCTTGATATTTCGGGATGTTACACAATATGAATTTGATTCTTTCGTTTGTGGTAGTGTCGAGTATTTTCCAAATAAGGAAAGATTCTCGTCACCCAAGTTTCAATCGGACAGAAACTTGGAATCATGCAACTTGTATGCATGATGAATGAGAACTTTAATCTTTGGTAAATTAAGACTAATTCCTTGTTCACATGTATATGTGAGTCAAGTGAAGGACTAGGAGATTGGGTACAATAGGTGTGCGCTGATCAAGATCCACCACAAAGATCAATAAGACTATTCATCATGATTTAACAAAGTTTAGTAAACATGGTTATGCTTACAAGTTTAATTATAATTTGGAAACATTAGAAAAGGTTGAATGTATGGCAGAATGAATGAGAAGAATCAAATTAGGCAGAAAGATAAAAGTTTCTCCAATCTGAAAAGATGGGAGAGTACCTTAGTATCGAGTTTTATGATCATATTAATGTTTATGGAAAAACCATATCATAATTGATCCTCTAAAGACATCTTAGTGCCTTCTTATGGATAAGAAGATGAATCATGAATTGTTGAAATGGTTAAATCAAGAAGTTGAGTCATACTTCATTCCAAAACAAGTCTTAGAGTCATACTCCAAGATTGTAACCTTGAGTGACATAATCATAAGAAACATTTATAACACCTCTCAAATGTAGAGTAAAAGTTTTCTACTCTTATACATCTGAAACTGGTAAGCTGTGATGTTTTGGATAAAACAAAGACCAACTAAGGCCAATCGTGTGAAGTGTTTATCTTTATAAGAATCCGCACTGACTCCTGAATATTGTCTGTCAAGGAATGGTTCCTGATAAGATAGTATTATATGTCAAGAGGATACTGGGAGTCTTAAAGGTCTTGAAAGTTTCAAGAACTAATCAAGGACCAAACCTATTGCTTACCACTAGCACATGACTTGAGGTTTGTAACCTATCGTGTTGACATATTTTTATTTATGTGCCCATTCCAGTTAAAGTTGATTATGTATGTGAATTCTATGAGTTCTCAATTGTGTGCATAAAAACTTGGAAGCAATGGTAGGCCCTTGTGCTGCCAACTCGCAAGAAATTATGATTGAACAAGTTCAGTCCATATGAGTTTGCATTTGTCATTAACCTTGTCTTGTGATAGGAACACATACACCATAAAATCTAAGTGTCATAAGGTTTCTCTCTGATTCATGAAAATGATGGTGAGGAAACACTTTCACTAAGTAGATTTTCAGGAGATATCAATTGTGATATTTGCATTCTCAAATTTGATTATGATTGCGGCATCCCTTTTCATAATTCGAATTGTGAGAAATGGAAAAAGGTCTAAACATTAGACTTATTGATGTAAGTTCGTAAGTTGTTTAGACACATATGTGAGCTATCTAAGGAAAGGTGTATGAGTTTAAGAAGCCTATAAAGTCTTATCGAAGCATCTCGTATCAAAAATCTGAAATTTGGTAAGAAAGTTAATGAAATATTGATTTCTAGAAGTCCAGCTGATTTCTAACTACATGTCAAAGCTAGTGGGAGCGTAAGTGTTGTGCTAGTAAGATAATAATTATTATGATAGTATGAGCATAATAAATTATGGTAAATGTTGCAAGTTAGCAATGTTAATTATAGAAAACAAAAGTTTCAATTTGCAAGTTCCATAGTTTGAAAAGTTGTTTTGCTATAATTAAGAGAGAGGAAATTATACTTCATTTCAATTCTAAAAGCTTAGATTGAGATTTTAATCACACTTATATATATATATATATATATATATATATATATATATATATGTATATATATATGTATGTATATATATATATATATATATATATATATGAATGTTATGTTGGAATGGTTCAACATAATGAAATTATGTATATGGAAATGTTAATTGCATTCTCAAAAAAATTGATTATGATTACGAAATCCCTTTTCATAATCAAAATTATAAGAACATGGCAAATAGAAATATTATAGAAAAAGATTTATCAAGTATCAAGTCTTTATATATGTTAGACATTATGAATCGTGTCCCATATACTTTGGGTATAGGATGGATTGCATATGTTATAATATTCTCGTGTTCTAATTTTCCAAATGCCTAGGGCATCTACAAGGAAAAGGGAATAGAACCGAATATGACTAAAGTGGTTAAATAATTGTCAAGGACAATCTAAGGTTCGGCAAGGATTGGTTTCTTAAGGACAGTTGGAAGTATAGTAATGGATGGACCATATAGACATTATTATGAATAGACACGAGTTTATTAATAATGAGTTGTCGTATGGCATATATGGAATGTTTCTATATTGGGAGTTCAAGAATAGATGAGAAAGTTAGAAACTTTTATGCAAGAAGGATGTTCAAAGTAATGTACTTTGAAATTTGCAACTTCATTTCCATGGAATTGTCCTGTAACAATCTCCAAATGAATATTTTGTAATATCATTGGTTAAGTCTCTATGCTTTTGGTACCTAGACATTACAAAAGAATCATTGCATGATAGTTTAGAATCTAACACTTTCTCGCAGTGATAAAAATTTGGAATTCTTACACTTGCAATAAGGATTTGGAATTGTGAAATGAGCATCATTGAAATGTTTTTCAATTGATCTATTTCACAAAGTAAGCACCTTAGAAAAACATAGTGTACATGCTTGGAGCATGGCATAACTATTGTTTAAATTCAAGTATTAAGTTGATCATTCACAACATTATACAATGAATAATGAGTAATCAATATGAGTCAAAAATGTTTTGGGCCATATAGGATTAGGTTTATTCTTGTGAAATGTTTTTCACTTGATTTATTTCACAAAGTAAGGACCTTAGACAAACATAGGCGGCATGCTTGGAGCATGACATAACTATTTTTTAATTCAAGTACTAAGTAGACCAATCGAAACATTATACAATGAATAATGAGTAATCAATATGACTCAAAAATGTTTTGGGCCATATAGGATTAGTATTATTCTTATGTTTCACTTTACATGTTTTGACTTCCCGAATAACTAGGTTACTCAAACCATCCACAGTCGATCATACTTTGAAAGTAGGTATTGAGGCAAGACTATCATGAATGGGTATGTAGTTTGTCTAGGACATAGTGGTTGTAGTGTTCATGAGTACTCCTGGAATAAGATTCGAGTATTCCATTTAACCTATGCTCATCTGAATCTCTTCATGGATTTTATCACGAGTGATTGTGAGATGATAATATCTTATATTCTTGAAATGGAGACATGTGGGTTCTAGTTACGATTCAGTTGCACATTGACGTATGTAAACGCACTAGTAACTTGGTGTTATAAAACATATTGTTGTGTGTAATTTGATGAGTAGGTACAAGAGAGCACTTGGGTCGAAGTTTATCCGTTCCTTTTATCACACGTGGATAAAAGTGATATATGTGGGCCCCTCACTAATTTAGTGATGACACCCCTAAGTGCTTGGCTAAGCCTGGACTTATTTGATTTTTTCAATTAATCGGTCGTCAAAAATCGGAAATCGGGAAACAACAGATGGACAGAGAGAATGATTATAATCCATGTCCTAGTCCATATGATATATAGAACGGAGGAATATACGATCCCATATCTAACGGACGCGTCATTGACTAGGTCATAGTTCAACAGCGGCTTTTAAGTGTTACGATTGCTAGTTGGGTTGGAGTCACGCTTGTAATAAAAGTTATTAGACTTATCCAAGTGGGAGACTGTTGTATTAGGTGTCTAAGCCCATAACTATAATTGGTATGCACTTGACCTGAGAGTAGCATGGTCCATTTGGGTTGCATGGCACTGGAACAATCTGAAGGATGGATAATTGAGAAGAGGTTTTTTATGGTTTATTAATATATTTTAAGTTCTAATATATTAAAATGAAATCATATTATTTAATTAGTATTGATCAAGAATTAGTTTGGTATTAATTTTGTGATCAAAAGAGACTAATTAAATATATGGGGATTGATTATGTAAATCATTCATTCTTATAACGTGGGCTTGTGATCCATAGTTCCTTATGTTGGGCTAAACCCATGTGGTGACCCATGGATGATCCATGGAGTTCTAAACCCATGGAGCATGAGGAATATGGAAAGTCATGCACATTAAGGTTTGCATGGTGTAATCCTACTCAAGCCATACTATATAAGTACCCCACTAGCTCATGAAATTGGGACTAGTGGAAACACAAGAGGGCAAGCTGATTTTATGAGTGCAAGTGACATCTTCTCAAGTTCCTCCATTTGTTAGAGGTGTTTTGTGATTTCATTTGAGGTGAAACACTTGGGGCACTAAGTTCTGAATGGTCCAAGGTTTCAACTACACTAAAAGGTACGTCATCTAACTTGTATTTCTTGTTGTTCATACTCCATTGTACGCTAGTTAGGATGATGCTTTGGAATATTGAATGTATGCATGTATAATAGAGAAAACATATATCCAAAGCATCTAGGGTTGCATAGACACAATAGGAGTGTTAGAATGCTCAAAACCCTTCAGTGAGGCAGTTCAATGGAACAACATTTCATTGGTCAAACATGTTAGGGAAGATTGTAAGCCCTAAGAAGTCACTACAACTAACATGGGACAAATTCTTGACCCATTTCAAGAGGAAGTTCTACTCAAATGACAAAATGTTGGAATTAGAGAATCAATTATTGGCTTTGATAAAGGGAAGCATGTTAGTGGATGAGTACACCAATGCCTTCACTAATAAAATGGAGTTAGCCCTAAGTCTTGTTCTGGATGAACTGACCAAGATTGACAAATATGCAAAGGGGCTACCTTGAGAGTATACTGTGTCGGTTAAGAAAGCACGTACATTTGGTGTAACGACCCAAAAATTATGAGGTAAAAACTTCATTTTTAATTCAACCAAAAACCAATTATCTTTTATTCAAACATTCAAAAGTAGTTTATAATAAAACAGTCGTCAGAGTACAATCCCAAAATCATCACATTGCCTAAATATGGGTGGATGCAGTGCAGTCATGTCGAGCCCTTCCCTTTCATATCGGAAGTACTTGAAACCATAAACAATAAACCGTAAGCACAAAGCTTAGCAAGTTCCAAAAAAACACCACATACAAAAAAAATACAAGTGTTGTGGAATACCCCCGTGGTCTTTTCTTGCAATACTGAGGGTCAAATCCCCGTCTTACATACAATTGTAAGGGGCCAAATCTTAGTCTTTCATACAACTACCAGGGGCCAGATCCTGGTCTTCCATACAATTGCTAGGGGCCAGATCTTGGTCTTTCATACAATTACCAAGGTCCAGATCTTGGTCTTTCATGCAAGCATCACAGAGATAACCAGCATTCCACATAACAAGTAATGGGTCGGCATTGGTGCCTTCAACCCATGGATATGGTGATAAGACTCACCTCAAGCTATTGAATAGATAACTAGATGATCAGTTGCCGAATTGGGAGATCCCACACTATCACAAGTAAATAACCCTAGTCAAAATTAGGTTATAAACCATATATGTGGGTTCAAAACCCAAACCCAACTCCTAGGAAAAAAGTCCATTTTACCCTTCCCATAAAGGGCCTTCCCAAACATGGCCCAATAAAAAAAACTAATGACCTCAAGGCCTATACGGCCCAACACATGCAACTTAAGGCCCACTAATAAATTCTTAGGAACACCCACATAAAACAGGCCAAGGCCAACACCTAACTAAGGCCCAAAAGACAAAATCCCAATCGATATCCAAAAGTCCATTATGACGCGTACACTTGGCGAACGTATTGTATACTTAGCATACACAGCCGATCACTAGTACGCGCAACATACCACTTAGTACGCCAAACGTACTGGGTTGCTTGCCACCCTAAGCCATTTACAGCTTAATCCATTTAGCCATAGGGTCCAACTTTCAGAGCTCGTCCATCCTAGGCTTCTAATACATAAAGTTGGAAACTTTAACCTTATCATGTCTTAATGGAACCCAACATCCATTTTCATCCATAAAAGCTCATATTAAGGACTCAAATTCATTCATGGACTCATCTCAACTAACAAGATGACATTTTTATGCATCATGAACAATAAAGAGACTGGGATCTAGCATATCCTAATGGGACCAAATAAAGCTCATAAACAACCCTAAACTCAAACTATCATAATGGATCTTAAAGGTAAGAACTTTATACCTTTGAAAGCTCCCAAAGTTGATGAAGACTTTAGATTTACAATCTCAACCTCAACAAATGTATGGTATCCAAGTTACTTGTTCTTGAATACACACAAAAATGCCAAAAACCACTTCAAAGCTAAATAACACTCAAACGATTAACTAGAGTTTCAATAGGATGAAAATAAACAATGGGGGTTGATGAGGGTAGGTTTCCAAAGGCTATAATGATGTTTAAATAGGGTTCATGCCCTAAATTAGGGTTTTCATCTGGCTAGAGTACTCCCTGCGAACTCTCAGTTCCCCAGCATACTCCATAAGTTGCTCGCGATTCTTCTGCCTAGTATGCCCAACATACTTCCTTGTATGAATAGAGTACTAGGCTTAGCTCTTAAACCACCAAACTTCCGGAGGCCATAATTTCTACGTTCTACATCTGATTTCGACGTTCTTTATATCCGCAGAAATATAATAAGGAGCTTTACACTAATATCATAACTCACCTTGGCCTTAAAACTTTTCGAATTACAATCCAAAATCCATAAAGGCCAGAACTGACATATTACTGATATAACCTTGGGATCTAAAACATGAACCAAACTTCCGAATCACCTAATCTATAGTACCCACATCCAAAAAGGGTCTAAATATATCTTTCCTTAAGTCCCAAAGCCTTATGATAACTAATCTTCGGTTCAAGGCCCCGAATAATGAAACAATTCTAAACTAGGTGTTACAACTCTCCCCCTACTTAAATTAGACTTCGTCCTCAAAATCACTTCTTACATCATCCAACTACACCAAACAACTTGAACAATCTAAGCCACAATTTTGATACGAACTAAGAGAACACTCACTCCTACAAAAGCATCCCAAAACTATAACCAAACTTGTCCTTAGCAGGGACCTCAATTCCATACGAAGGGCGGGTCTTTACCTCACTAAAGCTAACCCTTGAAGAAAACGATTACTACTTGCCTAAAATCCAAAATTTGAAGACCTTGTCTGACTCCCTGACAAACCGCCCACTCTGAAACACTATTAGATCAACTCCACTTTGCATTCCAAACTGATCATAATACTTGCAACCCTTGATTATCTTGAAGCTTCCACCAGAAATAGAATCACTGATCATTTATTGTTTGCAGAAAATTTTTCACCTGACAAAAGGCTTAGATAATCCTTTGAGTAAAATATTCATCCGTACAATGGTTTGACTCAAACGAGAGCTACACAATAGGGTCAAATCAATTACTCTGAGATTATTTAACCCATGTAGCAAGTGACTTGGCATATCCATTTAATCACAAGGCAACTCCTAACACAAGTCCAACCTATAGCATCACCTCAGGCTTATCTAGTTGTCCCATAATTACATTTCTGCTGTAGACGAGACCTCTCTGTTCTCCTACTTACCTTCTAAATGATTGATATACCGGATTTCCAATCTGTTGGTGAGGCCTATAGCCTCACGCAATCGTACCATACGATTTCCCAACGAGGGTCTTACTTGGCAAGAGTTGTCCTAGCTTAATTTCCATCATGGTCCCAACAGCCCTCCAGTTCCAAAAGAATATATCCAACCATAAAACATGATGTAACCAAATCCACTTCCTAACATGAATGTTACATGAACAACTGTAGTCTTATATCTCAACCGGCCTCATACGGCCTACAACCTTCCTTAGTTCCATGAATATTGTGGCCTTCCCGCAGTCTCACGACCTGCCATGTCATGGTTTAACCCACCTAGAGGAACCATGGGCCAAACATAGATATACCAAGCCCTCACAACTGCTCAAGAACCAAGTGAATGCTACGGGCCACCCCGTAGTCTCACAACACTACCATACTACTTTTCAACCTAGTGAATGTTATGGCCACCCCGCAGTCTTACAATGCTTCTATACTATCTACCAATCTAGTGAATGCTACATCCACCTCGTAGTCTTACAACACTTTCATATACTATCTGCTATTCTAGTGAATGCTACGGCCACCCCTCAGTCTTACAACACTCCCATACTATCTGCGAATCCAACTATAATTGTCATTAGTCAAAATTGTATCTAACTATACCCCTAACTAGGAGCTTGTTTTATGTTTCAAACCCCAGAGCCTTCATCAGAAAAGAATAAGAAGAGCGGCTCTAACATAACCGTCAACCAGTTCCAGATCAATATCCAAAACATCACAACTGGTGCGCAGCGGAACCTGAATATCCCTTCTTGTACAACCTTTAAACCAAACTATTCTCCCCCACTTAGATTCGACTACACTTTTCCAATTCACCAAAAGTTAATGGATTCCCAATCCATTTTACAGTCTTACAATTCAAACTTGCCAACACCCATGGCTTAGAAAAACTAGAACTTCATTACTATACAACCTTAGCGATCACACACATTCCAAAACTAGAGAAACACTTACTAAAATCTCTATGAGCCCAATGATCCCTAGTACTTCTCCTAATACAACTCCAAATTCTTAAGCCACTTCAGCTCATCATGAGGAACAATAACCCTTGACCGGAATAGATAGATCGTCAATTCAACAATTCACCTGTCGAAGGATCGATGTACTCAAAGTTCTCTAGTAGATACCATTCGATTTCTGCTAATAATCCTAATGGCTGAAATAACCCATGCAAACTGCACTTTCCCATTACTTAAGAGGGATGTGTTACCACTACCCAATTCCTACTGACTGTAGTAGTCGAAAACCTGAGCTTTACAATAGTTATCCTTCCTTGACCGGCCAAGCCTAGTGCTTATACATTTAAAGACCGGGTGATCATTCCCAATACCTCAGCGATACTCCAAATCCTTGAACACTTTTTGCTGAATCCACTAAGAGTCCTTGGCGACCACATGGTTGATGAGGAACAACATCTCAATGTTGAACAAGTACCCAACCCGATTAACCACTTACTTTTACTTATAGCAATTCCCATGAAACCTGTAATTGAGCTCGCTTTGAATGTGTGAACTCAAAACTACCGATCTTACACTCATGATCGACCCAATTCCTTACTAGCTCAAAACCATGAACACCCCTACACATCTTGCATTCAAATCTTGAACGCCTACCTTGTAGATTTCTTAAACTCTCGTTGATACTACTAAAGATTTAACCGCATGCTGACCTCCTAAGTGGAATACTCAAACTTTTTCTATACTACTCATACAGGTGCTTCCATTCTTGGATAATTAAGGCATAATATTTCACACACAACAGCACTGAATTATTAGCATAATGACTTAAGAGTGAAAGAGAAAAATACGATACATACCCATTGTGTCTTAGGGTTCTACTCCCCCTTCTTGCAGAAACACTTGCAATGGAACATGAACCGCCCCAACCACTAAACGTGTGTACTTTTCCCTGATATGACAAGGATGATGACAACAATTACACAATTCTACTTCTAGGGTGCATTCTTTGTGAAAGTGGCCCTTGCATCCGCACCTGTTTCATCTAGACTTGTTGTACACACGCTCATGTGTTCCTTCACCCCTTACACAAATGTAGCAAACCCTCGGGCTTCTATCAATTGACGTGGAAACATCAAACTGCTTAGATGTTGCTAACAGCGTCGGGTCATGAGTCTGCTACCTCTTCCATAGTTGACTCTCCAAACCGAGCTTCTGCTCTTAAGTCACCTCGATCATCCCATCAGCTACCTGAACAGCCGAGCTCCGATCCTTGAACATGGCGACCATTCGGTCAGTAACATCGCCAATAATGTCAGGTAACTCTTTGCGTAAAGCTCATGAAACCTCAGTGACAATCCAATCATGGAATCAATCCCCCGAAAGGCATGATCCATAATCCACCATCATTTCTTCATGACAAGAGCTGGCAATAGGATCCTCTTCCCCAAAAATCCTCAGGTTCCACAAGCCTTGAGCTCCCAACCCCTAACTCTCATGCTATAATCTCGGCCCAAAAAGCCTCGAGATGATCATCCAAGAGTTCCATGATTCCTTCCTTGATGGTGCTAAACGTTACAAGAGTCTACTCAAAAATACCGCGGGTGATCTCCGACGAGATAAATGCCCACATCCGTTCATCAATCGGCTCAGTACCTGAACTTGAGTCTGAACCAAAACCTGAACGTCCTGCACGTGTGCTCATCACCATTCTGAAAAGCAAACCTGCAAATAATCAGAACATTCCCAAACATCCTCAACCCATAGGCTTCCTAGATTTTCCATGACTCCTCGATTCGAGTATGGATCCTATGATTTCAGTAGTATGAAACTAATACTACCTTCCATACCTACCCATACTTTCCTGAAGAATCATCTCGGATCCTCCAAGTCACCATCTCAGACTAATATTCCAAATTCTCGCTAAACATCGTATCTGAACCTGCTAAAAAACACTTCCTAGATTCTCCACCTCACCATACCATAAGCTACTAAAGAACTCCCATTAATATTAGCTAACTACCTAATGAATATAATCACATGCCATAAAGCTAGATAATCCTCTGAGTAATAAACTCAACCCTATAACCGTTAGACTTGAACGAGAGCTACGCAATAGAGTCAAATCCATCACTCTGAGATTATTTAACCTTTGCAACATGTGACTTGACATATTCGCTTAATATTCATCTCATATCACCAAGAGTTTAGAAAAACACAAAGCAAGCAGCATTCATGCAGTAACACTACAAGCCATAGGATAACCAAATAACATTCAAGCTGACATACTACAACTCATGCTAGGAACTTTCACTCTCAGCGCTAGTTGCCTTATACATGCAAAATATACACAATAAATGATCAAATAGACTATCAAATAAAAGACTCTACCCTAGGACCACAACCAAATGAGGAACATGAAATAAGGCCAAATCAATAATTCTAGGGCTATATGATCCTAACTGTATACAATTTTTAAAGCATACACTTAGTAATTACTGATACCACTACATATTCCCAATCTAGCATAGCACCCAATGCTTCCTAGGCTACAATGCATCACATATCAAGCCAATCTATCATGTAATTCCTAAAAGTATCCCTAGCATCATCCTAGCATGTAAACATTCATATCATATAACATATCAACATGTACGGGTATTATGGGAATCACTTACTTGAGCTCGGTTGATTGCACACACCACCCATTTCTTTTATTAGAAAATCCTTTATTAAAAACATTTATTATATTAAAAATTTACCAAAACCTCTGTTTGATTTCAAACACACCCAATTGTATGCCCGAATCCCTCAAACCAAAGTTCTGATAACAACTTTTAACGACCCAAAAATTATGAGGCAAAAGTTTCATTTTTAATTCAACCAAAACACCAATTATCTTTTATTCAAACATTCAGAAGTAATTTATAATAAAACAGTCATCGGAGTACAATCCTAAAATCATCACACTACAGAAACATGGGTGGATGCAGTTCAGCAACATCGGGCCCTTCCCTTTTGTACCAAAAGTACCTGAAACCATTAACAATAAATTGTAACCACCAAGCTTAATGTGTTCCTTAAAATACAACATACCAAAATATACAAGTATTGTGGGCTACCCCCGTGGTCTTTCCTTGCAATGTCGAGGGCCAAATCCCCATCTTACATACAAGTTTCAGGGGCTAGATCCTGGTCTTTCATACAACTGCCAGGGGCCAAATCCTGGTCTTCCATACAATTGCCAGGGGCCAGATCCTGGTCTTTTGTATAATTTCTAGGGTCAGATCATGGTCTTTCATGCAAGCATCACAAAGACAACTAGCATTCCACTTAATAAGTAATGGGTTGGCATTGGTGCCTTCAACCTATAGATATAGTGAGAAGACTCACCTCAAGCTGCTGAATAAATAACTAGATGCTCGGCTGCAGAATAGGAAAATCCCATACTATCACAAACAAATAACCCTAATCAAAATTAGGTTATAAACCATATCTATTGTTCTAAAACCCAAACCCAACTTCTAGGTTAGAAGTCCTTTTTACCCTTCCCATAATGGGCTACCTAAACTTGGCCCAATGAAAAACTAATGACCTCAAGGCCTATAAGGCCCAACTCATACAACTTAAGGCCCACTAATAAATTCTGAGGCACACCTACTTAAAACAGACCAAGGCCCAACAACTAACTAAGGCCCAAAATACCAAAGCCCAACCGATATCCAAAAGCCCACTATGAGGGGTATGCATTCTATGCTTGGCATACACAACAAATCACCGATACATGCAGCATACCACTTGGTATGCCTAGCATACTAGGTTGCTTGCCACCCTAATCCATTTAATGCTTAATCTATTCATCTATAGGGTGCAACTTTCATATCTCGTCCATCTTAGGGTTCTAATACATAGAGTTGGCAACTTTAACCCTTAGCATGTCTTAATAGAACCCAACATCCATTTTTATCCATCAAAGCTCATATTCAGGACTTAAATTCATGCATGGACTCATATAAACTATCAAGATGGAATTTTTATACATCATGAGCAACAAAGAGACTGAGATCTAACATATCCAACTCCTATAGTTGCATAAACTCACAAGTAGAACCCATGGTACCAAATAATGCTCATAAACAACCCTAAAATCAAACTATCATAATAGATCATCAACTTAAGAACTTTATACCTTCAAAAGCTCCAAAAGTGGATGAAGTCTTTGGATCTAGAAGCTCAACCTCAAAAAAATGTATGGTCTCTAAGTTCCTTCTTCTTGAGTACACACAAAAATGCCAAAAACCACTTCAAAGCTCAAGAACACTCAAAAGGATGTACTACGGTTTCAATGGGACGAAATGCACAATGGGGGCTAATGAGGGTAGGTGTCCAAATGCCATAATGATGTTAAAATAGGGCTCGTGCCCTAAAAGCTAGGGTTTTCATTTGGATGGAGTGCGCCCCACATACTCTCAGTATGCCCAACGTAATCCATAAGTTGTCAGCAACGCTTCTACGTAGTATGCCCATCGTACTTCCTTATACGTCCATCGTGCTAGGCTTAGCTCTTACACCACCAAACTTCCGGAGGCCATAACTTCTTCGCTCTATGTCCGATTTCGATGTTCTTTATATCCATAGGAAGGTAATAAGGAGATCTACAATTACAACAACTCACCCTTTCCTTAAAGCTTTTAGACCTACAATCCAAAATCCATAAATGCCTGAATTTACATATTACTAATATACCCTTGGGATCCAATACACGAACCAAACTTCTGGATCAACTAATCTATAATACTCATATCCAAAAAGGGTCTATTTATCTCTTTCTTTAAGTCCCAAAGCCTTATGATAATTGATCTTCGGGTCACATCCCTAAATAATGAAAGGATTCGAAATCGGGTGTTACATTGAGGCGGTCATCTGGGCTGAAAAGTTTATCGAAGGGATGATAAAGAAAAGGACAGTTGAAGAAGCTGAAGTCAATGCGAAGAGGAGAGCCAAGGGAAGAAACAACAATAATGATTAGAAGAAGAAATATTAAAATTCAATCAACGAGTTTGGAAGCAACCAGGAAGGGAAGTGATGTGACCAGTGCAATATGAGGCATTCTGGCGACTGTGTCATCTGCTACAAATGCAAGAAGTTGGGAATATCTCTACAGACTCACCAGTAAAAGGAAAAGGTTGCTTCACTTGAGGAGAAGAAAGGGCACATGAAGGTGGAGTGCCAAAAAGTTGAGAAGCAAACCCTAAGGATCGTACCAACAAAGCCTAAGGGAAGAAACTACTAAATGATCCTTGATGAAGCAGATGCTTTTTTTAGGAAATCAAATGTATGAAACTGCTTGATCGATATTTGAAGTAGTCATCATATATAGATAGTAATAGGATGTGAAACCCAATATAAGGGGCATAATATATTAACAAATTTTGTAATCATTTTCGAAATTTATAAAGTTTCTAATTATGTTACTTGTTGTGTGATCTAAAGAAATTATGATTTCAACATAATGGTTTGCTTAAGAATAAATTATGGTATAGTGTGCTTGTATGCAGGACACTACACGAGAAAGAATTTATACCAAAGGTTGGAAAATAGAATTGCGGTTAAAGTTATGCATGGAAGATATCATAGTGGAGTCTTTGAAATTTGTTGTATATGATTACTTGGACACATCTATATGTGTTAAATTGCTTTTGTGATCTTTAGGAAATAGTAACTTGGGAAAAATGTGAGACAACTTTTGGGACGAGTAGGTGTGGAAGGTAGTAGGGGACCGTACTACCAGAAGCACAAGACTCGTACTTGGATTAGGAGGAGTCACAAGGTTACTAAGACACTATTAATTGCATGTATTCTTATTCATTTCCATCATTACCTTTGTTTCAGTGATGATTTGTATTCTGACCCTAGTAGTCAAATTGAATTGAGTCTGACTAATCTACGGAATAAGTTCGACGTAGCATTCTAATTTAGATTGAAGGAAGATATAACCAAAGTAATCAATAGTAGTATCACAATCGTTTTTAGGATTAAGCAGCTTATACCTAGAAGTGTTACCTGGTATAATGCGATTATATCAAATTAGAGCATGAGGGAAGGTATCCTTCATGTAAGGTTCCGAATCAAATAGACTTGAGTCTAGCCATTGCATCATATGATAATAAGTCATTACAACATGACACATCAGTCTATTACGGTAGTCCAAGTAAGGACCTTGATTTAGGTTAAGTCTATTCTAGGAAGCACATTGGTCTCCAATAGAGATCGAATTTAGAAAGGGGAGCATGTGCAAGATTAAGCACTATCAACAGCCAAGAAGTCTAAAAGTTATAAAATCATTAAATATGACATAAGAGTTACGGTTATTACCTAGGATGGAAAGTTAACGCGTGGAGTCATTATACAAGCCCTGTTTTGTTGGTGATTTCGGGATGTAATCATCCTAAGGGGGAGATAATCCTAACGCTCGCAAATTCAAGATACACATAATAAGTAATAATTATTAGAATTAAAATCCTTGAATAGGATAATCTATATTCGTGCACACTGCAGACTATATAATAGAAGTTTCATATTAAAGGAAAAATATAAAAATCAACCAATTCGTCCGTAAATTGTAAAAGTAAACGTGCCAAAACATATATATATATATATATATATATATATATATATATATATATATATATATATATATATATATATATATATATATATATTGAAAGTATTCGTTGATGTGATCCTGAAAATATAAATTTCATAGAAGTCCAAGTTCATATGAAGCAGATACGAATTTTATAAGATATAAAAATCAACCACGTAAATAAAAATTGTTAACGTTAAAAGGTATGAAGAGAATGGTTGACTTTTGGGTAAAGTCACCAAAATTAAAATCGTAGTACTTTATAAGATATGAATTTCGATAAAAGGAACATCAAAATCGGATTTTGTATGAGAGAGTTATAATTTTTGGAAAATCATTAAATCGTATAAAAATAAGAGCTAAAAATAAAGTTGGAGTTAGCCGATGGAGCCTAAATAAAAGTTGTAGTACTTGATGAGAGCTACGCATAGAAAAAAAGAATGTCAAAAACGGAGTCCATATGAAGAAGTTAAAGAATTTACAAAAGAAAAAACTACAAAAATGATCTCTGTGGTATGCATTTTTCTGAGGCTTAGTCCAAACCTCGATTTTTTTTGGCTTCGTGGTCCATTTGAGATGGTTTCATTACGGATTTAGTCCTCTAGTAAACTGAAATGACAGTAATACCCTTGGGATATTTATTTTATATTTTCCTTTATTTTTTAAAATCTAATACTTATTTATTTATTTAAATAATTAAAAAAATAAGAGGGCCACCTCTCTCTCTCCCCCTCTCTCTCTCTTTCCCTCTCTCCCTCCCTCCCTCCTATGATATCCACCAAATCCAATAGCATCCTCCAAATCAGAATCCTAACTATTCTTCTGTAACACAGATGGAACTACCATCAATCAATTCATGCCACACATGTCATTCAAGAACACCCACATACAAATCAATTTATAGGGGATGAACACCTAAAACAAATTGATTTCAAGAAATGAGAACACACATATTCTCTAAAAATAAAAACAAACGCACAAATCGATTTCGGAAATGAAAAAAAACAAAAACAAAAACACAATATCTGATTCAATTTGAAGGAATTAATACACACAAACACGCACAATTTCAGTTGTGATTCAAATTTAGGTTTCCAATTTTTGAGTTACCATATGATAAGCCCTTGGCGAACAAATCTTGGAAAGAGGCGATGATCTTCATCTGAGTTGATTTTTAGCTTGCATATAATTTAGATCTTCATCTGAGCAATTGGCAGGTTTAGTACTCCAAGATTCCCCAGTGAGTAAATTGTTAGAAACCGAAAAGAAATAGGTATAAATGAGTTTTACCAAATGTTTTAAGGAAGTGAAGAATTGAAAAGATTGTTGGTGTAATCAATGAAGGTAGCATCTTGTGGTGGAACTGGAATCACCCTAGTGAGGCGATTGGAATGCAGGTCGAGGACAAAAATCGGAGGAAGGTTCAGATACGAAAGGCCTCAATTTCCAACCTCCCAGATCAAACTTGGTATTTCTACAACAATTTTGTTGTCTAAAAGGTCTAAATTTATAAATATTGTTTGGATGCAATTAGGGTGATCATGGGTGAACCAGAGAAAGGTAGAGACTAGAGATGAGTGGGATGAAATTGAGTAAAGGTAGAGACAACGAAACCTGCAACTTCGACCTCTCCTTCATCTATTCTGATTTTAACCCATGTGCAAGAAAATCGACAAACCCCATATCCCAAGATCGAATTTTTATAAACCTCATATGCTTTAAGTCCATCCAACCCATTTGGGATCTTCTAATTTCATCATCACTTCTCCTAAAAATAAAAGATCGGCTGAAGATGAAGGTGGGTATATATATATATATATATATATATATATATATATATATATATAGACCCTCTTATTTTTTTAATTGTCTATAAATCCAAGGGTATTACAGTCAGTTGATTTTACTGAGGGACCAAATATGCGACAAAACGAGCTCAAAAGGACCACAAAGCCCATAAAAGAAATTGATAGCGGAAAGTAACCTAGCAACGGAAAGTAAAGTTGTGTTCCATGACACTATCAGGTGTCGATGTATGGTAGCTCTATATGGGGTGACCAGAAATGGTGGGTCCCGATCAGATAATTGCTAGCGGTATGTCTGGTCATCTCTCAGAGTAGGATGACAACACTTTACCATTCTAGGTGGTACCGTTAATTACGTTGTTAGTGTAGGCTCATAACCTACAGATGTGGATGAAAGGTAATACCATGTTCATCAAATTACTCTGAAGGCTTGGGTGCTTTAAGACTTACACTGGACAAGGGAGCCCCTAGTTGTGTAGTCAAACCCTTACCTTAAATAGTTTGTTTGGGAGATAATTTTCCCTAGTAATATTGGACTAGGATATGTGAGGATCGGTAGGAATATATATATATATATATATATATATATATATATATATATATATATATATATATATATATATATATATATATGAGTGTGTGTGTGTGTGTAGGAACGTAATCCTAAATGGATATAGAATGGTAACAACTAGTTTTAAGGGTCTGGTAAGTAAGGAATCTTATCATATCAATATCGTGGGATTCAAATCCCTATATATCTCACCAGGTTTCACCAACCTGACCCACTCAGTTTATATGCATCATAGGTATCAAGACTTAAGCTACTGGAACTTGATTAGGATGTTGAGTGATTAAGAGATAACCTGTAATAGTATTCAGGACCATCAGGTCTTTATGCTGTAACTTATGTATCTATATTGATTATGACATCTTTAGGGTTTTAACATTTTTCGAAACAAACATTTGTAGTCAAAATGATCTTTTCTTTACTAGTATTTTCCGTAAATATTAATAAATAATTTTCAAAGCGTAAAGAAAATTTTAATTGGTTCTGAAAATTAAAGGATGTCACATAGGCATTCCTGATCCACTACTAGATCCACCCCTAGGACTCACCATCGTTTTGAAATCAAAGTAATACATTTATTAACAAGCTTCATTTTTATTTGGTATTACTTTACTTTCACATATCAGTCACCAACCCCCCTTAATGATTCTCCCATACGCAAATATCTATCATGTGATTTTGGCTATACTTTCTTCTACACCTACAAATAATTGTTTATGGAGATCACATGAAGTTTCCTAAGTTACTGGGTAAGTAAAATATTACTTACGTATACATTTCATTTGTGTTCTTAGATTATCCTAAGAATACACTCTAACAATTCACATCGAATCAAGTATCCTCCAATAAGGCAAAAATTCATCGTACATGCACGAACATGTGTAAAACTGAACTAAATAGGTCTTTGAAAGTTGATCCTACCCTAAGGCATCACTCAAACAAGAACATTCAATAAGGCCAAATCAAAAATTTTGAGCTTATGTGATCCTAGTTATGTATAATCATAACGTACATGATACATTCCGCCTGCATAAATCTAATTTATCATGACTATAAAGCACATTCTGATCATACTTCATGTAACAGACACATAAAGCACATAAAACATTCGCGTCTACTAGCTAGTTCTAGCATACATAACATAAATATATACATAACTTTTAACTTTCTGTCACACCCCCAAACCAAGGATGGCAGAAACGTCCGGGGGTGGAGGACTTCATGTACAGTATCACAACAATGTGTATAATTGTGACAACCCCAAATATATTTCCGTTACAAACCCTACTTTCACTAACGGAGTGCATCACTATATGTTATTTTCGGTAATGTTTGGAGTCGTCAATAAACAAATATCTAGTTATTTATATGTTCCGATATTATCATAAGTAATTATAACTTGTAAATGTTAACCCCGTTTAACTAAATAGAGTTATATTACTTTTCAACCACTTCACCCGGGTAAAAAGTTTTAACTCCGTTAAACTTTAGCATCGGGTAGCCGTGTATCGGGTGCAATACCCGAGACATATATAAACAAATGGACACTACAATTGAACTATTTTACCACACCTTCACCTCTCTCTCACTACTTTCTCTCTCTAGACCCGAAATCGACCCAAATCCGCGAATTTCCGGCTTCCAAACGTAAGGACTCATTCCCTATCTTAGCCTAAACATACTTCATTGTATTTAGAGGCCAAAATCATAGAAAACAAGGACCAAAAAGGAGTTTACGGCCTAATAAGCCCGTTAGGCCGTAAATCCCTAAAAACTTGCCAAAAACCTCATTTTTCCTTCCTTTAAGCTTATGGACTAATTAAGACATATACCTAGGAGAGTTTGGACATTAAAACACAAGGATTTGAAGCTTAAAAAGGAGTTTATGGCCCAAGCTTATGCTTAGGCCGTAAACACCCCAAAACCCTTGTTAAAAGCCCCAAAAACTCATCTAGGGTGTTTGGTAATTTAGTCTTGACACTAGGGAATGTTTAAATGCATTAAACAACTTCATTTGAGAACAAAAAGAGGAGTTTACGGCCAAGTCAAAGCTTGGGCCGTAAACACCCAAAATTTTATGTCAAACAAGTCCCAAAACTTATCTAAGGCATGTAAGGAATTTAGCTAAGGCCCTTGGATGTGTGTTGTACCATTAAACTTCTCATTTTGAGGCCAAAAGAAGAGTTTATGGCCAAGGATATTCTTGGGCCGTAAACTCCCCAATTTTCATGCCAAAATGTCCCAAAACTCATTCTAAGGCCGTCTAGAATTTATCTAAGGTGAATGAGAGTGTGTTGTACCATTTAAACATCCATTTTGAGGGATTAAATGGAGTTTACGGCCAAAGAACAAGTCTTGGCCGTAAACTCCCCAAAATGTCACAAAATGAGGGTTTAATCCCTCCATATTAGTTCAAGACACATACCATTAAATTAAGGAAGTGAAATAAGGCCTTAAACATGCATTTTGGAAGACCACATGAGTTTACGACCAAGCCTAGGGGGCTTACGCCATAGAGTCCCAAGGAGTGGCCTTTGGGCCGTAAACTCCAAGGGAGTGAGCTCATGGACCCTCCCGTAAATCCTTCTTAGCCTTAAACCACTCCCGGGAACCCCTTCTAGGCCCTAAAACCCCGAATTGATGCTAGAATGCCTCAATACTTAAACGGAAAGCATAAAATGATTAATTTCTTGTAAAACACATATTTTCATATGACATTAGGGTCTTAAAAGGTGTACAAGTCATTATTTGGAACAAAACGCTCAACCGACACTTTTACCCGATTTACCCGATTCACCCGATTTACGCGAATTCAGGTGAGTTCATACCCCTTTAATGAACCGTTCAAATGTTTTATATGTTTTAGGGGGGAGATACAAGTTGAATATACATGTTTATGAAAAGTTATACAAGACAATTTTTCATATTACAGAATTAATCACATGTGATTCACTACCTGTAGTTCAAATCACATGTGATTTATCACTATGCCTTATAAATCAATCATTTGTTTTCAAAACTATTTTGAATAGACAAACAAGTTTTAAATGTCTCTTTTGTACAAAACTTTTAGTTAATAAATCTCTTTATAAAAATGTAATCACACTGATATATTTATATAAGTAAGACTTGAAGGACTTAGGACCGATAGCTCGCCTTATTTCCTGTTCTTGTCTGATTGTGGGCTTAGGGTAGTGGTTATCCGTCCGACTGTCGTTGATTTCTTATTTATATATCTCGTATATTAGTACGGATTACGAGTACTTCTTATTTCATTAGATGCCTAAATCACTAACCTGACTAGAACCACACACACTAAGTTAACTATAATAGGTATAGTTAAGGTCTCTATCCCTTGTTTTAACTACTACTCTACACTACTATAATTCACTCTATTATGAAACTATACACTAATAAGAGAATACAATACAATTTATACAAAAGACTACTCCACTATAATACAATAGAAAGTACAAATCATAAGATAACTCATTTACCCACTACGAGATACTCTATTCGCTACACACTACGCCCGAAGTTTTCCGAAAGGAAGACGACACTATATGTATAGATCTATACGGGGCAGACGCTATTACATCCCGACTGATAACTTCAGTCCGAACCGCACAGGTCCAGGGATGCCTTTACTCCACTACACTATACATGACCGGGAAGGTCATGGGGGTCCGCTATTACTCACACTATTGGCAACATACAAGAAATACACTATAACCGTACTAAAACGCTAATCAAAAGATAAAGTTAATATCCCGAAGTAAACAAGTATCTGATACTAAAGGAAGCTGCACCACTATTATTTACTTCAAGTATAACTTACCATACTGCTTTACTTATTGGTGAGTCACTATTATACTTCTATGATAAATGGTTTTCAAAGATGGAAATATCATATTTCTTAAAGGTTTTCACTTACTATACATTTCTGGAAAATATAGGATTTTCTAGGTTTTACCACTACTTATGACTATAAACTTCAGCTTTCATACTAATGATTCTAATGCTTTTTATATAAGAACTCACACTAAACTCTTATGAACTCACCAACTTTATGCTGGTATTCTTTTCAAAATAACTTGTATCTTCAGGTCAAAGATAGACAGGTACAACTACAGCATTTTTGGAAAAGATGGAGCATGCAAGACCCATCTCTTATTTTTGTTTACTTTTGGTGTTTGTCAAACATTACAAAACACACTTGTAAATACACTTACTATGTAAATGAAATGGTTGTATGTTTCTTGCTTTACTGTTATGCAATTGTGATGATACCGTACACTACGTCATCCACCCCGAAACGTATTCCGTCGTTATCGGTTTTGGGGTGTGACAATAATAGTGCTCAAAGTAAATAGAACCATCATAAATATAATTGAAAAAGTTACACCAAAGTATATGTTTACATGTTTCAAAATCAATTACATTATGATAACAAAAATAAATTGTTGACGGTTTAACGTCCCATCCTCAAAGCGCTGAAGTTATGTTTCACTGATTTCTTGAGAATACAAGTAGTTTTGAAAAAGTGTCAACAATTAAGTTGGTGAGTTCATAAGAGTTTTGTTTGAAGTAGAAACCGTTTTCCTTGTAAAATCGATATAGTTTGATTTCCAGAAAATCCAATATTTTCTTAGTTAAGTGTGAATAGAAATATTCCTATATGATGCATTAATGAACCCTAGAATGACCCGTAGAGTTCCTCTATAATCATCTAGCATATATAAGTTATATAAGGTTTAAATTAGATAAAACGTTGAATATAGTGGGTCTGCCCTAGGTCCACAACCCAACGAGGAACAGGAGATGAGGCGGGCCCCGCCAATTCTAAGCCAATCGAGACTAAATTCTTATATGACTCAAACATATACGCTCAGTGATTATAGTTGAAGTCTAACAATTCTAGATGAAATATAGTTTTAATATCATAATAACTATCTTAAGTGAACCTGGTACTTTGTATCGGTACCCCCTTTTTGTATAAAGACCCGACACTTTGTATTTGTACCCCTTTTTGTATAAAAACCGGTACTTTGTATTTGTACCCCTTTTTGTGTATAAACCCGACACTTTGTATTTGTACCCTTTTTCGTATAAAAACCCGGTACTTTGTATTTGTACCCCCTTTTGTATAAAAACCCGGTACTTTGTATTTGTACCCCCTTTTGTATATAAACCCGACACTTTGTATTTGTACCCTTTCTTTTTGTACGAGTGTGTTATGTAAATGATCATAAACTATACCTATTATAGTTTATTAAAATGTTTGAAATGTATATGTACCCTAACTATACCTATTATAGTTTAGTATGTTTCTTTGTGGTGTTTAAGAATCCCATTCTATGTAAGTCAAATGTATAGTACAATATAGCTATGTTTATCTTGCTTTGTTTGGTACTAATGGTTATGATGGAGGATTCTTATAAATTAAGTAAGTAATTTCCTATTATATAAATATATCATAACAAGAAATACATGTAATATATGAAATTATCAAAGATTTAACACTTTGCTCAACATGTTACAAAGTGATTTGATAGTTAGAAGTTGTTAAGTAATTCTTAACCTTTCTGCACTGTTTTAGAAAAATCATACGATGTCGAAAACTAGATCCGTAAATTCTGAGAGTTCCTAAAATGAGTCTAGTTTACTCATAATTTTTATCATGATTTTTGGAAGCCTTTAACTTGTATTAATATACTCATATTCACAGACTGATCCGGATTTGTGTTTGAAAAGACAGACTGTTTTGTAAAAATCACCATAAATTGTAGAAAAATCGTGTGGAGATGTGCAAGTAGTCATTTTAAAGCTACGAAGTGGAAATACTTGAACCTAAAACATTTTTGAAAAATAAAATGTTTAAGTTGTCCAAAACAGTCCGTGAATGGAGTTGAACTTTTCTGATGAAGGCTGTTAGAAAACTTTAGTTATGTTCTTGGTGTTTTAACTTGTATTCCCCCCTTAAAAACTTGAGAAAACATTAAAATGTAGGGGTATGAACTCACCTTATGTGATTTCAGTAGATAAGTGTTGAAGAAGAGAAGTGTTCAACCCAAAAACACTTGAAGAATCACTTGAAGATTCGAAGCTCTAACACAATTATGATGGAGTTTGTGTAAGATATCCATGATTTGAGTAGAAAGAAGTGAGATATTCATAAGGAGAATGAATTATGCTTACCAAATGTGGATGAAAAACCCAAGATCAGCTCTTGAATCTCAAATTCTAGAGATAGGAAGTGAGAGAGAAAAGAGTTTGATCTTCTTGGTGAAATGAGAGAAAATGGGAGAAGTGAGGAGAGAGGATGAATGTTCAGCTCTCAAAAACGTGGAAAAGGGTGTTAATTGAGTGGAAAGGACATTGATGTGACCTAGGTAAGGTGGGAGGTGTGGATGGTCATAGAGTGGGTGTGGGAGTGGTTGCTTGCGTCATAAGGTAAAGCAAAGTCAACACTCCACCTCTTTGTACTTTACCCACTAGCTTTTATTATTTAAATAGGGGTTTTCATGAAAATATGATTAAATTATGAATATTTAGGGTTTATTATGTTAAAATATAATTTCTGGAGAAAATCCCGCGTTAAAATCACGAAAAACGGGCTTAAAATGTTAAAAATATCAAAAATGGGTGAAAAGCGTCAAAAATCCGAAGTCTGGCCGAGGTTTCGGTCTTCTGATGCAAGAACCGAGACTAGAAGGGAGAAACCGAGAGGAGAGAAGAAGAACCGAGAGAAGAGAAGAAGAACCGAGAGAGGGAAGGAAAGAACCGAGAGAGGGCAAGGAAAGAACCGAGAGAGGGCAAGGAACCGAGAGGCGGGGAGAAGACCGAGAGGCGGGAGGAGAGACCGAAGGCGGAGAAGAGAAGGGACTGAGGCTTGGTCTTTGCTCTTGGCAGGTTCAGCTATCAGGTCTCTGCTATAGTGACTCGGTTCTCAGGTCTTCGGCTACAGAGACTCGGTTTCGGTCTCGGCTACATGGGGTTTCGGCTGCTTAGGGCTTCGGCTCCTTAGGGTTTCGGCTACATGAGAGGTTTCGGTTTCCATGAGAGGTTTCGGTTCCTTAAGAGGAGTTTTGGCTCCTTAAGTCCGTTTTTCTCGTTTTACCCCGTTTTAAGCCGTTTTTGACCCGGTTAAGGGTCGGAATGACCCGAATGATTCCAAAAAGTTACGGGAACTTTTGAGAGAGATTTGGGAGAGATTTCACATACTTGGAGAGATTTGGGAGAGATTTGACATTCTTGGAGAGATTTCTCATACAAAGAGATATTTGAGAGAAATTTCACATACTTGGAGAGATTTGGGAGAGATTTGACATTCTTGGAGAGATTTCTCATACAAAGAGATATTTGAGAGAAATTTCACATACTTGGAGAGATTTGGGAGAGATTTGACATTCTTGGAGAGATTTCTCATACAAAGAGATATTTGAGGGAGATTTCACATACTTGGAGAGATTTAGGAGAGATTTGACATTCTTGGAGAGATTTCTCATACAAAGAGATATTTGAGAAAGATTTAGTGAAAACGATTGGGAGAGGTTTCATTTGTGACCTTTTTGAGTACCCGGCTTCGCAATGATGGGTCCGTAAACCTTGTTAAGCATTGTTTAAGGATCTTACACACTTCCGATGAGTATGCACCATTGTTTTATCGGTTTGGCTTGCCACTTACCACAGTTTTAGGTTAAGGAGATCTAGTTGTACGTACTTTTCGATTTATGATTTCTCATCAGAATAGCAAGTTGTTTAGTAAATACATAACGTAAGCCCTAGTACACAAGGGTTAGTTGAGTTGACCGGTTTGACTTGTTGACTTTATTTGACTTTGAATTGACCAGAATTTGACGGTTGTCACACTTTCTAACATGCTTCATCACATTAGCACACATTGCATCTATTCCTATTAAGGTATTTCAAGCATGCATAACATCTACTTATGTGTAAGTATAACTTTCTAGCATGCAAAAACATGATACACTAACTTTTTGGCTCACTAACCATTAGACTCAAGATGAATGTGTGTTTGGAAGTATCTTACCTTTCTTACAAATCAAGTTAGGTCAGAGAATAATTCCCCCAGTCTCAAAGAAACAATCAAACAAGAACATATAATGAGACTGAGTTCATATTAACCTAACAAATTTCTTAAATTTATTTTTTGAAAAAATGTTTTCTTTTAAAAATTGTCCCAATTTTAAGAAATTTCAAAACTTATCTCATTTAAACAAAATTTTCAAATCTTGAGCCTTGCTTTTAGTTTAAACATACATTGATGTATACCTAAATCCCTCCAACCATGCTTTGATACCAACTTATAACGTCTTGTTTTTTTTTAAATAATTAATATAGAAAATCAATACCAATTGATATTTAACAAAAATTATTTGTAAAATAAAACAATTGTGATATCATCCCATTTAATTTTCCAAACATAATATCACAGTTACTAAAAAGAAGATGTTTCAAAAACATAGTGTGAAAGTCAAAATCATAGATTACATATTCCAAGTCTAATAAAAATAGTAATAATAAAAATCCACGAGAATGCAAAATGTCGATTACAGTCACATCAAGTCCTTCATTTGACTACCTACTAGAATCCCAAAAAAGGTTAATAAACAACAATATGTTTTGTTTCTTTCTCGGGTTCCCTAAAGGGCTTCTTGGGCTACATTACACATTTCCATGTTCCTCGAAGGGTTTCTTCTGGACTACATTATACATTTCCTATCTAGGTTCCTCAAAGGGTATCTCCTGGACAACATTACACATTCACATACACAAAATATAACTAGCATAATACGTAAGTTTGTAACTCACTTGAATAAACAATTAACTAGGTGACATTATCGATATGGGTTAAGATGAACTTCCACCTCTCTAAACACCTGCACTTCATACCAATAACCTCTACTTAGACCATATATAAAGTGTTGCTTAATAATACTTATATTATGTTTAATTTTCACTTTTAACTTTGGTGTAAAAGCATGTTTAGGGACTTATTATCCCTCCTTAACCTCACTCTTTTTTCAAGGTTATTAGTTGTTTTTTTTTATTGTTTATTATTATAGAATACCTTCCTATCTTTTGGGGGATATAAAAATATGCATTCTAACAATTTTTCTGCATCATTGTATTAGTTTTACAAGATAACAATAAAAAACAATCAACAATTCGGACCAACTAGTAAAGATGGTCACCAACACCTAAGAATGTGTAAGGATCATTCCTTAGAAAGCATATATGTTAAACTAGACTTCTTAAAATTTAATACTTTATGCCAATTGGAATTTTCTTGAATTAATTACACATATTATGATATGGCTATTACAAACAACCATCTTCCCATACCAATCTATAATAATATCAATTCCATCCAACTTGGGAATGTAATCAAGATACAAACCTGTGAATGAATAAACTATACATTATTACCAAGATCCAGGTTAAGACCTCATGTAACGTGGAGTTTCCTGCAGTTAATTATGACTTTTACAAATTAACCTAAGTGATCAGTGAGCTTTCCGGACCATTCTGCATTGGATGAAAATATTGTAAATTTGTAGGGAAAACTAGAACAAAACCTATTTATAGGTGAAAGTAGACATCTATGCCTTTCCAAGGACATTATACTCATGCAATTTCCATAATCCAAAGAATTTATATGATTTTCCAAAGATATGGGGTATATTTTATAATTTCCTATAGTATCTAGAAAATTAGTTATAGAGTAATAAGCACATATCCATACATTTAAATGAAATACTAATTCTAAACATCCATATAAGTAATATAATCAGAATATATCAATGTATAAAGATATTATCCAAAAATCAACATATTTACCTACTTCTTTATTTAAAGCTCATTAGAAGGGGTTTATTGGGTTTGAGTTTCAAACCAAACCCATTAAGTGCTTAATACCTATATAACTGGCTAAAAATAATAATACAATAGAACCACCATGAAAGGTGGTGACATGGTGGATTCATGGTGGTCCTGGGGTGTTCAAAACCTTCACACCAAAAGTAAATCCAAAGGAAGAAGAAAAAGATACTTACAATGGACTCTGGTCAAGAATATGACAACATCAACGACCTCACCACCACAAAATGATACTATAGGGGTGGTGTGGTGATTTCCCAATAGCCACCATCATTGATGGATGTGGTGGTGGTTTCATGTGGGTGGTTAAAAAAGAAAAGGAATGAATAAGCTAAAGAAGGAAGAGTTTTATACAAAACACAACTTCAAGAACCAACAACCACTTACCATCCTCTCCTCCCACCTTTGATGACTTCGACATTAATTCCAACAACACCACCCCTCCTCTCTCTCTCTCTCTCTCTCTCTCTTTCTTTCTCTCTCTCTCTCTCTCTCTCTCTCTCTCTCTCTCTCTCTCTCTCTCTCTCTCTCTTCTTCTTCTTCTTCTTCACAGTTGACAACCTTTAAAGAAAGCAGGGCTAGGGTTTCCTTTTTGAGGGATTATTATTCCATTTAACAAGAAATGGAAGACACCTTGCCCGTCATGTTATGGGGGACAAAGAGGCCAATTTTTGCAAAGGGAAGAAACGGTCCCTGAAGTTTGGTATATTGACATTCTTACCCCTTAAACCAGATTTCATCACACTTATGTTTCCTAATTTAGCCAAAACAACCCTTGAATTTATATTTCCTTAACTAAGTTTAAGAATACATAGGCCTATTCTTGCTAGGTCACGCTTGGTGGGCCCTATCATGTTAGGTTGCTCTCCCTAGAGGCCTAGACCACATTTAAATGATCTAATACTAGTGATCGATTCCATTTAGTCTTGGAAGTTTGGGTTGTTTAGGTTTCGAAGGCTTTTAGGCCAAGGTAGGAAATGTTGGTTTTTCACAAACCTGCAACTTTAATTGGCAGTGAACAGTAACAATAGAGAAACAGAGTATACGAGCTTAAGCTTTGTCTTTGATTAGAGAAACTGAAAAAATAGAGGTGATAACCTCAACATACATGACTGCTCACTATTTAACAAATAAAAATGCGATTAAAGTGCAACTACTCCTACTTAGCTTAAGACTCGGTAACATAGCCTACATGGCTTTTACTTATTCAAAGCAGTAAACTCAACGTGCATCTAAGCAATAACTGAAATAAACAATAATTAAACTTATGATATCTGAATTATTTTCATCATTTTTCCCCCTTAATTCAGAGATCATACCTGCTTAACTCCAAGCAGATCACGCATCACTTCAAACTTCAATTTTCCAAGTGGCTTTGTCAAAATATCGGCTTTTTGTTCTTCACTTGGTACAAACTTCACTGTGATTTCTCCATTCTCCACACATTCTCGGATGAAATGGAACCGTATGTCTATATGTTTGCTCCTTCCATGGAAAACAGGATTTTTCATTAAATCAAGGGAGGACCTGTTATCCACTTTTATTTCAACTGGGGGTACATTTTGACCTGTTATTTCTCTCAGAAGCCTTCTTAACCACAACCCCTGACAGGCTGCTAGAGTTGCAGCCATGAATTCAGCTTCGCAAGATGAGAGAGCCACACACCTTTGCTTCTGAGATGCCCATGTGATTAAGTTGTTGTTCAAATAATACGCCATACCTCCTGTACTCCTTCGGTTATCCAGGTCATTTCCATGATCACTATCTGTGTAACCAGTAAGGCTTACACTTTCTTGCCCTTTTGAGTACCTTAAACCAAAATCCAGCGTACCTTTTATATACCTGAGTATATGTTTTACAGCTTGTAAGTGTTGACTTGTTGGCTTTTCCATATAGCGACTCACAATTCCCACTGCAAAAGTGATATCCGGTCTCGTGTGAGTTAGATATCTCAATGCTCCAACTAAGCTTCGGTACTCAGTGGGGTTGACACAATCTCCTTCTCCATCCTCTTTCAGCTTGAGTTTGTGTTCCATTGGAGCTCTTGTGGGATTGCAATCCTTCATCTTTGTCTTTGCAAGAAGGTTCTTAGCATATGCTTCCTGTTTCAGTGTAATTCCCCCTTCATTTTGATTTACCTCGATTCCAAGATAATAAGTGAGCAGACCCAGATTACTCATTTCAAACTTCATGTTCATATCTTGTTTGAACATTTCCACCGTCTTTGCGCAGCTTCCAGTCACCAACAAATCATCTACATAAACGCCCACGATTAATGTGTTCCCTTTTTCTTTCTTCGTGTAGACTGAATACTCGTAAGCACATCGTTTGAAACCTAAGTTCTTCAGGTGTCGGTCCAAGCAGGCATTCCATGCCCTAGGGGCTTGCTTTAGACCGTACAAGGCTTTTGACAGCTTCAGAACTTTGTGAGCTTCACCTGTCTTCTGAAATCCTTCTGGTTGCGTAACGTAAACCTCCTCTTCCAAATTACCATTTAGAAATGCCGATTTGACATCTAAATGGTGTACTTTCCATCCGTTTAACCCAGCTAAAGCCAGAATGAGACGGATTGTCTCGATTCTTGCCACAGGTGCGAACACCTCTTCGTAATCAACTCCATGCCGCTGTACGTACCCCTTCGCCACAATACGAGCTTTATGTTTCAAAATCTTCCCTTCTGGATCTCTTTTCAGCTTAAACACCCACTTTAACCCGATGGGTTTTCGATTTTTCGGAAGATCAACGAGCTCCCACGTTTTATTCTTCTCGATTGAACCCAATTCTTCTTTCATCGCTTGCACCCATTCGATCTTTTTACTGGCTTCGAAATAGGTTGTGGGTTCTTCATTGTTACATAGTAGCAATAAATCTTCAGGGGGTAGATGGATTTCTTGTGTGTTTTCGTACAGATCAGTGAGTAATCTGTACCGCAGTGGGGCTTCATCGCTGCTTGAGCTCTCGTCGGTGTTTGGGGATGATTGTGAGACCGGCGTGTTTGTAGCGATAGGAGTATTAGGGTTAATTGGGTCGGATTGCTGGTTACTGGGCTGACCCGCTTCGGCCCAGTCTTCATTTTGTTGGTTTGACCCAACTTGATCAGGAGTATCTGGGACCCACTCGCCTTCACCATTCCAATCATCATCGTCTTCATAGAATTCTTCATCAAAGTTTACTCCTTCTACTGTAAAACTTATTCCAGGTGTTGATTTAATCGTATCACTCTCCCCCCAATTCCAGGCACGAGTTTCTTCGAACACAACATCTCGGCTGACATACATTTTCCCATTACTGGGATTTAACAATCTGTATGCCTTTGACCCTTTTTCAATTCCGAGATGAACTACACGAATGCTTCTATCCTCCAGTTTCTTCAAGTGACCTTTTGCAATCTTCATGTGGCCGACACATCCAAAAACTCTGAGATTATCAATGTTAGGCTTCCTCCCCGTCCACATTTCGTACGGTGTGGAATCTTTCAAAGCTTTTGAATGAACTCTGTTTAGTACATAAACAGAGTATGCCACTGCTTCACCCCACAACGTGTCTGGCATTTGCATTGTCTTCAAGTTGCACCTCACCATCTCTAACACCGTTCTGTTTCTTCTCTCCACAACTCCGTTTTGCTGTGGGGAGTATGGAGCTGTGTAATGTCTTTCAAGGCCAGTCTTTTTGCAGTAATCTGTGAATTCTTTTGACAAGAACTCACCACCACGATCTGTTCTGAGTACTTTGATCTTTTCATCGGTTTCAGTCTCCACCTTCTCCCTGAATTCTTTAAATACGTGAAAGGACTCATCTTTTGTTTTCAATAGATAGGCCCACATTACCCTGCTAAAGTCATCAACCATTAGCAAAATATACCTGTTTCCAGCCGGTGTGGGTGGTGAGATTGGACCACACAAATCTCCATGAATGAGTTCTAGTTTCTTGTTAGCTCTGAATTTGGTGTGGTGTGGGAATGGGCTCCTTACTTGTTTTCCCACCAAGCATCCCTCACAGGGTTGTGATTGAGTCTTCACATATGGCATTCCTTCTACAAGCTTCTTTTCCACCATTTTCTTCATCAAATCAAAGTTAGTGTGACCCATTCTCCTGTGCCACAGCCATGATTGATCATCTGTTTGTGCAGTCAAACACATGCCATCAATCTCCTCCAACTCAATTTTGTAAAGTCGGTTTTGTGACCTTAACACCTTCATCAACATCTTTCCCTTGGAATCTCTGACCCATAGATATGGATCTTTGATTTGAATCTCGTCACCTCCTTCAGCCAACTGTCCCAAGCTGATTATGTTACTACACAAATCTGGGATGTAGTACACCTCATTCATCTTCCTTTGGCTACCATCTTTACACCTGAATATAATTGAGCCTTTTCCTTCGATTTTAACTCGAGATTCATTCCCGAATTTCACAAAACCTTGAACAGTTTCATTCAAATCCATGAACTTGGATTTGTCTCCAGTCATGTGGTTACTGGCTCCTGTATCTAAATACCAATAACGAGTTTGAGTTTGAGAATTACCGTGTGTACGCAATTTTGGGTTCAAATTCTCTTCATTTAGATACACTTTTCCTTTGTCTTCATAAGTTGCAAGCAAGAGAGCAGGTTCATCATCTTCCTTAACCAAATTGCTTTCATGACTTCGTTCCTTCCTCGGGTTCTTACATTCAGCTGCATAATGCCCAAATTCTTGGCAATTATAGCACTGAATGTCAGCTTTATCGCGACTGCTTGAGGAGTTTTGACTGCCTTCCTTTTGGTGTTGTGAACCACCTCTTCCACGACCACCACGTCCACCATTTTTTCTTTGACCTCTGCCACGACCTCGTGACCCACCAAAACCTCCTCGATTCGATTTGGATTTGGAAGTGTCACCCTCTGTCTTCTTTTTGTTCTTCTCTGACCATTGTTGATAGGTCATGAGAAGCTTCCTATCATCCGGTTCACCTGGCCCCTTCATTCTCTCTTCATGAGCCTTCAACCTTCCTATCACTTCTTCAACTGACATCGCGTCAAGGTCACCAAACTGCTCCAAAGTGGACGCAAGTTGGATGAATTTCGGAGGAACAGCCCTAAGCAGCTTCTTCACTACATAGGCCTCTTCGATCTTCTCACCTAAGGTACGTATGGTGCTGACCATGTTGGTTACTTTCCCAGTAAACTCATCAACATTTTCAGATTCCTTCATTGTTAGGGCTTCAAACTCTACCTTCAAAGTTTGGATTCTCGCTGTCTTCACACGATCTGCCCCAATAAACATGATCTTCAATGCTTCCCATGCCTCCTTTGCTGTTTTCTTTTCAGCCAACACCATCAGCAGATCTTCGGGAATACCCTGATAAATGGCCGCCAATGCCATGTTATCTTTCTTTGCTTCAACTAGGGTATTCGCTGTTCTGGGCTCCACCGCATCCCAGACGCCTTGTGCTAACATGAAGACCCTCATCTTGATTGCCCACGCACCATAATTGGTCCTGGACAGCATCGGGTAGTGCAGAGTAACATTTCCTTCCTTTTCACCGTTTCCGTTATTTCCTGACATCTCTTCACGAGACTGATACTTGGGCATACACCAGTTTATGCTCTGATACCAAATGTTGGTTTTTCACAAACCTGCAACTTTAATTGGCAGTGAACAGTAACAATAGAGAAACAGAGTATACGAGCTTAAGCTTTGTCTTTGATTAGAGAAACTGAAAAAATAGAGGTGATAACCTCAACATACATGACTGCTCACTATTTAACAAATAAAAATGCGATTAAAGTGCAACTACTCCTACTTAGCTTAAGACTCGGTAACATAGCCTACATGGCTTTTACTTATTCAAAGCAGTAAACTCAACGTGCATCTAAGCAATAACTGAAATAAACAATAATTAAACTTATGATATCTGAATTATTTTCATCAGGAAAATCATGGGCTGAGAGCAAAGGCGGAACTACTTAAGGGCCAGGGAGGCCATGCCCCTTGCTTTTTGACTTATGAATACCTTTATTTGTATATACATCTAACCAAAAAAAGAAAAACAACCATAAAATCAATCTTATGGCCCATCTACAGATTTTTGACATGCTTTTATACAATTTATGCGACATCCAAAAAAAAAACACAAAAAACCAATCTTATATTATTAGAAGACTGATTAGGAAACTAAACAGATCAAAACCAATTAAAAGATCAAAACCAATCTGGTTTTATTTCCACTTAATTAGGAAACTAAAAGTATTGAAAACCAAATAACTCTTTAAATGTACAACGTATCAACTCCATGTTTAAGAAAATAAAAAACCCTAAAAATCTTTATTTCCATCCGAATAAAACTGTCAAGGCTCACCGGAAAGATCATGGTTGTCGGAGTGTTTATCCATGTTGTTCGGCTGTTGCCATCCTCCATTTCTGCTCGCCAGAGTGCTTTATCTCTATATGCTCTCCGACGTTTGTCGTACCCACCACCATATCCAACCGGCTACCTCTCGGCACATCTTTTTTTTCTTTTCGGACTAAAAACTTGTAAGTTTTGTTTAAATTTTTCTATCTCAAGTTTTTTCTTTTATTTCACTTTATACCAAGGTAAGGGTGAGCAATAGTTTTGAAAGATATGATATCTGAAAAGTTAAAGTAGACGGACAACTTATTTTTTATTTTATTATTTCTTAACTTATTTATTTTTGTTATCTTTATAAGTAGGTCATTTTTTTTTAAATCAAGAACATTCAACAAGGTTTAAATAGAAGATTAGAGTGATTTTGTTCGATAAGAATGTGTTTACTAATTGTTATTTCATTTTAACATTGGTTAATTGTTACTTGTTCGTTAGCATAATCAACTTTTGTAAAACAAAGTCGCTAAAATGTAAAAAATAATCAACTGTTTGCAAAATATATTTGTTAATTATTATTTTATTTATTGCTTATTAATTTTTAGTTAACTTTATTATGTAATGTATATGTATATTAATATGAATAACAGGTTTTTTTTTTTTTTTTAAATATTGTTTATATGATTTTTTCTGAGTATCAGTTTCGGCCGCTTCAATTTCGATGTTGGTGTTCCGCCCCTAACCCAAATTATTGTCTGATCTATTTTTCATTGGGTTACCTCTTTTGATTTTTCTCAACGTGGTAACTTTTACAATTATAATAAAAATAAAAATTATAAAAGTAACCAAGCTATTACGTCATAGAAAGAAAATGGTCGACCGAAATGTACAACATAAATTGAAATATACAACATAAAACCGTAATAAGTATCAATAATCTAAGAGTCTAAGGAACCAACACATGTCCAAATTAGCAAGAACAACTCAACATCAAAAACATCCTATGAAAAACAAACTCGATGGTTTTATTATTTAATCATGCATTTGATTAAAAACTATAATAATATCCTCTAAATTAAATTTATCTAAATCATCAAAACGTTGAGAAAATCCATATTTTTAAATTAAAATAATTTTATAATATTACGAACCAGGAAGAACGTGAAGAACACAGTAAAAACAATCAAAGATACTTTAGTTATACTGTTGCAGTGGTCTAATAGTCTAAAAATGGCTTTAAAACCATTATTAAAGATAAACTAATTCCAAAACATATTAAGAAATTAATCACAACAAAAGAAAAACAATTTTAAAACGTATCCAATTAACTATCACAAGTCAATTCATTCAACCATAAAGGTGTTAAGATTACTATCTTTAGATTATTTTTTTTATGTCAAGAGCATTAGCCATGAATATGTTACATCTCCCATATCTAGTTTGGAATACCATTTCATACCCTATGCTACTTGATCAAAGCTTTCTCCTTTTCTTTAGGCTTCTATAGGCTTCAAGACCACACTAGGAGGAGAGGCGATGCCTACAATATGGCCTACGGGAGGGAGTTTTTAATGATCTATAACTCATGTTTATACTAAGTTGCTAGTGGGAGTCCATGCCTTTTCAAACCAATCAACACAAGCAACCCAATGCATTAACTAATTCCCTAATCAATCAAATACATTATAATTAACTAACCTCTTTTATTTAATTTATAATAAAGAAAACTCATTTATTTATCTTTTTATTGAAAATTTTAAAACACCTATTATTTTCTATTCATTTTAGTTGGTATATATAATTTTATACAATATAAACATATTATTTATTCATTTATAATGGTATTCTTATATGTTCATGTACAATTTGATGGGTTTTGGTCATAAGACATCCTATGTGCTCATACAAACCCTAATGCTTAGATCTAGGTTTCTCTATTGTACATGCTTTGAATCTAAGACTATAAACCCTAATTCTAGCATACAAGTAATCATATTAATATGTAATTAGGTTTAAGATCATACCTTGATTGTTATGTAGCAATAACAATCCCAATTCCTCCTTGAATTGACTTTGGAAGGCTTAGAGTCACAAGTGTCACTCCTCTAATGGTTCACAAACACCATAAGCAAGAGGATGAAGAGGAGAGAGGTTGGAGGCTGACAAAACATGTGTAAACCCTTACAAGAAGCTTAGCCACGTTTTTGAGCCTTAAGGGGTCTTTATATACTTGGGCTATTAGGGTTATCTAACAAGGAAACCCTAATTTGGATGCTTAAGCCCTAAGCAACCCATAGACTCCTTTTAATCAAGCCCTTGGACGATTTCCTTATGGGCTTCCCCATAGAATTCGTCCAACCCTTGATACAAGGCAATCCATGGCCCAAATTGCAATTATCCTATAATTACAATTCCAGTCCCTTAAGTTTAATTAATCTCTTTTAGTCACAAACTAATTACCAATTAATTATTGACTAATATTAATTAAACAATATGATTTCTCCTTTAATATATTATTCTCATAATACATTAATAAATCATATTTAATCCTTACTCTCCATAATTCATCCTATCAAGTTGCTTTGGTGAAGGCAACCCAAAAGGACCATGCACCATCGGGTCAAGTACATACCAAAATAGTTATGGACTTAGACACTAATCCAACAGTCTCCCACTTGGATAAGTCTAACAACTATTTTGCGTATGACTTCAGATCCTGATCTGCAATCGTAGCTTTCCAAAGCCGCTGTCAACTCTGATCATATCAGATACGCGTGTCCTTAGATAAGGGATCATATATTCCTCCATTCTAGATATCGTATGAGATATGATATCAAATCATTCTCTTTGTACTATATCTCGATTTCCGATTTATGACGACAAACTAATTGAACAAATCAAATTAGCCCTAGCCCGGCCGAGCATTTACGTATGTCATCACTAAACCATCGAGGGGCCCAAAGATATCGCTTTTATTCTTTGAATAAAAGGAACGGATAAACTTTGATACAATGCTTGCTTGCACTCACTCACCGAATCACACACAACAATATATTTTATAACACCAAGTTACTAGTGCGTTTACATATTATCAATGTGTAACCGATTCGCAAGATACAACTCACACATCTCGGTTTCAAGAATATAAGATGTTATCGTCTCACTAATCACTCGAGATACAATTCATGGAGTGATCCAAGCGAGCGTGGGTTTAATCCAATGCTCAAATCATATTCATAAGCACTCATGAACGTCGCAGCAAACATTTGCTTATGTCTAATACTCTTTTAGACAATCCACACACCAATTCACGACAGTCTTCATTCATATCTACTTCCAACATATGAACGACTGTGGCCCGTTTGAATAATTCGATTATTCTTAATAAACTCAATTATTCTGGAAGTCAAAATATGCAAGGTGAAACACAAGAATAATACTAATCCCATATGGCCTCAAACCTTTGAGTATAAACAAAACACGTTTTATTTATCACCATATCGATTACTCATTATTTGTCGTTTCGGGTAATCAACTTTTTACTTGAATTATTACACTTGTCCCATGCTCCTAGCATGCACACAATGTTTACCTATGGTTCTTACTTTTGTGAAATAGACAAATTGAACACATTTCCAATCATTCTCATTTCACAACTCCAAATCCATTTTCTTAAGTGTAAGAATATCAAATTCTTGTTACTTATAGAATATACTAGATTCTAACACTTTATGCAACGATCCTTTTGTAATGTCACTGCACCAAAGTCTCAAAGACTATTGCCAATGATATTACAAATTCCTCTAACGTAGATTGTTACAAGACAATTCCTTAGATATGATGTCTCTCTCTCAAAGTACATTCCTTTGAACATCCTTTTGCATAAAAGTTTCTAATCTAGACATAGATTTTCAATATTTACTTCCCAATATGGACACGCTTCCATATTTTCCATATGACAACTCATTCTTAATAGAATCTTATCTATTCGTAATTAGGTCGATATGGTCCATTCAATACCATGCTTCCAACTACTCACAAGCAACCAATCCTCGTCGAATTTTGGATTGTTCTTTGATAGTTGTTTAATTATTTTAGTCAAAACCGATTCTAGTCCCTTTTCCCTCTAAATGTGCTAGACATTTGGAAAATTTTAGAATGGTCAAACATTAAAGCATTTGCAATCGATCCTATACCCGAAGCGTATGGGACACGACGCATAATTTTTTATTTGCTATGTTCTCAAAATTCGAATTGTGAATAGGAATGCCGTAATCATAATCGAAACTTTAAGAACACACTATGTACCCTTGACTAAGTTTATTAACATTTCTCAACCTAATCCTTTAGATTTGAAATGAAGCATAATATTCTCTCCCTTAATTATAGCAAAACAACCTTTCAACTCTTACAACTTTGCAAAGTATGACTCTTGTTTTCTATAATTAATATTGCCAACTATGCCATACTTGCCTTAATAATCATACAATCATAACATTTATGCTCCCACTATCATGATGATTATTATAAAACATAACACTTATGCTCCCACTAGCTTCGACATGTATTCATAAACATCTTAACTTTCAGAAAAACAATACTTATTGAATTTCTTAAGTTCATGTTTCTAATACTTAGTGCTTTGATAATCTTTTATCAAGACTTCTTGAACTTATACACTTTTGCCTTAGATAGTTCATATGTGTGTCTTAACAATTAAGATTAATTGCCAAACCTCACAATTCAAATTATGGAAAGGGATGCCGTAACCATGATCGAATTTGAGAATGCAATTTTACAATCACTATCTTTTAAAATCTTTCTTAGTGAAAGCATTTTCTCACAATCATTTTCATGAAGGAGGAAATCTTATGACACTTAGATTTAAACGGTGTATATGTTCCTATCCATGTGAATTTGTTAAAACCAAAGTTTACGACAAATTCAAACTCATATGGATCGAACTTTCTTAATGTTGATTTCTTGCCTTATGGTAGCACAGCTGCCCACCACGTCTTCCAAGTAGTTAAGTAGCTCACCTTTTCCTATCAATGTACTTTCCATTGATCAAGGTCCTTGCCTTTTATGCATTCAAATGAGAACTCATAGGACTCACATGCATAATTAACTCGATTGGATTGGCACAGAAACAAAATAATGTCTTCACGGTAGGTTGTAAACCTCAACTCGTGTGCTAGTGATGATCGATAAGGTTTATTTGATTTGTTCTTGAAACTTTTCAAGACTATTAAGACTCCCACTGACTCCTTGACATATACGATTCTCTTATCAAAACATTTCTTGACAAACAAATATTCAAGAGTTAGTGTAGCTTTTATCAAAACAAAACACTTCATAATTTTGGTCTTAGTTGGTCTTTGTCTTATCCAAGACATCACAACCTTCCACAATTGATGAGTGTTATAAACCTTCTTAATACTATTCACTCAATGTCACAATCTTGACTTTAAGACTTGTTTTGGAACGTAGTATGATTGACTTCTTGATTTGACCATTTCTTCAATCTTTGATTCCTCTTCTTGGACATACAATTGTACCAAGACTCACTTAGAGGATCAATTGAGATATGGTTCTTAATCATTAAGACCTATCATAAAGCATAAAAGGTACTCTCCCTTCTTCTTAGAACGGAGAAACTTTTATCTCTCTGCCTACTTGATTCTTGTTATTCGTTCTACTATTGATCTAAACCCTTTAATCAATTCAGAATTACACTTAATCTTGTAAGTATAATCATATTTACCAAACCTTTAGTAAATCATGACGAATATATTTGTTACTCTTATGGTGAACTTGATCAACACACAACTTTGTGTACTCGATCTCCTACTCCTTCACTTGACACTTTGTCAATGAATTAGTCTAATTTCCAAAATATGAAATTTTTCATTCATCGTGCAACCAAGTTGCATGATTCCAAGTTTCGGTCCAATTAAAACTTGGGCGATGAGAAACTCTCCCTATTTGGTAAATTCTTGACATTTCCATAAATAACATAACTAAGAATCATATCCATTCGTTGTAGAAATATGAAAATAAAGATTTCATTGCAAGGAAGTAAACAAATAAATAAGTCAAACCAAAATTTATTTTATTTATTAAAAGCAGCGGAAAAACATTTGTCCTTACAATGCAAAATCTATTGAAAACTATGCAAAAGAAAATTTCTAACAACTCTATCATAACTATCTAAGCTCAAAATCCAATCTTCAAGTCCATGCAATCAAGATCCATCTCTTGTGATTAGATTCATCTTGCTCTCTTATCAAGCTTCCTTTCTTTTCACCGATCCTTCAAAACATTCAAATGCAATCTTATCACATCATGTATTAAGAATCAATGAAGAGGAACTTAATGGAGTTAGATAGTGGATTCTTACCTAAAGTAGAGACATACGTTCTGACTCTTCCATCTCATAGATCTCTTAGGTAATTAGGGCAACTTCGTCTCCAATGCCCCTTCTCTTGGCAATAAAAGCAAATTGACTCTTTTGGAACAACACATGGAACTACTTCAGACGTCGCCTTTCTCTTATGATCAAACTTTTCAATCATTGCATGTCTTTCATTGCCATTGTCTATATCCATAGAGGTCTTGAAGGCAGATTCACCAATCAACTTTGCTTTTCTATTGCGCCAAATCATTGTTGATTCAGCAGCAATAAGCATATAGGTGAGATCAATAAGGGTCACGTCGTGGTTCATCATATAGTACTCTCTTACGAACTCACTATATGAGTTAGGAAGTGACTGAAGAACCCAATCAACAGCCATCGCTTCACCGACAATGGATCCCATCATTCTATCAATGTGTGACTTCATCCCTAAGACATGTGCACACACCGACTTGCCCTCTTTATGTTTACTTGCCAAAAGGGCTTGAGTGATATTGAAACTTTCAATTTTACAATCTTGTGGGTTAGGGAGAATAATTGGAGGAGGAGGAGGAAGTGAAGCATGATTTCTTGTTCCTCGATCGAATCGTGGAATATCATCTTCATGTGGAATGCTTGTTCCACGGGATTTGAGAAGACCATAGTTGTCGAACTTTGACATCGGGAGAAAAACAAATTCAAGTTAGTTAATTGATTGAGTCCTTGGTAAATCACCCAAATGAAATTCCAAGGCTAGGACCCAACACAATATTCTACAACTCGGGAGAGGGATGCTGTAACCCAAATTGAAGAACATTTGAAGGTAAGTGAATGACGATTCACTAATTTCCACTATGAAAAACGAAAAAGAAATTTAAGTTTTAAATCTATGAAAACTCCTAGATCCTTTGAGGTTCATTGAACTTTCAATGGCATGTTTAAATCTCGATATGCCCCTCTTGTTTGTGACTGGGATGTCGAGGATCACAAAGCGGGTGTGAATAACCATACAAACTACATGGTGCCCTCACATGTTACAATCACCTATTCGATGTGCCGGTAAACCACACACGCTCCACCGAACTATGACAAACATTGAGTCACCCTTTGCTATCTTTGCTTAGAACCATTTAGTGTGCCGGTAAACCACACACGCTCCACTAACGTCTTCGCAAGGGCACAAAGTGTAATTTCATGGAATTGCATCAATTCACTTTTGCCTAAGTAACTAAGATTGGGAATTAGAAAAACATTTAGTTACTTTGTATTTCATTATACTTATAATGGAAGGTTTCGTCCTATCTTACCCGTTCGGCTAACGACCCTCCACTAGTCAAGAGTGCGGTGGGTAAGAGTGGATACCCATTCAATCGCCTTTTTATAGGCAATTTCCTTAAACACCCCTTATAGATCAGCTTCGTGAATGAGGCCTACTAACGGTAAGACTGACTTTTACTCATATATATATATATATATATATATATATATATATATATATATATATATATATATATATATATATATATATATATATATATAATGTTAGACCTTTAATGTTATATATATAGTATAGGGTGTATTTTACACTTTTAAAATACTATACTGTTAACTTTAACAATTACACTTTTAATTCAATTAAATGGTTAACCTAAACTTTTATGGATTTATTAAACCTCTTTTAATTATACTCCTTAATTAATTAATAAAACCATACGGGTGTGATTTGAACTTTTCAAAACAGTACTAGGGTTTTAGAATTTAACATTTCTAATTAAACTTTTAATCAACTTTTAAATTCCAAAACTTGAGGGCAAATTTTGAAACCTTTTTCAAAACATTAGGGTTTTAACTATTTAAATTTCAAAACTCCAAAACTTTTGGGTTCAAATTTAAACTATAAAACGTAAAGGGGAAAATATGAAACCTTTCATAACAACAAGGATCAAATAACAAATAATTTTAAATTAACATTTAATCACATAATTATCCATATTTGATTTATTTAATGATTTCTTGCAAAACAATTTATCAATTTGCTCAAAATAATTAATCAATTATCTTATAAGGAAACAATTATCTTGTTAATTGATAATTATCTTTAATTAGATCAAGAATATAGTCATATATATCATAAAATCAGATTTATATTAATCTAACATGACAAGGTAACTATCCATATGCAAAAACAGCAAGAAATCCCGAGATAAGCATTATCTGACGAGTTGACTCGTCGAGTCAGGCATGGACTCGGCGAGTTCAGCCATGGACTCGGCGAGTCCAGTCTCCACAATCCAAAAAATCGAATTTTTCAGTTATACAATGCATCAATACAATTGAAACCAAGCTAGGCTCTGATACCACTGATGGGTTTTGGTCATAAGACATCCTATGTGCTCATACAAACCCTAATGCTTGGATCTAGGTTTCTCTATTGTACATGCTTTGAATCCAAGACTATAAACCCTAATTCTAGCATACAAGTAATCATATTAATATGTAATTAGGTTTAAGATCATACCTTGATTGTTATGTAGCAATAACAATCCTAATTCCTCCTTGAATTGACTTTGGAAGGCTTAGAGTCACAAGTGTCACTCCTCTAATGGTTCACAAACACCATAAGCAAGAGGATGAAGAGGAGAGAGGTTGGAGGCTGACAAAACGTGTGTAAACCCTTACAAGAAGCTTAGCCACGTGTTTTAGCCTTAAGGGGTCTTTATATACTTGGGCTATTAGGGTTATCTAACAAGGAAACCCTAATTTGGATGCTTAAGCCCTAAGCAACCCATAGACTCCTTTTGATCAAGCCCTTGGACTATTTCCTTATGGGCTTCCCCATAGAATTCGTCCAACCCTTGATACAAGGCAATCCATGGCCCAAATTGCAATTATCCTATAATTACAATTCCAGTCCCTTAAGTTTAATTAATCTCTTTTAGTCACAAACTAATTACCAATTAATTATTGACTAATATTAATTAAACAATATGATTTCTCCTTTAATATATTATTCTCATAATACATTAATAAATCATATTTAATCCTTACTCTCCATAATTCATCCTATCAAGTTGCTTTGGTGAAGGCAACCCAAAAGGACCATGCACCATTGGGTCAAGTACATACCAAAATAGTTATGGACTTAGACACCAATCCAACACAATTAACAATACATCAAATTTCTTGTTCATTGCACATTGTAAAGTATAACTTTAAGGAGAAGGCAATTCAGAAGCCATGTTGAGAGAGTATTACTTTATCCTTGCATTGGAACACTATGATTATTGGCAACAAAATGTTACGTATATAGAACTATCATGCCAAGGTTTGGATAACATACCTATATAAGTAGTAAGATGAGATGTCCCCACAATGTGCATGTACCATTGAGTGTTAGAAGTGGGGAAAGCTCAAAATTTTAATCACGATCGAGATTCATATGGATGAGTGTATTGTCAGGTTCTGTTCTTATAGGAGTCCTACAGTGGCACCAACAACGTCTGACTTTTGTATACATATATAGTACAAAAACAAATTAATATTTTTTTCTACTATTGTGTCACTACTTAAAAAATATGCAACTACTTACAAGAAAATATGTCTCTATAAGAGGATTTTTTTTCCATGTCACACGGTATGAAATCCTATGTCTGCCCTTATGTAATGTATTATGAGATAGACTAAACTGCAAAATTGGTCCTCGTGGTTTCGCAAAAACTGTGGATAAGGTCAAAAAAGTTTCTGACTTGCATGGAAGGTCCAAAATCAGAAATTTTCCCAGGATTTGGTCCCTGATGGATTTGAAAAGACTATTTTACCCTTATCATTTACTTTTTAAATATTTTTATTTATTTTAATATTTAAATATTTATAAGAAAATAGAAAATAAAATCTCACGCCACCCCTTACCACCACCCCACTTTCACTGTCCATCTCTTTTTGACTTTCTTTCCGGTCTTCTTCTTCATCACTTTTTTGCAAATCAAAACTCATAACTGCATATAAACAAAAAACCCAGTTAAAGAAAAAAACAACTCATCTTAGATAAATCGCTTGGATATATGTCAGCAACCTTCATCCTCTTCATCTCATGTCCTTTAACTTGCAAACAGAAGAATGAGATGGGTTTTTAATCTAAAGAAGGATATGTTTTTCACATTTAGTCTTCAACCTTCTAACATGAGTTTCAAAGATATGTGATGTTATATCCAAAAACTAGTAATAGATTTTCTAGGTTATTCATCTAATTTTCAAGTTTGTGATGAACAAATTGGAGCCCTAATAATCTATCAAGGATGAACAAAGGGATTGGAACCAAATGCATCGACCTTATATTGAAAAAATTGGATCATATCAGGAATAACCGAGGTTCGAGAACCCTTTTTTATTCATCCTTGTTGGGTATCGATCTAATAGGAAAGGGTGGGCATATACTAGTTTTAGTATCTCAACTCACAAACTGAGAAAAGTATTCTTCTTGGCCTGATTTCTCAGTCACACCATTTTTAGTTACAACAACCGAGTGATGACTTTCTCTAACCCTTGTGACTATTTCACCATTGATAAGTCAAACCAATGACTTTCTCTAACTGTTTGATTCTTTACGTTCCTTTCTTGGTTGAGATCTTTGGTGTCGTTTCATTGGGTTTCAATGAATGGGTTTTCGTCATCTCCATTTCAACACTTATCATTTTTCATTAACTGGTCAAGCTCATCGCAAGGACTACAAAATCATTTCCGATGATTTTGAAACTTTTTTTAGGGTTTCAGAACCACCATTGAGTTCAATCCCCATCCTCAACAATCGAAAATGGTCTCGTCTTGTGACATGTATTCTTTGCTTCTCGATCTATAGTTGCATTCTCACGTCTTTTGTTCACAAATCCTCGCACCAAGTGGGAGGCATTATTCCGATGAGCATGGTTGATTTTCTAGTGGATCTATGATGGAGATGGAGTGTGGTGTTGGTGGTGAAATTAAGATTAGGGGATGTGAAATTAGGTGGATCTAGGTTTTTTTTTGAGATGAGAGAGAGATAAATGGGGAAGGAAGAAGATAACCGGGGGTAGGGGTGTTGGATAATTTTATTATTATTAATTTTCAAATTTAAAAAAATTAAAATAAGTATAAAAAATGTAAAAAAGAAAAAAAAAAGGGTAAAAAAGTAATTTCATATTGTTCAGGGACCAAATCCACGAAAAATTTGTGATTTTAAACCAATGGTGCAAGTTGAAAATTTTTTGGATTTTATCCATATTTTTTTACTAACATGGATCAAATTTGCATTTTAGTCTATGAGATATTTGATAGCTTATTTATGTTTTTGTAGACTGTGATGATAGGCTTGCATAGTTGTCATGGTCCATCATTGGATTCCAAGGAAAAGTCATGACTTTATTAGGATTTTAGGGTAATACTAAATCTCCAATATAATACCTTGAATAGTACAACACATTTAAAGCCTATTTATATGCACAAAATATAGAATTAGACAAATCTACATAATGTAAATCATATCTTTATAATGCTAAATGCCGTATAAAGTATATGTCGAAACAAAGCTTATATGGGGGATCTTCTATATTGTTGGCAACCGATGATGAGTTGGCTACAATCTCAAGTTAAAGGAAAATAGATTTGTTATGTTATTCGAAAACTAGTTTTTGATAGTATAATATACCATTTTGGAAAGAAAGAATTGATCTCTAAATGGAAATCGTGACAAGTTGAAGATTTAGTTTCATATATTTATTAAGAAATTAGCCTTAAGTTTCTTGGAGTCATTGAAATATGGCTATTTAGTTGCTAAATGTTGTGAAAGGGGTATTGTTATGCAATATAACAGTTTTAATATCAAACATCTCACTTGCAGACTATTGAAATTGCAGGCAAAAGATCCAATAATCATGGCATGGAAACGAACCAGAAATTTTTATATGGGGTATAAACATTATCAATAAATATTTTATATAGTTATTATATCTGAGACATTAAAAAACATGATATTATCCATTTAACTGGGGTACAACAATATAAAACATGTTTATAAATAATTTTTTTATATACATAAAACAATTCTTTTTGGATTTTGTAGTATCCCAACGCCGCTTCATATAGATCTACCAATGTATGGAATGGAAGGGAAGAATTTTTTTTGACATTTGACAAGGTAATGAGGTTAAAATGTTTTTCAACTATTGCATGGCTTAATAATGTATTGTAGGGTGCTAAAATTGTTTTATTTTTATTATTTTTTTTGGTATTGTGACTATTGGAGTTAATGATGCATATCTCATTAGTTTGGATTTTCATTTAAAGGTGTTTGGATTTGAGTTTGAGAAAAAACAAATAATAATAATAACATTTATTGGTGAAAATGTTTTTCGGGAAATCACACGATGACTTTTTAAAATTACTGTGTGGAAAAAGCATTATAAAAAACTATTATTGATTTTTTTTTTTTTTTAACTTAGAGTATTATTGATTTTATAAAAAAAAATTAATTTAACTGTCTTCAAGTGTGCCAACAAACTTAATTTAATATATGGTTTATGTGTTTTGACATTTTATTACAAGTTATTTGTATTTATAATTTTGGTCTTAAGTTTTAAACTTTGTTATAAAATTGGTTTGTTTTATTTACAAAATTTACCAAAAATTATTTGTTTCTTTTAAAAACAGAAAAAAAAAAAAAAAAAACCTTTCTGCACAAACTTTTTTACAGACTGTTTTACATTTTTTATAACTTTTTTAAAACTATTGTAATACTATTTTACAACCTCATGTAACTTTTTAAACTTTTTTATAATTTTTTAAATGCTTTTGCAAATTTTTTAAACTTTTTCCATAATATTTTTTACAACGTATTTAAACTCTTTTATAAGTTTTTTTTTTTTTTTTTAAACTTTTTTACATCATTTTTTTACCACATAGAAATATTGAAAAAACGTAAGAAAAATGCTTAAATTTTGTAAAGTAAAAAAGTGTGATTTCTTATTAAGAGGTTTTAAAAAGTTCCAAAAAGTTTTTTACAACTTACATTATAAACCATTTTATTTAGATTTCTTTATAACATTTTAAACCTTTTAAAAAAATTATTCATATTTTTCTATATTTCTAGGGGTTTTTTTAAAAATTTAAGAAGTGTTATAAAATAGTTTTAAAATATTAGTAAAAAGTATTTTAAATTGATGTAATTAAGTTCAAAAAGATTTGAAAAGTTTTTTAAAAACAGTTGTAAAAAAGAATAAAAAATATGTAATTCTTTTTTTCAAAAAAACAGGTTGTGAAATAAATTATAAAAAAAGTTTAAAAAAGATTGTAGAAAATCTATAAAAGCACTGTCCAAAGTCTCGAAAGTTTCTTAAAAATATTGTAAAAAAATAAATTTCGAAAGATATAAAGATGTGGAATTGTTCAGACAAAATTTAAAACTTGGCTAGAAAAATATAATATATAAATGACCTATTAAACTTGTAATAGTAGGTCAAAACATATAAATCCTAAATTATCTTTTTCCATAATAAATTGAGTTTATTGTCAATTAAAAACAAATTAAATAATTTAGTTCATGAAATCAATAATAACCTTTTAGCAATTTTCAAAAAACATTCAAACACTAAACCAAAGTACTTAATCTCTTTGGAGCCAACAATCCATTAAATTGGGTTTCCTCTATAATCGTCATTAAACATTGACCGGATAAAACCCATTAATTTGGTTATTCTGTAATCTGTATATACTATTAATCGAGGGAAAAGCCCATTATATTCAAGTTAATGGACAATTTCTTTTTAGTTGTGGTCCAGACAAGAAGCATACCCGACCCGAAGCCCACAAGTGAGTTGTGATGGATTGAGAAATCGGATATGATATTGTTTACTTTTTACATTAATGTTTCGTTTGGGGCTGATACAAGAAGACCTCACATCCATTTTTAGCTTTGGGCCTTTTGGAATCTTGGATGAGGCTTCTAAATCGATATTTATATTGGCACCAAGTTTTTCTAGTCAGCTAAATTTGTTTGCTATCTTTGTAGTCCACATTTTTTAAAGTTTATAATTTGATATTTTTTGGTATTTTACAGACTGTTTTATATTTTTAATTTGATATATTAACTAAAAATGTATTACAAGTTACATTTTTAATTTGATATTTTTTGGTATTTTACATACTGTTTTACATTTTTACAGACTGTTTTACATTTTTAATTTGATATATTGGCACCAAGTTTTAAACTTGATATTTTTTAAACTTTTTTACAGACTGTTTTACATTTTTAATTTGATATATTGGCACCAAGTTTTTCTAGTCAGCTAAACTAGTTTTAATCCTATTTTTAATTAATAAATTAAGCACACAAAGGCAGTGAACTTGTCTTTTAGTGGTATAGTTGGATAAGTATGGTGTCGAACTCAGAGAATGGAAAATTAATATAAGAGCTAATTTTAACTAAACAAGTAATAAAAGTAAACAGGTTTTTCTCTAGTTTTACAAGACTAGAAACTTAAACATAACACTTAAAACAATTAACTAACTAAACAAGCAAAGCAAATGACAAATTCACCAAATGTATTAAAGGGTTTCTGTTTAGGTTCAACTAATTCATAACCTATGGTTATTTAAATGGTAGATTAATTATTATTGGTTACCAACTATAGTGGTTAGGTTCATGTCCATTACTCCTAACCCTTAGACAATTAATCAATTTAAGCAGTGGTTAATTGTTTAAACTAATTAATTTCCTAGTTCAATTATTTGGATTAAATAAGATTTGTAATTGGTTAATCAAATTGGTGTTTCAATTAACCTCTTGTTTGTTGGTTTCTCAAACAAGCTCACACATTAATTTACCCATCATCCAAGTAATCTTAATTTCATATTCATTACTCTTAAGCATATGATCAAGTGTTCACATAACATATGAGGTTAATAATTAAGAGATGTTCATGCAGCTTAATTACCTTCCAACTAACAGAAAATAGTTGTCATTAATGCATAAGGTTCCTTAACAAACTTAATTTAATAAAATCACTAAATAACAATCAATCAAAAAGTATATTCTAAACCATAGGAGCAAATTAGTCTTCCCCAACAGAAACAAAACGAATTTAGTTCATAGTCATGATAAAAACAAAGTCAAAAGCAGATTTAACTAAGCTAAACATACTTAATTCCTAAAGTTAAGTGGAATGATTAGCCTAATTGCCTTGATTCTTCCAAGGATTGAAGACTAGGGTTCCTTAGCTCCTCTAAGGGTTCTTTTTTGCAGGTTCAGCTCTCAAAATCGCCAAAAGTCCCTTCCAATCGGATAATAGTTTGGTATTTATAATTATCACAAAACAGGATGTACTCGGCGAGTAGCAGACCCAACTCGCCGAGTAGATGCTAGCCATCTGTCTCATATCAGGAGTCTTGACTTTTCTTCTGGAATATTCTAATGGACTCGCTGAGTAGGAATGCTTTTGTCCCTCATTCTTCATCCTTTGGTCTTTAATTGCTTTCCCTTGTTCCCTTTTACACCCAAGCATGTCTTTTGGACCGAAAACAAAATTTAAACATTATTAAGTACCTTTTGTCCACATTATACACATAATTAGTTAAAAATGAATAAAAATGTATGCTAAATAATTAACTAATTATGCACATATCAAAATACCCCACACTTGACTTTTGCTTGCCCCCAAGTAAAACTGAATTTTAACATATTAGAACCACACATGACAACTCCAATCTAACCCAACCATTATACCAAGACCGCAACGCATGCATTTGTGTCTAAAATTGTCCTAAATACCCCCATACTCCAAATACTCACAATCCTCATAAACATTCGCCCACTCACCCCGAACTATGCTCATTTTATGCATCCCTCCGAATCCATCCTCAGAAAACCTATTAACCTCAAGGTATTTTTGTTTGGGCAACCCAAGCATACATAATCTAGATAATTACAATTTATGATACCATATTGGAGCTCTTTGGAATTCTTCATTTCTTTGGCATTTGATCTTTGATTTCTTTGAATTCACCACCTTGTTGTTTGATTTTTGGTATCTTCACTTTTTGAATTTCTTCGGAATTTTTGATCTTCATATTCGATATTTGACTTTAATGCTCCAAAAAATTTTCAAACTTTTATTGTAATTCTCTCTCTTTTTTTTACATGTAACTCACTTTTTTTTTTCACTCAAAATCCTACATGCTTAAGCAGGGGCGCTCAACTTCAACCTTTATTTGTTAGCGATAATAATTTTCCTGGATACATTTCTGGTACACGTTGCTAAACATATTGCATCCTTCAAACTAAGCAAGGTCGTGTTTTTGTCCCATGATTTCACTAGAATAAAGGAGGCCACAAATGCACTAGAACGTATATTGGCTCAACTAAACATTTGGGTCTTCATAGAATCATCAAATATAATACTAGCATGATCCCTAGTTGCTTTTTACCAAAGTTTCCTAAATTAGCCCTAGTAATTTTATGCAATTTTTTTAAAAAATATTAAGCCTAAATTAGGATTCTAAATTAACTAATGTAATGTAACCAACCCCCTACCCCACACTTAAATCATGCAATGTCCCCATTGCATGTTATGCATGAAAAAGAAAAACACAAAACTAAAGAGGGAATTAGAACAAACTCCCCTGGGATAGTAGTCGTGAGGTAAATCTTTGACATTGAAAGCTCCATCTTCAACTGACTTTAGACATGGGAACAGCTCATCCATGCCTCAGGCATCAAATTTCGTGTGGTATAGCTCCAATTATAAGGGAAAAATTCTTGGAAATGCTCGGAAAATGATCTCCAAAGAAAAGAACCAATGCCCATATCAAATGTCATCAAATCTTCAGCTCAAAAGTAAGAAGAATGAGCAACTCGTCGAGTAAGTATGTAGACTCTCCGAGTTGAAGCGTAAATGGCAGAAGAATCATGAATTTTCACATGGACTCGGCGAGTCCATAAGATGCACTCGGCGAGTAGACTGCTGTGTGACAAAAATTTTATTCTGCCCAAGTCCGTTTCTGATGTATGGGGGTTATATAAACTAATAATTTCCCTCATTTTTCTTTAGGGAATAAACAATCTATAACCCTTCTATCAGTTGGACTCATAGCTTGACTCAAAACTTCGTTTCATCTCTCGCCTCGACTCAATTTCTCGCTTCGTCAGCCTTGACTCTAGACCCTTACATGTAATCCTAAGCTTCAAACTGAAAATATCAAAACAACACACAAGTAATAGAAAAAGGAAAACAAACATCAAAATTAAATTCCTAAATTACCCTAATAAACTAGAAGTTTAAAAAGAAAAAGAAAAGCAAACTCTAATGACGGGTTGCCTCCCGCAAGCGCTTCTTTTTGTGCGAGTCTTTAGCTGGACTCCCAAATTAATAAACTTCTAATAAAATCAATGCCATTCCATCCATTGCATTAAATATTTTCTTTTGACCAATGTGTAAAATTTGGCCCGTTTCTTCTAAAATTCGCAAAACAAGCTCGAATTCATGAAACCCAACAATCTTGACAAGGGTTCGAATCGGTTGGATACTAATCATAAATGGATCGCTCTTCAGAACTTTCTGCAAAGTTAGAATCGTCACCCCATGCTTCGAAACACAAACCGGAAATACAGGGGGCCATGTCGTGGTAATAGTCAAACCACAGCTTGGTTCCTGCAATTCAGCTTGTTCTTGTTCTTCATCTGACCCTTCTGCTAGCAATCTTTCCAGCTCCTCCAAGTCTCTTTCTGGATTAAATTCTTCATCTTGTAACTCAGATGTCCCTTCTGTGTTGGGCAAGATGTTATCCAACCATCTTCCAAATTTCTTCAAATCTTCATCTGAGTCATACTCCTCATCTCCTTGCTCAATTTCTTGTACTACTTCCTCAAGAGAAGCATCAAAAGCATCGAGATTTGGAAAATACATAATAAATAAAAATAAAAATAAAAAACTAAACTAAATAAAAAATTTAATCAACAAATAAAAAAAATAATAACAATTAGCAAATAAAATTAACTATTTAGAACCGTTCCCCGACAACGGCGCCAAAAAGTTGATGTGTGTAAAACGAACTAGTTTTAATCCTACTTTTAGTTAATAAATTAAGCACACAAAGGCAGTGAACCTGTCTTTTAGTGTTATAGTTGGATAAGTAGGGTGTCGAACTCAGGGAACGGAAATTAATCTAATAGCTAATTTTAACTAAACAAGTAATAAAAGTAAAAAGGTTTTTCTCTAGTTTTACAAGACTAGAAACTTAAACATAGCACTTAAAACAATTAACTAACTAAACAATCAAAGCAAATGACAAATTCACCAAATGTATTAAAGGGTTTCTGTTTAGGTTCAACTAATTCACTCCTATGGTTATTTAAATGGTAGATTAATTATTATTGGTTACCAACTATAGTGGTTAGGTTCATGTTCATTACTCCTAACCCTTAGACAATTAATCAATTTACGCAGTGGCCAATTGTTTAAACTAATTAATTCCCTAGTTTAATTATTTGGATTAAATAAGATTTGTAATTGGTTAATCAAATTGGTGTTTCAATTAACCTCTTGTTTGTTGGTTTCTCAAACAAGCTCACACATTAATTTACCCATCATCCAATTAATCTTAATTTCATATTCATTACTCTTAAGCATATGATCAAGTGTTCACATAACATATGAGGTTAATAATTAAGAGATGTTCATGCAGCTTAATTACCTTCCAACTAACAGAAAATAGTTGTCATTAATGCATAAGGTTCCTTAACAAACTTAATTTAATAAAATCACCAAATAACAATCAATCAAAAAGTATATTCTAAACCATAGGAGCAAATTAGTCTTCCCCAACAGAAACAAAACGAATTTAGTTCATAGTCATGATAAAAACAAAGTCAAAAGCAGATTTAACTAAGCTAAACATACTTAATTCCTAAAGTTAAGTGGAATGATTAGCCTAATTGCCTTGATTCTTCCAAGGATTGAAGACTAGGGTTCCTTAGCTCCTCCAAGGGTTCTTTTTCGCAGGTTCAGCTCTCAAAATCGCCAAAAGTCCCTTCCAATCGGATAATAGTTTGGTATTTATAATTATTACAAAACAGGGTGTACTCGGCGAGTAGCAGACCCAACTCGCCGAGTAGATGCTAGCTATCTGTCTCATATCAGGAGTCTTGACTTTTCTTCTGGAATATTCTAATGGACTCGCCGAGTAGGAATGCTTTTGTCCCTCATTCTTCATTCTTTGGTCTCTAATTGCTTCCCCTTGTTCCCTTTCACACCCAAGCATGTCTTTTGGACTGAAAACAAAATTTAAACATTATTAAGTACCTTTTGTCCACATTATACACATAATTAGTTAAAAATGAATAAAAATGTATGCTAAATAATTAACTAATTATGCACATATCAATAGTCAATACATATTCACATAGTATCGTGTCTCTATAGCCATGCCTATCTTCTTTGACCCTAAAATTGGCCATGTATCTTATGGATTTTGTAGGTGTTAATTAGGACATTACTTGGATTCCTAAAGGTTAGTGGGATGAGGGCCATGTTTCTATAGGCCCACCTGGGGCTGATCGGGAATCTTCTTGGCTGAGATTAGGTGATCGTAGGAACCGTGAGCTTCATATTTCAATGGATGGATGGTGTCACGACGTCTCGTGGACCCTTACGGATTTCACTATGTGTTGGGCTGGTAGTTATGCCGTGGAGATCCGCGAGGTTTAATTCATTTGGTCATTGGCATAAATTGGGTATTTTGAGCAGTATGGGAATACTGTTGATGGCTCAATAGCCGACATGTATGGGTCAAGATTCTCTAAGATTTTTACTTGTTGGAAGTAAAAGATCTAGTATGCTCAAGAGTCATATTAAAATGATATTTCTAAATAACATATGATCCTAAGGGTCACACCAACAACAAGTTGATACAATTGATTATTTATTAGAAATTGATCTTAATAAATATTTATAAACTCTTATAATAATTTGTGAAAATATTTATTTCAAGGAAATAATTATTTTACAATACAAATAACACATTATTTCATAAGGTATGAATTAATAAGTCATGTACAATATTTTGGACTTGGAAAGCCTTTTGTCTTTTAGCTAAAGACAAAGTTTATATCTTATAAACTTTGAGTTTATAAAATATAAACTCAATCTTTTCTTTTTATTAAAGACATGGCCGGTTTTAGGGTCAAATAAGAGAGGCATGGCTTTCCCCTTAGTTTAATCAAAAGAAATCAAGCATGGTGCATGTATGGGACAAGCTTGTCTAAAGTGTTTATTGGATAATGACCTTTAGATTAAGTGGATGATTTATATAGATTGCACACTTGGAATCTTGCACTCACTTCTTTCTTACAAAATCCAAGAGCACATGCTACCTCTCCATCTCTTCTCTAGCCTTTGAAGTTCTTAAAGATTTGTTATTTGTTTTGCTCTCTTAGAACATATACTTGGGTATTTGTTCTATGCTTAAGAGTTGGCATAAGAACTAGCATTCTAATCAAGTTGGAACATTGTTGGTGTCTCAAGGGTTCATCATCTCTCCATTAATTTCTAAGCCTCCCCTAGAGGACTGAAAGTGCTTCAAAGGTTGTTACAACTTCTTCTTCTATGGTTGTGTTTTAAATATTTCTTTTACTTGCAAGATGGTCATTCGTGGGTGATAAAATGTTTATGTTATTTATAAAAATCAAGTCTTTCGTTTGACATTATTTATAGTTTTTGAAACTAATTTTTTAAATAAAACCCAACAATTGGTATCATAGCCACTTTGCAAGTTTTGTTAGATTTTTGATTTATGGAAATCTTAGTTTATGGATAATATGAATAACTTTTTTTATATAAAAACAAGTTCATACATATTTTCTTTGACAACTTTATAATTGTTATTTTATATGATAAAAACTTACATGCATTTTTGTCACTTAAAGTTGTCTTAGAAAAACAAATGTTGTTTTATGTTTTATGTATTTTAGAGTGCATAAACAAGCCATGGACCATTTGTGTTGTTGTTTGTATGATTTTGTTGAAAAAAAAATTTAATATTCTTTTATTCATTAAGTATGTAATGAAAGTAGCTACTTTTTATTCTTGTTATTTTTTAATGTAATATATTAGTTTTAGACTATATTTATTTTATGAAAATGTAACAAGATGAAGATGGAGGTCATTTCTTGAAGAACCATGGAGACCCACGGTTTTAAAAAGATTTTATAAAATTTCATAACTTTTATAAATTTTTTATAAAATTGCAACAAAGTTGGTTGTCATTGCAAGTGGGAGCTTGAAGATCACATGAAGAACAAGGTGTAATTTTTGGTCCCTTTGTCCTTAGGAAGGACTTAACACTTTTGGGTTTACTCAAAAAAGTGTTATATAGTTTAAGGCTTGTTTGCGTCAAACGCATTCTTGTGTTGTTTATTTTTCAAATAATATTTATGTGGTTGATAATTTAGTTTTTCACACTATTTTTGGAAAAAATAAATATCACATGAAGTTTGGATTTAAAAAATATAAAATATGGACATTAGATGTAGCATGTTCTAGCCAGAAAATAAAAAAAATAGTTTTTTAAAATTGTTAATTACGACAACTTTTGAAATATTGAATTATAAATGTAAAAATCATGTATTTATAACTTATTCAAACTCCAAACTATTATTTAATAAAAGGAAGTTTTATTAAGCAATATTAAAAGCTTCTACATGGCTCAAACACAAACTTAATACTAGGTTTTAATTATAAAATTGAACCAAGATGAAATATAAAAACCTAGTTTTTTATAAGAGCCTTAAAAGTGATTTTTTTGAAAATTGATACCATGACATATTGGATGCATGCAATTCTCATGATATCACATGTTATAAATAGAATAATAAAATATTCAAATACCTTTTTCAAAATGCAAGTCTATGCCATCCAACATTAGAAACAATTTGCACATCACTTGTACAATGCTAGTGGGATAAAGGATACTTAATCATTAGTATCATCTTTTGGTGACTTGATTGGAAACCTCTTGTGATAAAGGTCACCTAAGCAAGAGTGTTCCAAGGCATAGATGAGACCAAACATGTCAAATTAACAAATGGATTGTTAAGGGTCTCATTCATCTAGGAATTACAAATTGTGTAATTAATAAAAGTTATTTACCTTATTAAAATTGAGTAAATAGGATAAAGGATACCTAAAAATTTATTTGATTTGTAACTTGGATCCTAGACTTTAAATAAATAATGTTTTTGGAAACTAAAGGGTACTACTTTTTTAAGAATTAAATACTAAATGAAAACTTTGTTAAACTTTTGTAGATGGCTCTACCAACTACTATAACACACCACCACCCAATGAACATTCGGTCAATTCTTGACAAAGAAAAACTCAACCACTCCAACTTTTTGGATCGACATAGAAATTTAGGAATCGTTTTGAAACAAGAAAAGAAAGACTATGTCCTTGAAAAAAAACCATGATGAACCACCTGCTCTCCCAAAGACTGCACATGATGCATGTATAAAGCATATAGATGATTCACTTGATGTTTCATGTCTTATGCTTGCCTCTATGGTTCCTAGTATTCAACGAGATCTGGAAGTCTTTACTGCCTTTGACATGATTGAACATCTCAAGCAGATGTTCGGTCAGCAAGCCAAAACAAAAAGGTTTGAAACCGTGAGAGCACTCCATGGAATGAATATGGAGGAGAGTGGAAATGTGAGCACACATGTTTTCAAGATGAAAAGCTATCTGCATCAATTAGATAGATTGGGCTTTCCATATTCACAAGACTTGGGCACAGACTTAATTCTGAACTCATTGCCAAAGTCTTATGATACCTTTATCATGAACTACAACATGAATGAGTGGAAGAAACCTATCTATGAATTGCACGACATGCTAAAAACTACAGAGAGGAGTATCCCAAGGGAAACCCCCAAGTGCTCATGATTAGGGTAGGAAAAGTCAAGAAGAACAAATGCAAGAAATTCAAAGGAAAGCTACAAGCTGGCAAAGGCATAGGGAAGAAAGCACCCCAAAACCCACCACCAAAGAAGAAGGAAAAGGTTGCCAAAGATGACACATACTTTGAGAGTGGTGTCTTGGGGCATGGAAAAGGAGTTGTCCTAAGTACCTTGTTGAATTGAAGAACAAGAAGGTCGGGGAAAGCCCTTCAGGTATATCAATTTTCATGATTGAAATGAGACTATTTACTTTTTAATATAACACTTGGGTATTGGATACTGGTTGTGGAAATCATATTTGTAATTCTTTGCAGGGGTCAGAATGAGTAGGGAACTGAAGACAGATAAGACGGTATTGCATGTGGGCAAAGGAGCACGAGTTGCAGTCCAAGCAATAGGACATTTTGATTTACAATTACCATCTGGTCTGTACTTAACATTAAACAATGTTTGTTTGATTACCTCTATTACTAGAAATATTGTATCAGTTTCCCGTTTACAAAACTTTGGTTTTAACTTTCAATTTGTTGATGATAATATTCATTCCTTATTGGATGGAATATTCCATTTTGAGGCTAGACCGATAAATGGAATTTATGAATTAAACCTTGATGACCCCTCAAATAATAAGTCCCTTTATCATGTTAACACTAAAAGGCTATAACAAGTTTTCAACCAAACATATCTATGGCATTGTCGCGTTGGACACATAAACAAGAAGCGCATATCTCAACTCCAAAAGAGTAAACTTTTGGGGGAAAATGACATTGAGTCATTTGACACATGTAAATGCCATTTATGTGTCAAGATGACAAAATCCCCTTTCTTTGAAACAAATTAAAGGGCGAGTTTTTTATTGGGCATCATACACACTAATATATGTGGTCTCTTCAAAAATTTGTCTAGATATGGTGAAAGATATTACATCACCTTCACTGACGACTGTAGTCGTTTTGGTTATTCAACTCGACAAAACAATCAAAATCCTTCGTATGGATAGAGGAGGTGAGTACTTGAGCCAAGAGTTCCATGACCATCTAAGGACTCGTGGCATTATCTCACAACTCACTCCACCTAGAGCACCACAACTTAATGGTGTTTTTGAGAGAGGAAGTTGGACCTTACTTGATATGGTTCGATCTATGTGATGGGTATTGGCCATATGAACATTCCTATGTGCACATGCAAACCCTAAAGCTTGGATCTAGGTTTCTCTAATTGAACATACATTGAATCCAAGACTTCTAATGGCTAATTGAGTATAAGAACAATACAAAACCAGAGTTAGAAGCTTACCTCAAAACACTTGTTTGATCTTCTTGTTCTTGGAGCTTTAGAGTCACAAATGTCACTCCTCTAATGGCTTACAAACACCAACTAGCAAGAGGATGATATGTGAGAGAGGAGAGGGAATGAAATCGGCCAGGGTAACCTTCTAATAACACAAGTGCCGATTTCCCTTGCCCATGGGGTCTATTTATACTTGCAAGGCTCTTTGAGTTTCACTCTAAAACCCTAGCTGGATAACTATTACTCAAAGTAATCCAAATCCCTTCCAAGATAAGCCCTTGGATGAATTTATGGCTATCCTAAGCCCTAGAATTCGTCCACCCCTTAACTTTAAAGGATTTATAGCCTAAAGTGTAACTATCAAACAATTGACAGTTATAACCCTTTGTTTAAATAATCTCTTTAAGTCACCAAATTATTTCCTAATTAATTTATGACTTATATCAATCAAAGAATAATATTATTGTTCCTTATATTATACTTATAATATAATAATAATATTCCTTCTCTCATTATAAATCATCCTGTCAAGTTGCTATGGTGAAGGCAACCCAAAAGGACCATGCACAACCGGGTCAAATACTTGCCAAATATAGTTATAGCCTTAGCCACTATTCCAACAGTCTCCCACTTGGATAAGTCTAGTAACTATATGCACAAGTGCAATTCGATTTGCAATCGTAGCTCTCAAAGACGCCGTCAAACTCTGATCTAATCAATCTTGTCCTTTAGATAAGGGATCGTACAGTCCTCTGTTAGATATCATGCTAACAACTTTATGGAATCAATTTTGTCTAGCATTTGGTTTCTCGATCTCCGATGCATTTGACATAGAACTTAATTGAACACATCAATTCAGTTCTGACCAGGCCCGACACATAAGTCAAACCAAATCATCGAGCGGCCGAGATATCGCTTTTACCCTCCTGGGATAAAAGTCACAGATAAACTTCGACTTATATGCATTTACTTATTCATTAATCAATTATACACAACAATGCGTTTTATAACACCGAGTTACTAATGCGTTTTCGCATTATCAATGTACAACCAATAAGCAAATAACAAACCATATATCTAGGTTTTAAGACTATATGATATTATCGTCTTGCGATCACCCTTTTATATCATATTCCATAAGGTAATTCCAGCAAGCGCGGGTTTGTTCCAATGCTCAAAACCAGTTCATAAGCACTCATGAACGTTGTAGCAACCCTTTGCTATGTCTAATACCATTTAGACAATCTAGACACCAATTCATGACAATCTTCATTTATATCTACTTCAACATATGAACGATTGTGGATAATTCGAATAATTCGATTATTCTTAATAAACTCAACTATTCTGGAAGTCAAAACATGCAAAATGAAACAATAGTTAAACAATTAACATAAGACAGTAACATTACTCATAAATAATACTCTTTTATTTAATCATCAAATGTTAATTACATTTATCTATTACATGTTTCTACTACCATCTATTCTATACTAATATCATCCTTCAGCCCAATACTCCTAGCATGCTGCATGTGCCTAACCCTACTCAGTCCCTTCGTAAGCGGATCTGCTGGGTTATCTTCTGATGATATCCTCTTCACTACGAGTTGTCCTTCTTCTACACAATGTCTAATAAAATGATATTTTCTATCGATATGTCGAGATCTACCATGATCACTCGGTTCCTTGGTTAAGGCAACCGCTCCTTCATTATCACAGAAAATCTCCATGGGCTCCTTTATGGTGGGTACAACTCCAAGATCACCAATGAAGTTCTTCAACCATATTGCCTCCTTTGACGCTTCTCTTGCTGCAATGTACTCTGATTCATACATTGAATCAGCTACGGTTTCCTGCTTGGAACTTTTCCAAGTCACTGCTCCTCTATTAAGGGTAAAGACCCAGCCCGACTGCGAACGGTAGTTGTCTCGGTTGGTTTGGAAACTGGCGTCACTATACCCTCGCACCTTCAAGTCATCATTCCCTCCGAGGACTAAAAAGCATTCCTTCGTCCTTCGAAGGTACTTAAGGATATTCTTCACCGCAATCCAATGAGCTTTGCCAGGATTCCCTTGATATCTGCTAACCAGGCTCAAAGCAAAGGCTACATCAGGGCGAGTACAAGTCATAGCATACATAATTGAGACAACTGCGGAAGCGTATGGTACTCAACTCATTTCTTCTATTTCAGCTTCGGTACTCGGACTTTGAGTCTTACTCAACTTGGCATTACTTTGTATCGGTAATTCTCCCTTCTTCGAGTTTTCCATACTAAAACGTTTTAGTACCTTATCTAAGTAAGTGTTCTGACTAAGTCCTATTAGTCTCTTACTTCTCTCTCTTACTATCCTTATTCCCAAAATATAGGAAGCTTCTCCGAGGTCCTTCATAGCGAAGCACTTCCCGAGCCAGGACTTAACCTCCTGCAGATTTGGGATGTCGTTTCCTATGAGCAATATGTCATCAACATACAATACGAGAAAGCTAACTATGCTCCCACTTGCTTTGACATATACACATGATTCATATTTACTTCGTACAAATCCAAACTCTTTGACTTTCTCATCGAAGAAAAGATTCCATCTGTGAGATGCTTGCTTAAGTCCATAAATGGACTTCTCAAGCTTAGACACTCTATTCGGATGCTTCGGATCAATAAAACCCTCTAGCTGAGTCATGTAAACATCCCCAACCAACTTCCCGTTAAGGAAAGCGGTTTTGACATCCATTTGCCAAATCTCATAATCATAAAATGCAGCAATAGCTAGCATCACTCTAATAGATTTTATCTTTGCAACTGGTGAGAAGGTCTCATCATAGTTAACTCCAGGATTTTAAGTAAAGCCCTTCGCAACCAATCACGCCTTATATGTGTGTACGTTTCCATCCACGTCAGTCTTTTTCTTGAAGATCCATTTGCACCCAACGGTCTTACATTCGGGCACATTATCAACCAAATTCCAAACTTGGTTGTCATACATGGATTGGATCTTGCTGTCCATTGCCTCTTTCCATTTTGCAAACTCCGGGCCTGCCATGGCTTCCTTAAAGCTATTAGGTTCATCTAGATTTATTAGTGTACCATCACTAATATACATGTCCCCTTCGGTAGTAATATGAAATCCATAAAACTGGGGTTGAACTCTCACTCTTTCGGAACATCTAAGAGGTAAGGATTGGTCAATAGGCTCAACCGGAGTTTCCTCCTCGGGTTGAGTGCCAGCGGTAGAGGTTCCTTCATCTATCGAATCTTGAATCTCTTCAAGCTCGATTTGCCTCCCACTGTCTCCTTAGCTTATGAGTTCTCGCTCTTGGAAAACTCCTCTCCTTGCAACGAAGACTACATTGTCCTTCGGTCTATAGAAGAGATATCCAAAGGATTTCTGCAGGTAGTCGATGAAAATACATCGCTCACTACGACGTTCGAGCTTGTCGTGAGTATCTCGTCTTACGAAAGCCTCACAACCCCAAACCTTGATATGTGCCAACGAGGGAGCTTACCCTGTCCACATCTCGTGAGGTGTTTTGGCAACCTTCTTAATAGGGACTCGGTTAAGAATATGGGCAGCAGTCTCTAAGGCATACCCCCAAAATGAGATAGGTAGTGAAGCACAACTCATCATAGAGAGAACCATATCCAAAAAGGTTCGATTACGCCTTTCTGCCACACCATTCAATTGTGGTGTCCTAGGTGGCATCAATTGTGAAACTATTCCACACTCCTTGAGATAATCGTGGAATTCAAGACTTAGGTACTCTCCTCCTCGATCGGATCGAAGCATCTTGATTTTCCTGCCCAATTGATTCTCCACTTCATTCTTGAACTCTTTGAACTTTTCAAAAGTTTCTGACTTTTGCATGATTAAGTAGATATACCCATATCTACTATAGTCATCGCTAAAAGTCACATAGAAGCGGTTCCCATCCTTCGTGGTTGATCTGAATGGTCCACATACATCGGTATGTATTAAGTCCAATAGACCCTCACCCCTTTCACACGTACTTATGAAAGGTGAATTATACAAGTTTCTGTAATTGGATGACTTGATTGGAAACCTCTTGTGATAAAGGTCACCTAAGCAAGAGTGTTCCAAGGCATAGATGAGACCAAACATGTCAAATTAACAAATGGATTGTTAAGGGTCTCATTCATCTAGGAATTATAAATTGTGTAACTAATAAAAGTTATTTACCTTATTAAAATTGAGTAAATAGGATAAAGGATACCTAAAAATTTATTTGATTTGTAACTTGGATCCTAGACTTTAAATAAATAATGTTTTTGGAAACTAAAGGGTACTACTTTTTTAAGAATTAAATACTAAATGAAAACTTTGTAAAACTTTTGTAGATGGCTCTACCAACTACTATAACACACCACCACCCAATGAATGTTCGGTCAATTCTTGACAAAGAAAAACTCAACCACTCCACCTTTTTGGATGGGCATAGAAATTTAAGAATCTTTTTGAAACAAGAAAAGAAAGACTATGTCCTTGAAAAAAAACCATGATGAACCATCTGCTCTCCCAAAGACTGCACATGATGCATGTATAAAGCATATAGATGATTCACTTGATGTTTCATGTCTTATGCTTACCTCTATGGTTCCTAGTATTCAACGAGATCTGGAACTCTTTACTATCTTTGACATGATTGAACATCTCAAGCAGTTGTTCGGTCAGCAAGCTAAAACCGAAAGGTTTGAAACCGTGAGAGCACTCCATGACATGAATATAGAGGAGAGTGGAAATGTGAGCACACAAGCTTTCAAGATGAAAAGCTATCTGGATCAATTAGATTGATTGGGCTTTCCATATTCACAAGACTTGGGCACAGACTTAATTCTGAACTCATTGCCAAAGTCTTATGATACCTTTATCATGAACTACAACATGAATGAGTGGGAGAAACCTATCTATGAATTGCACGACATGCTAAAAACTACGGAGAGGAGTATCCCAAGGGAAACCCCTAAGTGCTCATGATTAGGGTAGGAAAAGTCAAGAAAAACAAATGCAAGAAATTCAAAGGAAAGCTACAAGCTGGCAAGGGCATAGGGAAGAAAGCACCCCAAAACCCATCACCAAAGAAGAAGGAAAAGGTTGCCAAAGATGACACATACTTTGGGAGTGGTGTCTTGGGGCATGGAAAAGGAGTTGTCCTAAGTACCTTGTTGAATTGAAGAACAAGAAGGTCGGGGAAAGCCCTTCAGGTATATCAATTTTCATGATTGAAATGAGACTATTTACTTTTTCATATAACACATGGGTATTGGATACTGGTTGTGGAAATCATATTTTTAATTCTTTGCAGGGGTGAGAAAGAGTAGGGAACTAAAGACAGATAAGACGGTATTGCATGTGGGCAAGGAGCACGAGCTGCAGTCCAAGCAATAGGACATTTTGATTTACAATTACCATCTGGTCTGTACTTAACATTAAACAATGTTTGTTTGATTACCTCTATTACTAGAAATATTGTATCAGTTTCCCGTTTACAAAACTTTGGTTTTAACTTTCAATTTGTTGATGATAATATTCATTCCTTATTGGATGGAATATTCTATTTTGAGGCTAGATCGATAAATGGAATTTATGAATAAAACCTAGATGACACCTCAAATAATAAGTCCCTTTATCATGTTAACACTAAAAGGCTAAAACAAGTTTTCAACCAAACATATCTATGGCATTGTCGCGTTGGACACATAAACAAGAAGCGCATATCTCAACTCCAAAAGAGTAGACTTTTGGGGGAAAATGACATTGAGTCATTTGACACATGTAAATGCCATTTATGTGTCAAGATGACAAAATCCTTTTTCTTTGAAACAAATTAAAGGGCGAGTTTTTTTATTGGGCATCATACACACTAATATATGTGGTCTCTTCCAAAAATTGTCTAGATATGGTGAAAGATCTTACATCACCTTCACTGACGACTTTAGTCGTTTTGGTTATGTGTATTTGATGAAACATAAGCATGAAGCATTTGAAAAGTTTAAATTGTTTCAAAGTGAGGTTAAAATTCAACTTGACAAAACAATCAAAATCCTTCGTATGGATAGAGGAGGTGAGTACTTGAGCCAAGAGTTCCATGACCATCTAAGGACTCGTGGCATTATCTCACAACTCACTCCACCTAGAGCACCACAACTTAATGGTGTTTTTGAGAGAGGAAATTGGACCTTACTTGATATGGTTCGATCTTTGTGATGGGTATTGGCCATATGAACATTCCTATGTGCACATGCAAACCCTAAAGCTTGGATCTAGGTTTCTCTAATTGAACATACATTGAATCCAAGACTTCTAATGGCTAATTGGGTATAAGAAAAATACAAAACCAGAGTTAGAAGCTTACCTCAAAACACTTATTTGATCGTCTTGTTCTTGGAGCTTTAAAGTCACAAATGTCACTCCTCTAATGGCTTACAAACACAAACTAGCAAGAGGTTGATATGTGAGAGAGGAGAGGGAATGAAATCGGCCAGGCTAACTTTCCAATAACACAAGTTCTGATTTCCCTTGCCCATGGGGTCTATTTATACTTACAAGGCTCTTTGAGTTTCACTCTAAAACCCTAGTTGGATAACTATTACTCAAAGCAATCCAAATCCCTTCCAAGATAAGCCCTTGGACGAATTTATGGCTATCCTTAGCCCTAGAATTCGTCCACCCCTTAACTTTAAAGGATTTACAGCCCAAAGTGTAACTATCAAACAATTGACAGTTTATACCCCTTTGTTTAAATAATCTCTTTAAGCCACCAAATTAATTCCTAATTAATTTATGACTTATATCAATCAAACAATAATATTATTATTCCTTATATTATACTTATAATATAATAATAATATTCCTTCTCTCAGTATAAATCATCCTATCAAGTTGCTATGGTGAAGGCAACCCAAACGGACCATGCACAACCGGGTCAAATACTTGCCAAATATAGTTGTAGCCTTAGACACTATTCCAACACTATGATGAGTCTAAGTACTCTTACTTTATCATTTTGGAGTTATGTTTTACTCACCGTAGCCCATATCTTGAATATGACACCAACTAAAAGGTAGAGAAAACACCTTATGAGATGTCGTATGGAAAGGCTCCATCCTTACCTTATATGAAAGTTTGGGGTTGTGAAGCTTATGTCAGAAAAGAGACTTCAAGAAAACTTGAGCCTAGATCTTCCAAATGCATCTTTGTAGGATATCCTAAAGATTGTTTTGGATATTACTTCTACATTCCTAGTGAGAATAAGATATTTGTCTCACGAAAAGCTGAATTTTTATAAAGCAAGTTTCTAATGGATAAGGCAAGTGGGAGGCATGGGGAACCTGACGAAGATCAAGAACCTCAACCCGATGCAACTTTAGTTGGCCCTAGTATTGAACAAGAGGTTGTTGAAGATGAAGAGATTATTGTCCTTCAACTTGTTGAAACACAAGGCATTCGCAAATCCGGTAGAACTCATCATGAACCTGAGAGATATGGATTTCTCATTAACGAGTTGTTCATGATGATGAATGTTGCTGAGCCCATCAACTACTGATATGAAATGTTAGATCCCGAATCTGATGAATGGCTTGAAGCCATGAATGCAGAGATGCAATCCATGAGAGAAAATCAAGTATGGGATTTGGTTGAACTTCCTCCCAATAACAACACTGTTGGAAGTAAGTGGGTCTTCAAGAAGAAGACTGACATGGATGGCAATTTACACATATTCAAAGCAAGACTTGTTGCTAAAGGATTCACTCAAACTCATGGGGTTGATTATGATAAAACCTTTTCACCAGTCGCTATGATTAAATCTATTAGGATACTACTTGCCATAGCTATATATATTATGACTATGAGATATGGAAAATGGATGTCAAAACTGCTTTTCTAAATGGGCACTTGGAAGAAGATGTGTATATGGTTCATCCCGAAGGTTTTGTCGACCAAAAGCATCCTAATAAAGTGTGTAATCTCAAGAGATGCATTTATGGGTTAAAACAAGCATCTCGTAACTGGACTCGTCATTCTGATGATGAAATCACATAGTATGGTTTTATTAGAAATGAAGATGAATCTTGTGTTTACATGAAAACTAGAGGGAGCTCGGTGACATTCTTGGTCCTATATGTGGATAACATATTAAGCATGGGAAATCACATTCCAAATTTACAAGGTATAAAGAGTTGGCTTGGAAAGTGCTTCTCAATGAAGGACCTAGGCGAGGTATAATACATTCTTGGAATCAAAATCTATAGAGATAGATCAAAATGATTAATAGGTATAAGCCAAGGTACATATATTGAGAAATTTGAAACGGATCAATATGAAAAACTATAAGAGAGGATTTATACCTATGGCGCATGACACTGTAATAAGTTCATCTCAATGTCCTAGCATAAAGGCTGAGCTAGACAAGATGAAGGATGTTCCATATGCTTCTGCAATCGGATCCATCATGTACGCCATGAACTGTACAAGACCTGATCTTGCTTATGCTATGAGCATGGGAAGCAAATTCCAACAAAATCCATGGGAGAGTCGTTGGACAGCTGTGAAGAACATTCTCAAGTACTTATGAAGGACTAAGGATATGTTCCTCCTATATAGAGGCATGGAAGAAAGATTAACTGTAAAGTGCTACACTGATGCTTCCTTCACAACTGATCGAGATGATTACAAATCACAGTAAATATATGTGTTCATTATTAATGGGGGGCGGTATCTTGGAAAATCTCCAAGAAAAGTGTTGTTGCACAATGCATTACAGTGTCAAAATACATTGCTGCTTCTGAAGCTGCACAAGAGGCTTCTTGGATGAATAAATTCATGGGAAATCTAGGGGTAGTCCCCACCATTCAGGACCCCCTAGACGTTTTCTGTGAAAATGAGGGTGCTGTTGCTTTGGCAAAGAACCCAGATCACGCAAGAAGACCGTACATATTAGCCGAAGATTCAACTTCATCCAGTATAAAGTTGAAGAAGGTGAAATTAGTATTCGCAAAGTTCACACTGATCAAGATTTGGTGGACCCTTTCACAAATCCCCTTCCTCAAGTCAAGTTTGATGGTCATACTCGAGGAATAGGACTTTTCTATTCTAGTGATTGGCTTTGATCTTTGTATTAATATTGAGTATTAGGACATTGTAACATCATCTATTGTAATGACTATGATATATATGGCATATGAACTTTTCATTAAATATTTGTTGTGTTCTTTATTAACAGGTTTAATCCATGACTAAATTTATTCACTCTAAAATCCATAGTCGGTTATTATTGTGGGAATAGTAATAAAGTAAGACTAATATGAATTGGAATGGTTGACAAAGCATTGTAACCAGTTTCATAGGTACTTGATAGAGAGTAAGTATTGGATTGACCCGTTCAAGATCATTTTGTGGATTGTTGTCATGAATGATACTTGATAAAGGTAATATGTATATCCTTAACACCCGAGATACATATATGGGACTTGAGTGTGGAGAATGTTATGCTTTGATGTAGTTAAATGATGTTCTTTAAACGGGTAGTTATAAAAGCTATTATCAGGTATGATGTGAACCATGTAAGAGGCGTATGTAGTCAAGATGGGATTTGTTCCTCTTATTCGTTGAGAGTTAGACATCTAAAGCCTGATGGAAAGTTTGACACTTATATGAGATTGAATGCAATCTATATCTCATGTTCAACATGATGTATGTAGCAAAGGGATAATTGATAAACTTACCTTATACACCATTTGTAGACTTCGGGATTCTGGGGGATTGGGCATTGATGGAATGGCATTATGTCATATGTTGTTGGGGGTAGTGAAATGTTTCTAGATGTTCACCACTGTCTATATCAATTTGGTATGAGTCTTATGTAAGTGGGAGATTGAAAGATCTAGTATGCTCAAGAGTCATATTAAAATGATATTGCTAAATACCATATGATCCTAAGGGTCACACTAACAACAACTTGATACAATTGATTACTTATTAGAAAATTATTTTAATAAATATTCATAAACTCTTATAATAAATTGGGAAGATATTTATTTCAAGGAAATAATTATTTTATAATACAAGTAACACATTATTTCATAAGGTATGAATTAATAAATCATGTACAACATTTTGGACTTGAAAAGCCTTTTGTCTTTTAGCTAAAGACAAAGTTTATATCTTATAGACTTTGGGTTTATAAAATATAGACTCAATCTTTTTTTTTTTAAAAGACATGACCAGTTTTAGGGTCAAATAAGAGAGGCATGACTTTCCCCTTAGTTTAATCAAAAGAAATCAAGCATGGTGCATGCATGGGAAAAGCTTGTCTAAAGTGCTTATTGGATAAAGACCTTTAGATTAAATGGAAGCTTTATATAAATTGCACTCTTGCAATCTTGCACTCACTTCTGTCTTGCAAAATCCAAGAGCACATGCTCCCTCTCCATATCTTCTCTAGCCTTTGAAGTTCTTGAAGATTTGTTACTTTTTTTCTATCTTAGAACATATACTTGGGTATTTTTCTAAGCTTAAGAGTTAGCATAAGAACTAGCATTCTAATCAAGGTGGAACATTGTTGGTGTCTCAAGGGTTCATCCTCTCTCCATTAACTTTGAAGCCTCCCCTTGAGGACTCAAAGTGCTTCAAAGGTTGTTACCACTTGGTCTTCTATGCTCGTGTTTTAAATCTTTCTTTTATTTGCAAGATGATCCTAAGTGGGTGATAAAATGTTTGTTATTTATAAAACCGAAGTCTTCCATTTGCCATTATTTATAGTTTTTGAAACTAGTTATCTAAATAAAACCTAACAGGAAGAGTCCTGGTTGTCTATCTCTAGTGTCATGTGGAGATCCTTAGTGGATTTTGATTGTTGTTACAAGATCGGTTTCAAGTAGGTTCAATTAGGAGTGTTGATCAGGTAAAATTTTCAGGTTTCGGGTAGAACGGGTCGGGTAGTTCGGGTATTTCCTTAAAATAATAATACCTGATACCAGACCTATATTGTAATTTGGGTTCTCGAGTTTCGGGTATTTGGGTTTTAGGTCATGTCGGGTATTTTCGGGTATACCCGAAAATTACTTAAGTGTCACTTATTATTTTTTTTGGATTTCGGTTGCTTTAATAAAAATTAGGTAAGTCTTCCATTTGCCATTATTTATAGTTTTTGAAACTAGTTTTTTAAATAAAACTCAACAGGAAGAGTCATGGTTGTCTATCTCTAGTGCCTTGTGGAGATCCTTAGTGGATTTTGATTGTTGTTGCATGATCGGTTTCAAGTAGGTTCTGTTAGGGGTGTAGATCGGGTAAAATTTTTGGGTTTCGGGTAGAATGGGTCGGGTAGTTCGGGTATTTCCTTAAAATAATAATACCCAATACCCGACCTATATTGTAATTTGGATTCTCAGGTTTCGGGTATTTAGGTTTTAGGTCGGGTCAGGTCGGATAGTTTTGGGTATACCCGAAGATTACTTAAGTGTCACTTATTGATTTTTTTTTTGTATTTCGGTTGCTTTAATAAAAATTGGGTACCAAAATATTTCATACAATTAATAAGTACATATACGATAACAGTACAAGTCATTATAATATGTTATGTGATTTTTGCATTCCATTTTCAATTTTTGATAAAAAGAACAGTTTATGGAGTACATGATCAATGTTTGATCAAATTTGGATTAGCCAAACATGTTACATGATTTAATGCAAAAGGAAAATGAAAGGGAATCTAACATCTTATTCATTTTCAATATATTTGTTGTAACATTCTGTTCAAAACTTTATTGCATTTTCAACAATTTCTTTTGTATTTATTATATATATATTGTTCAAATAACGAAGCCATGTAACATTTGTTTTAAACTATAAGGAACAATAATTATCCAAAATAATGATACAACTTTAATAGTTATTATAGCTAGTGTATTGATTAGTTTTTTTTTCTAAATCGGGTATGCCCGAATTTTTTTAAACATACCCAATACCCGACCTATTTAAATATCGGGTTACCCGATTACCCGGATTTTCAAACCCAAAACCTGATTTACCCAATCCGATCCACCCGAATGCAAAACGGGTCGGGTCGGGTAATCGGGTATTGGGTATTTTCAACAGGCCTAGGTTCAGTTGCAAGTGATAGAGTTCGTTGTAGGAATCCTGGATGAATTATTAGTTAAATGGTACCCATGATCGTATGGGGGTAAGTATGCTGCCCAATATTTTCTACCAGACTGACCACTGATACGCTCGTGGGAGCAGTGGGATGATGATGACTCGTCAAGAAGTGAAGTGTGTACCTGAGAACTTTTAGGTGGTTTTGAATGGAAGATCATTAGCCTCTATGTTTGTCCCTAGAAATTATAGGATTGATGGATTCTCAATTCTGTGAAGTACAAGTCTGTATAGTTGCAACTATGACATTTTCCAGCTTGAGTAGTTTTCTAGTAGTGGGGTCATACATTTGGGGGATAGGAAAATGGTTGTTGCAGTTGCATGCTTTCAAGTGTTTGGATTGTTGTTGATATCAGTCGGGCTCGGTGTGTTCTCTCGAGTTCAATTTGGATGTGTTGGTTATACAAAGGGGTTCATAGGATCATATGGATTGTGTTAGTGTAGTAAATATTCTAACATAGTCAAATTTCGAGGACGAAATCTAATTTATGTGGGGGAGAGTTGTAATACCTAGTTTTGGATCCTTCTTATATCATAATAGCAGGCTGTAAAATGGATCAAGTAAAGGCCTTAGGCTTCAAGGGAATAAGATTTAGACCCTATTAGATGTAGATAATCTTGATTATGTTATCTAAGCTCTTGGTTTGAGTTTTCAAGTCAAAGGGTTAAAATAGGAAAAGTGATGTTTTAGACTTCTTTCATGAATTATTTTTAGTTCGGTATGTTTTAAGTCAAAATTAATTAGGTAGGATTGTGGGTCTCTTCAATACCTTTCCGTGCATATAAAGAACGCCAAAAATAGAGTTAAAACAAAGAGGTTATGGTTGTTTGAAGTTGAAGTGGAAATTTGGGACTTTTGAATTATGTAGGGCGTCACTTGGTGATATTGGACGCAACTTTAATGAATTATGCAGGGAGTAATTTATGTTACGCAGGGTATAATTTGGGCATATCAAAACCCTAAATCTTTGGTTTGGAGCATTATTTAAGGGCTCTAACTTATGGAAACCCTCTCTAACCAACCTCCATCACCTAAGATCATTCCTTGAGAAACCCTAGCCTCTTCTTGCTTGTTTTTGAGCCTTGACATCATTTATGAGATTATTTCTCCATTAGAAGGTTGAATCTTGAAGAGTAAGGTGGTGGCAAAGTGTATAGAATAAGGGTTCAAGTATAGATCCAACAAGGTTACATCATTCCTGGACCATTGTAAGTAAGAAGCTTCTAACTTGCTCATTAACTTCATAGATCTAGTTATTTGTTATAATTACCACTTTTTGGTCCTTTGTGCTTGTGCTTGGGAGTTGAGGCTATATAGAACACTCTTGGGACTTATTGGACTTGGAAAGTTGTGCTTTGGTGCTTGTTCATTAAGCCATGCTAGTTGTGTTAGCATTTTGGTCATTTTAGTGCATAAAGTTTAGATCTTAAAATTTTGTGACCTTGTTATGGATAAAGTTGGAAAATTTATCCATCTAAACATCATACTGATTCAGATATGAAGGTTGGAGACTTGGACTTAATGGATTAAGTGGAGAAAGATGCATTTTTGGTACCTTTGAGATTTAAAGACTAGATCTTGGTTGTTTCGACCATCCTAATGGATAAACTTGAAAACTTTATCCTTTAGAAACCAAATCTGAGAATTGGATGGTTAACTTTCTATATTAAGCACTTAATGGGAAAAGTTGGACAATAGATTATTACGCGGGGGGTAATTTTGGCTACACAGCGCGTAGCCTCATTTCCACCTGTAATTGCCATATTGGCCTCTACGTTGGGTGTAGAGCTGGTATGTTGGGTGTACTCAGGCTGGATGTTGACTTTGACTTTTGATTATATGACCGTTGACCGTTGACGTTGACCAAATTTGAGTTTAGGTTATTTGGGGTATTTTTAGTTGTAGATTAAGGCTTGGTCCCTGTTTGTTGTATTGGTGACTTGTAGAGCTGGTATTTAGAGCAGTGATCGGTTCAGCTATCTTTTGAACTTTAAGGTAAGTTTTCCTCATTGTACTCATGGGTCGAAGGCACCATTGCCAGACCAATAGGCTGTGTTATGTATCCTAGTATATATGATGATTCTATGTTGTAGCGAACTGTTAGATTAGTGGATTTCTATGATTACCTGTACTTGTTGGTTACATGTTTATGTTTATCTGCTGCATATGTTAACATAGTGTAGTTTGGGTTAATGTGATCCTGCTTTGTGCTGAAGGCCAAGATACCTGGGGCAGTCCGGATAGGCCATAGGCCTTGTGAGGCATTCCAGTCAGGCCGTAGGCCCGTAGAGCGGTCTAGATAGGATGTAGGCCTTGCGAGGCAGTCCAGACAAGCTGAAGGCTTGTATATGCATGATGTATATATATATTGTGTTGTGTATGTTATTTTGGGGAAAACTCACTAAGCTTTGGATTACAGTTTAATTTCATGGTTTCAGGTACATCAGATAAGCCGGACAAGGAAAAGGCGTGATTTTACACATCATCCTTGGATATTTTGTTGATTGCGATTTTGGGATACTTTGATTTTGACTATGTTCTTGAAAATAATTTTTTGTATGGTTTATGTATTATTAAAGGGTTTTAAAAATGAGAATTTTTACTATGAGTTTAAGGATGTTACATGAAAGTCTCCCCTTCGAGCTATAAAGACCACGTTCTCACTAGGTCTGTAGAACAAGTATCCAAATGACTGTTGTGGATAGCCAATGAAAATACACTTCTCAACTCTAGGTTCCAGTTTGTCTTGGGTCACACGCCTAACGATAGCCTTACAACCCTAGACCTTGATATGTTGGAGTGAGGGAGGTTTCCCTATCCAGATCTCATGAGGTTTTTTGGCAAACTTCTTTGTAGGAAGAAGATTTAGAATTGGGTTGTTGTCTTTAAGGCATATCCCTAGAACGTTATATAGAGGGATGCTCATCTCATGATGGAATGAACCATGTCTAGCAAAATTTGATTATGCCTCTCATCCATGCTATTAAGTTTTGGTGTGCTAGGAGGTTTTAATTGTGAAACAATTCCACATTCCTTTAGATAGCCGTTGAACTCGATACCAAAATATTCTCCACCTCTATCAACTCAGAGCATCTTTATCTTCTTGCCCAATTAATATTCTACCTCGTACTTAACCCCTTTGAACCTTTCTAAAGTTTTTGATTTATGCTTGACTAAGTAGATATACCTATATGTACTATAATCCTCAGTAAACTTCATGTTGTAGCGATTGTCACCCCTTATGGAAGATCTGAAGGGACCACATACGTCAGTATGGATGAGGTCTAACAAATATTCAACTCTTTCACAAGTACCAGTGAAAGGTGATTTAGTCAGCGTGCCCAACAAACAAGATTCACATTTATTGTATAATTTCAGGTCGAATTATTCCAACACTCAATCATTTTGGAGTTGGGAGATGTGTTTCTTGTTGATGTGCCCAATACAATAATCCCATAAGTACACCTTGTCTAAAATATTAGAATAATCAATACTATAAATATTATTTCCTAGCTCATTCACATGCACAACAGTTTCATACACACCATCACAAGGATAAGCTTTGAAAATAAATGCACCATTATGATAAACTGAAGCTATGCCATCATTATTATAAAAACTATAATGATACCCTTGACTAAATAAAACATGAAATGAAATTATGTTCCTTGTCTTTTCTAAGGAATAAAAATAATTTTTTAAATCAACCCTAACACTATCAAACATAAGCTCTTAAGTCCCAATCCTGGTAATAACTGCCTTTCGCCTATTCCCCATGATTAGGTTCAGCTTCACATGATCGACCTCTTGACTTTCCTTTACCCCTACATACCAGAAAAAATGTGGAAACCACATCCTGTATCAATAACCCAAGAATTTGAAATACAACTATTATTAAATTTGATAGAGTACATACTATATGAAGAGCCAGACACCTTGCCTTTAGCATCTCTCACTTCTTGTAGGTACTTGGAGCAGCTTCTTCTCTAATGCCCCTTTTGGCCATGGTGAAAGCATACATATTCTTTCAAATTGAAAACATGAGGAGTATCAAAGTTGGCATTTCCCTTTGAGCCACTTGAGCACCATGTCAATGGCATGCTCCTTTTCAAAGTTCACATTGATCTTTTCCAATCTGTCCACATGTCTCTGCATCTTTTGCACATGAGCACACATAGATTCCCCATCTTTCAATTTGTTTGCCATAATGGCATTAACGACTTCATAACGCTCTTGTCTAGCTTTCTTGAGAGACGTTTTAGAAAAAGCCTGGTTCATGTCATAGGGCCAATAGTCCTCATAGGTCTTTTGGAGCTCCTGTGTCATCGTTGCAATCATAATACAAGCAACCTTTGTAGCATCATCAACATGTTGGTTATATAAGCCAATTCTTTAGGAGTACCAGATTATTTTTCAATTTATGGGATAGGATTCTTGAGAACATACTCTTTCTTCTCGTATCTCAACACCATCTTTAGATTGCACAAACAGTCCATGTGGTTGGGACCAACAAGCTTGTCCTTTGATATGATTGAAAAGAGATTGAAGTTGTGAGTGGTTGGAGGAGGAGAAGGAAGATCACCATTTCTAGACATCGAAAACAAGAGATATGATTTTAGTTATTTGATTTAATCCTTAATATTTAACGCAAATTAATATTCAAGCTAAATATTCAAGGCTAGGATTCATAAATGCAATTTGAACTTATTAATAGAGATGTCATAATCTAATTGCAAATTTATTTTAGGTAGGTAAAGCATTTTACCAATTTCAATCTAATATGAAATTCCTAGATGTTATAGATTCATTGAACTATTCAATGGCATGTTTATTCTTAGATTATGCTCTTTAATTTGTGATTGGGATGCTAAAAATCACATTCAAGATGTGCATAAACATGCAAACCCACGTGACATGCTCGAGGTCATTTATGAACTCACATTGATGTGCCGATTAAGCACACACGCTCCATAAACAACCATAAATTTGAGTGTTTGCGATTATTTCATCTTTGTAGTCCCACATTAGTGTGCCACTTAGCCACACACACTCCACCAATGACTTACAAAGAAATGATGTACGTTTTCATGGACTAGCATATAATTTCACATTTTTCCTAAAGTAACTAGAGTGAGATTTTATAGAAGGCTCTAGTACTTTTTACATTATACTATGAATGTGATTATGGCATATCAAATCTGTTTGGCTAACGAACCTCCATCTTACAAAGAAGTGGTGGGTGAAAAGGACACCCATTCAACGGTCATTTTATAGGTCGTTTCCTTATATCTCTCTCTTATAGTGTGGTTTTGTGAATGAGGCGTATGAGAGATTCGACTGAATTTTAGTTATACATATAGCAATATACTATTATACATATGTATAGGGAGTGGTAAATCTAGAACCAAAAACTACGTGCTTCATTCTATAAGCTAAACCAAAAAAATGAAAGATTAAAGAATAATGGTGGTTGTCACACCCGAAAATCGAAGGCGGAAACATTTCCGGGGTTGACTCCACGTAGAGTATCAAATCCAATGTACATAGTAAGTAAAGTAAATCAACCATTACATTACGTATATGAAAGTTTTACATTTGTTTCAAAAGCATAAGTTATACAAGTGATACATAGTATATATGAACAATACAAAATGAGTCTTCTGAGAACTCCTTCTTCACACAAAAGGATCTTCGGGTACCTGTCTAACATGGACCTGAGAATACATGCGGTTTGAAAATCAGCATAAAGCTGGTGAGTTCATAAGCGGTTAGTTTTTCTGAAAATGTACGAGTTCCTTTGTTTTCCTGAAAAGTGGTTATCCAAGAAAATCCCATATTTTCTTATGTAAAGTTAGATTCCAAATCCAAAAGTAAAGTAAACGATGTCTAATTAAAACATAATTGTTCTTGTGAAATGTAGTTCAATTGTTTAACTTATTACACTTCTCAAATTTCGTACTACTGTTATTCAGGAAGAACCCCATGTTCTCCTGACTGAGTGTGTGTGAACTGTTACTAGTTTCTGACTATGTTCGGTGTCCTTCCCAGGAAAACCCCATGTTTCCCTAACTGTGTGTATATCTTTACCGGTTTTGGTTATGTTTAGTGTTCTCCCCAGGAAAACCCCATATTTCCCAGACTGTGTGTGTGTGTGTCTTTACTGGATATGGTTATGTTCAGTGTTCTCCCTCGGAAAACCCCATGTTTCCCTGATTGTGTGTGTGTCTTTACTGGTTATGGTTATGTTCAGTGTTCTTCCCAGGAAAACCCCATGTTTTCCTGATTGTGTGTATCTGGAATCCCTAGAGGTACATTAGCTTTACTACGTACATAAAGCTAGTAAATGAGTCTGAAACGTTAATAATCTAGATTGCAAGTCCTTAACCATACTTAGACTGGATATGACTCGGACCATGGTCAGTATCCTTTTTATGACTTTTGTCACCCTTGAACCATTCGGTTCGGCTGTAGCTAGCAGCCAGGTGTGGGATTGTCAGTCCCGTATAGATCTATACACTCAAGCCACGCTCTCCTACGAACGGAGATTCTGGTTACAGGGTTAGTCCCCCACTATCTCGTGCCATGGAAGTGTTACAAGGATGTGTCTCCAATCATTAAGATTACTCTTTACTTTTCGACTAGGAAAGTAGTATTTACAACTGACTATATTCTATGTACCTGTCCTTTACACTCGAGCCTAGGTGTTTTATTAAGGACATTACACTCGAGCCTAGGCGTTATTTAATGATAGCTGTCCTTTTGCACTCGACCCTAGGTGTATTATTAAGGACATTACACTCGAACCTAGGTGTTATTTAATGATGGTTGTCCTTTTACACTCGACCCTAGGTGTATTATTAAGGACATTACACTCCAACCTAGGTGTTATTTAATGATTATGGTCCTTTACACTCGATCCTAGGTGTATTATTAAGGACATTACAGTGATTTGTGTGTTATGATGGTATTTATCTATCACACTCGAGCCTAGGTGTATTGTTAAGGACATATAGATGTTTCATGTTTTCTAATGGAGTCTGTCTTTTACACTCGAACCTTAGTGTTTTATTACAGACATTACAATGGTTTGTGTATTCTATCAGTTTAAATGTGAACAATCAAATGCAAAGCACACAATATAACAGTGTATAATAAGAATTGAAAACCGGGTTAAAAACAAACAACTCTGCAAGTTAAAACAGTTTGTTTAAAAGGTTTTCAATTCTTAAATTGTACAATTATGAAGCCATTTAATTGAAATCATGTGATTAAGTACAAAATATACTTGTACTTTTGCTTGTATTCCCCCCTGAAAACATTGAAAAACCATTGAAAAAGGGTAGGGGTATGAACTCACCGGACGCAGATATGTGTCGATTTCGGATGTTAAATGTCGAATCGAGGCCTGATAACACGCGAGGTTCCTATGTAAAATGAAATGACATACAATTATATCTAATTAGATTTACAATCTCTAATTAGATATGAAGATACACTCCAACGAATGAAAACGCCTCAAAACGGGTGTTTGGAGTGACCTGGGTGACATCTACGGACGGGAATTGAAGCGTGGAACTTGGGATTTGAGTTTACTCCCCAATAGTAAACTTCCTAATTGATTTTACGGCCTAAACACACATTCCCCATGAGTTTACGGCCGTAAACTCATAGAGGGGTGGTTTATGGTGTTTAATGACTCACAAATGGGTATGGACACTTGGAAATGCTTGGAATAATTTTAACTAAGGCTTGGATTGAATTAAAATCATTAAAAATACAACACTTAAGGGAGTTTATGGCCTAGGCATGGGTTCCAGGGCCGTAAACTCACATATCTCATAGAATAAGTGTTGTTAAGGTCCCAAAATTAATCACATGTGATTCTAAAAATTCCAACAAGTCTAGAAATCAATTTTGGGCACCATTTGACATCCATTTAGGAGTTTACGTCCATGGGGCATGTTTTATGGCTGTAAACTCTCAAATGTGGGATTTTGATGTGTTTAAAGTCCTTAAACTATTTTTGGTTGGTTCTATGATTTATTCCAAGGCTTTTGGTGGTGTTGGATGGCTTTCTAACACCTTAGAATTGATTTTATACCCCTTTTTGAGGAGTTTACGGCCCAAGCACATGCCTTGGCCGTAAACTCATATAAACCTCTCAAAATTTGTGTTTGAAGTGTTCTAAGTCCAATTCTAATATTCTAAAAATCATATCTAAGTCTTGTTTGTGTTTTGGAAGGGTTAAATGGCTTAAAAACCCTCATAATATGTGTTTACGGCCATGGCACCTTCCAAGGCCGTAAACTCATATACAAAGCTTCAAATCTTGGTTTGAGGCATTCTAATTCCATTTAATAAAGTCCTCTAGCCATATACAAGGTCCAATTGAGATTTGAAAGGGTTTTGTTGCTCCAAAAACCCCCTTTATGTGAGTTTACGGCCTAGGACTGTTCTAGGGCCGTAAACTCATGTTAATGGTCCTATCCCATGGTTTGAACTCGAATTTGAGGGCTAAAGATGTTGCATAACAAATTAGGGAAGGTACCTTGGTGATTTGAAGCCTTAAACTTGAGATTTTGACCCTAAAATCTAGTTTGAGGAGAGAGGTTGGAGTGATAGTTGTAAAATGGAGCAAAAGCTTCAAAATGGAGACTTGAATCACTTTAAATAGTGTCCAAGTTCGGGACATGGTAGAATTCTACCCGATACCGGCATTAGACGGGGCTTTTGATCGCACCCGGCCATTTTGCCGTAACCCGATATGGTTGGTTCTAAAAATGTTCCGATCATTAATATGCGACGTTAGAATGAGTTCTAAGGGTATTAAGACACTTATTAAGTCATAAATTAAAATTCACATTAATGACTTAATAAAAGGTCAGAAATGGAAACGAAATCGGAAACGACGATTTGATGATCGGAACGAGTCGCGAAAAGGGTTACAATTAAGGATATGAATTTCGGGTTGTTACATTATCCCCCCGTTAGAGGGAATTTCGTCCCAAAATTCAAAGATTCGAACACAAATCACGAAGTGGAAAGATATATGGGGATGAATTTACTGCATTCGGGTCTCCGCTGAACATTCTAGCGAACCCTCACTGTCAGGATGTGGCTTTGTTACGCATGATTAATCTCTCAATCTACGATCTCAATTGATTCATACATGAAAATTTGGATTTTTATTTCCTCAAAGGAATTTACTACAGTTTTGTCAGGTCGGCAAGCCTTACGAATAAAGATGCGGAATACCAGATGATTGCTACTGAGTCCTTAAGATAGCTCGGAGAGGGCTATGGAATCGATTCCTAATGAAGATCTCGAAGGGTCTAAGGTTCCACAAGTTAAGTTTTCCGCACTTCCCAAGATGTACTATGTCTTTCTAGGGTAAAACCTTCAACAAGTGGGTATGCTTTCACATGTCAGTGTAACTAAAGGTCCGATGGTTCTAAGGGGAACTTCTACGTGAGTCTACAATTGTAGCCGACGGGACCCAAAGATCGACAGGTTCCATGGGTGCTCCCGGTGTCGACTAATTCTTTATTGCCTTAGCTTATCTACATGAACAAGAGAATGGTTCGACCGAAGGGCGTCACTACCTCCTCGTAGTGATCGTATCATGCCCTGATTGCTGACTTGCACACATTGTGCTTACTGAGGTTCAGTTACAAGGAAATTCTCGGGATTAGATCGATGTGAGACTAGACTACACGTTCAGAAAGAATTCTCAAGAATTCTTTAGAAACAGCATCGGGAAAGGATCGTAGACTTCTCGTTTCTCGATGATCACTTGGACGAGAGATACACGGGTAAACGTTTTAAGCTTCAATGTACAAAGATCATGAGAGTCGAATTGGAGGAAGATTAGAACAAATGGCTTTCTCGAATCTAGGAAAGACAGCATGAATGAGGCTCGGTCATTACATGCTAAGGGTGACATCAAAGCATTTCATAAAAGTTTACCAATAGATCGAATGGAAAAGAATAATCACTCGGATTTAGAAAACAATCTACGAATACGACACAAGCGTTCTCGTTTTTATGTGATAACCATCTCGAAGACATACATTTTCGGTTACTCGTAAACGATGGGGTTTAGAAAATGTTCAAATGGATGGTTAACGAATTTCTTTCGGTGCTAGAATCGAAAAGAATCACAGGCATATAAATTTAACGAGGGAAAATATACCTGTGGCAACGGTGGGATCGGTGGCTGTCTCTTCTTGTCCTATCGCTAGAATTCTTCCAATGTTACCAGGTTTTACACTCTTAGGATAGTTTCGCTTGAGATGTCCCACTTCTCCACAACCATAGCAGGCCCGACTGATGCCCGCTCAGGAAGTTTGACTCGTTGATTGAGTTGGCGTCTTACAGTTCTTCGTCATGTGACCCTTTATGCCACATTTGTTGCAAATTACTTCTATACATGGACCGGACGAAAGATGATGATAGTTGCACTTGCCACAACTAGGAAGAGTTCCAGTATACCTACTGGTAGGTTTCCGAGTTGAGGATCCAACAACAGAAACAGTCGTAGGGGAAGTGGCAGCATGAACTGCCATCGTTTGCTGTCTCTTTGAAGACTCGTGTGATGTTTGGCTTTTCTCTTTCTTCCCAAGTTTTCTTTTCTCGCTACTCCTCACCGTCGGCTCAGTAGTGGTAGCTGCCTCTTCAAGGTCATCACTGTGATCGATTAGGATTTGTGCTAAGCATTTGGCGCTGTCGTACGTATCCGGCCTCGCAGCTATGACATTTCCTTTCGTTGGCTGAGTCAGTCCCCAGATAAATCTCTCTATCTTCTTACTTTCCGGGGTAACCATTCCCGGACAAAGTAGTGCTAAGTCGTCGAACTTGGAAGTATATGCAGCAATGTCGGAACCTTTCATCTTCAGGTTCCACAGTTCATGTTCTAACTTTTGCATTTCTCCTCGATGGCAGTACTCAGCCAGCAGAAGTTCCTTCATGGCTTCCCAACCCATGGCGTTGGCTACAGGTAAGGTTAGGGATTTGACTCGGCCGTTTCACCAAGTCAAGGCTTTGTCAAGAAAGGTGCAGGCGGCAAACTTCACCTTGTCTGAATCTGAACAAGCGCAGATTTCAAAGCTAGATTCGATCTTCTCAAACCATCGGGTAAGGGAAATGACACCTCCAGTGCCATCAAAAGACGTGGGTTTGGCGTTCATGAAATCCTTATAGGAACCCTCTTTCCGGCGTCCCTGGCTATCTTCTGGGTTTTGGGATTGAGGACCACCTCCTGAACCGCTAGGGTTCATTTGTGACATGGCTACCACCATTGCAGCTGTCATGACTGTCTGGAGTGATGCTAGGTCAAACTGAGGAGGAGGTGATGGCGGAGGAGGATTGTCGTTGTTCTTCGAGCTGGGTCACTTTCGGGGAGGCATCTTGATCTAAAAAGATCAGGAAAGAGAGGATCATAAGTCCTCTGAATTGAATCAAGAGATATGGAACAGGGGATATCTCATCAAGACAGATATAGCATCATACTAAGCGATAAAGCAGGAAAGAGTTATCAAGACAGAACATTTTATCGCTAGAGGAATGTTCAAGTAACATCGCATATACGAGGATTTTCTACGAAGGATTGGCTCGAGAAATACTCCCATAGTATTTCATGGTTCACTGCAGCGACGATTCGTTGTTTGAGATATTAGGTAAGTTTTAGGCATGCTGCGTACTACAGTCACTCCCAAGCACATGTTGGCCGTGTCTCGAATGAATATAGTTGGCCAGGCTATATTGATCCTAGACACGACTACATAACTGCCCAGGTTTAACCGCAGTGTACAACATCCATTTACTTATGTTTTGTTCTACTTGTAGTTACAGATTTCGACGGGTCGGTATACTTGTATACTTTTGAAAATACTTATAGTTTTGAAGATACTTTTAATTCAGAGCACTTAGGCCCTTTAATGTTTATAGTTTTATACCATGTAAGGTTTGGTATACTTCATGCACTATAAACAAGGGCTCTGATACCAATCTGTCACACCCTGAAAATCGAAGGCGGAAACATTTCCGGGGTTGACTCCACGTAGAGTATCAAATCCAATGTACATAGTAAGTAAAGTAAATCAACCATTACATTACATATATGAAAGTTTTACATTTGTTTCAAAAGCATAAGTTATACAAGTGATACATAGTATATATGAACAATACAAAATGAGTCTTCTGAGAACTCCGTCTTCACACAAAAGGATCTTCGGGTACCTGTCTAACATGGACCTGAGAATACAAGCGGTTTGAAAATCAGCATAAAGCTGGTGAGTTCATAAGCGGTTAGTTTTTCTGAAAATGTACGAGTTCCTTTGTTTTCCTGAAAAGTGGTTATCCAAGAAAATCCCATATTTTCTTATGTAAAGTTAGATTCCAAATCCAAAAGTAAAGTAAACGATATCTAATTAAAACATGATTGTTCTTGTGAAATGTAGTTCAATTGTTTAACTTATTACACTTCTCAAATTTCGTACTACTGTTATTTAGGAAGAACCCCATGTTCTCCTGACTGAGTGTGTGTGAACTGTTACTAGTTTCTGACTATGTTCGGTGTCCTTCCCAGGAAAACCCCATGTTTCCCTAACTGTGTGTATATCTTTACCGGTTTTGGTTATGTTCAGTGTTCTCCCCAGGAAAACCCCATGTTTCCCTGACTGTGTATGTGTCTTTACTGGTTATGGTTATGTTCAGTGTTCTCCCCAGGAAAACCCCATGTTTCCCTGATTGTGTGTGTGTCTTTACTGGTTATGGTTATGTTCAGTGTTCTTCCCAGGATAACCCCATGTTTTCCTAACTGTGTGTGTATCTGCAATCCCTAGAGGTACATTAGCTTTACTACGTACATAAAGCTAGTAAATGAGTCTGAAACGTTAATAATCTAGATTGCGAGTCCTTAACCATACTTAGACTGGATATGACTCGGACCATGGTCAGTATCCTTTTTATGACTTTTGTCACCCTTGAACCATTTGGTTCGGCTGTAGCTAGCAGCCAGGTGTTGGATTGTCAGTCCCGTATAGATCTATACACTCAAGCCACGCTCTCCTACGAACGGAGATTCTGGTTACAGGGTTAGTCCCCCACTATCTCGTGCCATGGAAGTGTTACAAGGACGTGTCTCCAATCATTAAGATTACTCTTTACTTTTCGACTAGGAAAGTATTATTTACAACGGACTATATTCTACGTACATGTCCTTTACACTCGAGCCTAGGTGTTTTATTAAGGACATTACACTCGAGCCTAGGTGTTATTTAATGATAGCTGTCCTTTTACACTCGACCCTAGGTGTATTATTAAGGACATTAAACTCGAACCTAGGTGTTATTTAATGATGGATGTCCTTTTACACTCGACCCTAGGTGTATTATTAAGGACATTACACTTGAACCTAGGTGTTATTTAATGATTATGGTCCTTTACACTCGATCCTAGGTGTATTGTTAAGGACATTACAGTGATTTGTGTGTTATGATGGTATTTATCTATCACACTCGAGCCTAGGTGTATTGTTAAGGACATATAGATGTTTCATGTTTTCTAATGGATTCTGTCTTTTACACTCGAACCTTAGTGTTTTATTACAGACATTACAATGGTTTGTGTATTCTATCAGTTTAAATGTGAACAATCAAATGCAAAGTACACAATATAACAGAGTATAATAAGAATTGAAAATCGGGTTAAAAACAAACAACTCTGCAAGTTAAAACAATTTGTTTAAAAGGTTTTCAATTCTTAAATTTTACAATTATGAAGCCATTTAATTGAAATCATGTGATTAAGTACAAAATATACTTGTACTTTTGCTTGTATTCCCCCCTTGAAAACATTGAAAAACCATTGAAAAAGGGTAGGGGTATGAACTCACCGGACGCAGATATGTGTCGATTTCGGATGTTAAATGTCGAATCGAGGCCTGATAACACGCGAGGTTCCTATGTAAAATGAAATGGCATACAATTATATCTAATTAGATTTACAATCTCTAATTAGATATGAAGATACACTCCAACGAACGAAAACACCTCAAAACGGGTGTTTGGAGTGACCCGGGTGACATCTACGGACGGGGATTGAAGCGTGGGACTTGGGATTTGAGTTTACTCCCCAATAGTAAACTTCCTAATTGAGTTTACGGCCTAAACACCCATTCCCCATGAGTTTACGGCCGTAAACTCATAGAGGGGTGGTTTATGGTGTTTAATGACTCACAAATGGGTATGGACACTTGGAAATGCTTGGAATAATTTTAACTAAGGCTTGGATTGAATTAAAATCATAAAAAATACAACACTTAAGGGAGTTTATGGCCTAGGCATGGGTTTCAGGGCCGTAAACTCACATATCTCATAGAATAAGTGTTGTTAAGGTCCCAAAATTAATCACATGTGATTCTAAAAATTCCAACAAGTCTAGAAATCAATTTTGGGCACCATTTGACATCCATTTAGGAGTTTACGTCCATGGGGCATGTTTTATGGCCGTAAACTCTCAAATGTGGGATTTTGATGTGTTTAAAATCCTTAAACTATTTTTGGTTGGTTCTATGATTTATTCCAAGGCTTTTGGTGGTGTTGGATGGCTTTCTAACACCTTAGAATTGATTTTATACCCCTTTTTGAGGAGTTTACGGCCCAAGCACATGCCTTGGCAGTAAACTCATATAAACCTCTCAAAATTTGTGTTTGAAGTGTTCTAAGTCCAATTCTAATATTCTAAAAATCATATCTAAGTCTTGTTTGTGTTTTGGAAGGGTTAAATGGCTTAAAAACCCTCATAATATGTGTTTACGGCCATGGCACCTTCCAAGGCCGTAAACTCATATACAAAGCTTCAAATCTTGGTTTGAGGCATTCTAATTCCATTTAATAAAGTCCTCTAGCCATATACAAGGTCCAATTGAGATTTGAAAGGGTTTTGTTGCTCCAAAAACCCCCTTTATGTGAGTTTACGGCCTAGGACTATTCTAGGGCCGTAAACACATGTTAATGGTCCTATCCCATGGTTTGAACTCGAATTTGAGGCCTAAAGATGTTGCATAACAAATTAGGGAAGGTACCTTGGTGATTTGAAGCCTTAAACTTGAGATTTTGACCCTAAAATCTAGTTTGAGGAGAGAGGTTGGAGTGATAGTTGTAAAATGGAGCAAAAGCTTCAAAATGGAGACTTGAATCACTTTAAATAGTGTCCAAGTTCGGGACATGGTAGAATTCTACCCGATACCGGCGTTAGACGGGGCTTTTGGTCGCACCCGGCCATTTTGCCGTAACCCGATATGGTTGGTTCTAAAAATGTTCTGATCATTAATATGAGACGTTAGAATGAGTTCTAAGGGTATTAAGACACTTATTAAGTCATAAATTAAAATTCACATTAACGACTTAATAAAAGGTCGGAAATGGAAACGAAATCGGAAACGACGATTGGATGATCGGAACGAGTCGCGAAAAGGGTTACAATTAAGGATATGAATTTCGGGTTGTTACATTATCCCCCCGTTAGAGGGAATTTCGTCCCAAAATTCAAAGATTCGAACACAAATCACGAAGTGGAAAGATATATGGGGATGAATTTACTGCATTCGGGTCTCCGCTGAACATTCTAGCGAACCCTCACTGTCAGGATGTGGCTTTGTTACGCATGATTAATCTCTCAATCTACGATCTCAATTGATTCATACATGAAAATTTGGATTTTTATTTCCTCAAAGGAATTTACTACGGTTTCGTCAGGTTGGCAAGCCTTACGAATAAAGATGCGGAATACCAGATGATTGCTACTGAGTCCTTAAGTCATAAATTAAAATTCACATTAACGACTTAATAAAAGGTCAGAAATGGAAACGAAATCGGAAACGACGATTGGATGATCGGAACGAGTCGCGAAAAGGGTTACAATTAAGGATATGAATTTCGGGTCTCCGCTGAACATTCTAGCGAACCCTCAATGTCAGGATGTGGCTTTGTTATGCATGATTAATCTCTCAATCTACGATCTCAATTGATTCATACATGAAAATTTGGATTTTTATTTCCTCAAAGGAATTTACTACGGTTTCGTCAGGTCGGCAAGCCTTACGAATAAAGATGCGGAATACCAGATGATTGCTACTGAGTCCTTAAGTCATAAATTAAAATTCACATTAACGACTTAATAAAAGGTCGGAAATGGAAACGAAATCGGAAACGACGATTGGATGATTGGAACGAGTTGCGAAAAGGGTTACAATTAAGGATATGAATTTCGGGTTGTTACATTATCCCCCCGTTAGAGGGAATTTCATCCCAAAATTCAAAGATTCGAACACAAATCACGAAGTGGAAAGATATATGGGGATGAATTTACTGCATTCGGGTCTCCGCTGAACATTCTAGCGAACCCTCACTGTCAGGATGTGGCTTTGTTACGCATGATTAATCTCTCAATCTACAATCTCAATTGATTCATACATGAAAATTTGGATTTTTATTTCCTCAAAGGAATTTACTACGGTTTCGTCAGGTCGGCAAGACATGGTAGAATTCTACCCGATACCGGCGTTAGACGGGGCTTTTGATCACACCCGGCCATTTTGCCGTAACCCGATATGGTTGGTTCTAAAAATGTTCCGATCATTAATATGAGACGTAAGAATGAGTTCTAAGGGTATTAAGACACTTATTAAGTCATAAATTAAAATTCACATTAACGACTTAATAAAAGGTCGGAAATGGAAACGAAATCGGAAACAATGATTGGATGATCGGAACGAGTCGCGAAAAGGGTTACAATTAAGGATATGAATTTCGGGTTGTTACAGTGGTGGCTTAGATTTCTATCACACCTTAAGCCAAGCGACGTTTTAAATTTCAAGCCGCTTTGCAACTTTTTTATTTTTATTTTTTTATTTTTTTATTTTTATTTTAATTTTAAATAAATCTGGCTATTACCTAATGATTAAAGTTTAAGTGGATTAAGACATTGAGCTATTTTAAGTGGAGTAAAATATAAACTATGGACTTCATATATTTTGATGCATTTTCTTTTTATGCAAAGTTTCTTAGGTATGTCCTTTAAAAACTATAAGGTTGGTCCCTATTTTTTTCATTCATGTCTTATACTATTTTTAAGAAAAATAGGTAGGTCTTAGGACCCACCTTCATGCTACTTAGCTATGCTCATGTGTATAAGGCGTATTTTAAAACTTTTCAAAACACAAGTTTGATTTAATTATCTAGATTAAAAATGAATTATTTAGTCTTTTAAACCAATAATAGATTTATATTTATCTTTTAATTAAACAATTAATTAAATATTATATCAAAATCCATTAAGGATAATTCCATTCACTAGTTTATAATTAAATATTTAGTTTCTTTATATAGTTCCTCAAAATTTGAATTAGGGATTAAAAATTATCTAGAATTATTTGGTTCGGATTTTGGGCATGTTTGGCATGGAGCTTTTGGAAGCGTTTGGAAGCTTCTAACTTTTAGCTTATGATAAAACGTTCTAGTTTAAACTAAAATCTTCGTTTGCCAGTACGAGCGTTTAGTTTTTAGTTTTAACAAAATGTTCCGATTCTAAAAGTACTTCATGTTGCATTTAACAAAACGCTCATGAGCTTTTGAAATCAATTTCCATAATTACCCTTAATATATATATACTTTTAATCAATTGTCCTTTTATATAATTTTATATATTTTAAAAGCTTCCAGCTATTTTTGCCAAACATTCATATAACAAATAAAAGCTACAGATTCCCGCTACCAGCTACCTGCTACCTGCTACACTCTACCAGCTAATCACTACCCTCTTCTAGCTAACAACTACTTTTCCCAAACACACCCTTTATTAGATAAAATTACAGATAATGACTAATAATTAACCTACTAATCGAATTAGGCAAGCATATCAAGATAAAAAAATGTGTTGCACCATGTAATTTTTTTTAGGTCTCATCTATATATTATGCACTATCAATTGAAAATCCTTGTCTCTGATACCACTATTCGGATTTTTAGGTCACAATTACATTGTACATGTGGCATTTCACTTAGCTCTTAAGGGTACATGCAACCTAAATCTAATCTATGTATTTTCACTATTAATAACAACATACTTATGAAACAAAAACTAAAAACCCTATCAAAATCAAACTATGTGTAGAACCACATACATTTTGTTTGATTCGAAACAAGCTAATCAAATAACATTTGGAGTCTCCTTCTAAAAATAGCTCCAAAAGTATGGTAAACTATAATGCATCACACCTAAAGCTCAAGAAACTCTAGGATTAAATGAGAGATAGAGAGGAAGCTGAAAATACAAGTGGAATGCATATTTATATAGTTGCTTGATAATCCCAGAAACCCTAAATTTGAACTTAAAATAATAATATTTCAAAGCAGTAGTTATATAGTTTCCTTTAATTAGTTGTAGGCTTGTAGAAACCCTATCCATGATCCTCAAAACTATCCATAGCATACGAAGGTTCTAGATCCTCACTTTTTTTCAACTATTGAACAATTACAACTCAACCTTTGCATATTCAGTTAATTCTAACTAACCCATAATTAATCCCAAATTAATTTGTAATTAAATATTACGATTTCTAATTAATATATTAATAATATAATATATCAATTAATCATTTATCTCTTTCCTATAATCAATCAAAACCATTTTCTGGTTATGAGGGCAACCCAAAAAAGACTTTACTTTATTCATCAACATTATACCAATTTAGTTAGGGCCTTAGACACCTTAATCCAACAATAACATGGATTAAGAAAATGTCCAGGCTAAGCTATATGACATCTTCAAATAGGTGTCTATTAAGAAAAGTGTTTTTTCTTGAAATCTATTTTCCATATCTCATATTAAGAATATGTAGTTATGGTAAATAATATCCTTGTTGATATAATCATAGCTATTTGTGAAAAGGTGTGATCATAGGCAATGAAATGAGTATGAGAAAAATTATAATCATTGATATGGGTATGATAAAATCCTTTTATAACAAGTCTTGGTTAATGTGTGTAGATATCTGTGTTTGTATTCTTTGTAAAATAATTAGTTACTCCCTTTAGCCTTGCTATAGAGGTGATGAGTAATCAAGCCCATACATGATTGTTAGACATAGATTATAGCTCAATGTTCATGAATCTTAGTAATTAATCAACTATAAGATCTGATATAGCATTTTGGTAGTTAATGTATTTTCCCAAAACCATCAAGAAGAACTCATCAATGAGAGATTCTACATTTCTCAAGTCATGGATGATTTGTACCATACATGCGAACAGTTTGTGTTTATGAATAGCTATTATTTAATTTCAATAATTCTTTGTTGAAACTAGTTACAAATGTTGCTACATCAAGCTGTGGTTTTTGAGTCGCTTCAAATCAGCTTTCAAAGGAATAAGAAAACTTATTCTTAGTGGGTTTATATAAATAATCTAAGCAAACTCTCAAAGTATTTTACAAATATGTAATTAGTAGATATCGAGTTTAGAAGCTTTAGTCTAACATATGCTTCAAATCCACAAAACATTAAGTAAAATAAGGATGGAACCTTTCCATGCTAAATCTTATAAAGTGTTTTACCTACTTATTAGTTGGTGTTTGTATTCAAAGTACAAGTTATAGTGATTAAGGTAATCAGTAAAACTTTAGATGGTATTATTGGTTAGTATCTCTAATTTATATTTGATATCTTCAATTAACAATTATGTTTTTACATGTAAAATATAATTATAACGACTATAGTTGTTTAATAAAGTTGTTTTGGTATGCTGTGTTAAATCTAGACATTTATTAGAAAGGAAGTCATACGTTACATTGTATAGTTCCTTAATAACTATTTTCTTTATAGTTTAGTGAGAACATAATTAACAATAGTGTATATATAAATAAGATTCACATATGTCAAGTAAACTACATTACTTGCCTTCAAAAATTCATTTCTTGAAGTTGGAATATGTAAATATCATTTAGATAATAAAGATAATAATTCCTTAGCTAAGTTTGATTTAAATCAAGTTTAAGTCAAAAGTGTTGCATATAGAACTTGTTATTTATAAAACATTGATATTTACTTTATAGTTCTATTAAGAGATCTAGTCTCATAAATAGAAGTTAATCATTTCAGAATATGAATTTGATTGTTATGAAAAACGATTAAGTAAATAGTCAATCACTTAATAAACTAAGACATATATATATATATATATATATATATATATATATATATATATATATATATATATAGACAAGCTAAAATTAAAACATACATTGTTCCAAAACAAATCTTGTTCTACAATACACTTATTTTATGTTCTAAGTATAAACTAAACTCTGAGAGTGTAGCTCCAACTTGCTTTTGCTCAACTGATTACTCTCCTATAAATATATTCAAGCCATTTAAAAATATTATATTAACATTATGTACAAAGTACTTGATTGTTAATTGGAAATCATAACTTCTATCTAGTAGATACCTGAAGTAAAAGTCTCTCCAGAGCTGTTTTCAGATAAGAGGAGCAGTTCTTCTTTTAGTGAGTTGTTTCTATACAAAGAAACTTGATCCATCTATGTGGGTCTTCTTGGATTTGTTGGGCTTAAAGGTGTCCATTCCATAACCTGTCGGAACAATATATATACACCTAATTTGAAGAACTTGTATAATCGGCCTGTAAATTGGTTATAGGAACTGCGATTACACACCGACCATCAAAAGATAACACTAAAAAATTAGGGGACCTTTGTTCCACCGATGCATACAAGAGATGTGTAGGTGTTAAGTTATCTAAGACTTATTATAAGTTAGGAAGAATTATTCCTAGTATGATGTTAGAAATATATTCAGCATCATAGTGTTGGCATTAGGTATCATGTATAGGTTTTCTGCTCAAAATAGTTGGTTTAGGAATAGGACCTTTATGAATCTTATTATTTATTATAGATCATTAAATGAAATATAAAACATTAGGTATCATTTATCCCATTCATCCGAATCCAACTAGAAAGATATTAATTATGAGTTATATACTAATATATAACTCATAGATTTATGCGACCGTTAATAACAAATTTTAATAGACATGTTTGATCCCATTTATACCTCAGATGAGGAAGGACCAGGTTGTTAGAAAAACATGGATAAGAGTGATGGAAGGTTTCTTCCATGTTAGTAATTGTTTTGTGGAGGCAAGGGTCTAGTTCGTTATGTATCATTTATGTCGTGCAATGGAAGGTCGTTAGAATGTGACCGTTCAGACGATTACTGTAGCTGAAGTAAATACCTTATCTTGGGAAGAGTGTACGACCCAATTTAGGAAGGAGAATGAGTCTCTAATGAAAGTTGTATTTGTGACTCAATAGTTGGGATTAAAGGTCCATCGGAGGATGACAGAATAGGTGCGGGCTCAAACACCACAATCGAAAAATAGGTTCAAGCCTATTGAATCTCGCTCAGGAGGCTAGGGGAGCTTCAACCATTGTAGCTAGTAGCTAAATGTGCATACAAATATCATTCATGTGTTTTCACCCAAATGCTTTAGATGTGGTTGGGAGGATTATTACAATAGGGTCAATTGGAGTGTGACAAGGTTGATTATACCAGAGAATAGGGGGTTGTATTTAGTTCAACAACCATCATTGTTGCTAGTAAGTTCCATTATTTTAGTAGTATCCTCTTATACCATTTTGTATACACGTACGTTGGTGGATGACTTCGTACTTTTCGTGATTTTGATCGGTTCGTGGTCGTGCTATGTGAGATGATCACTCATTGTGGGCACAAGAAGTAATACTATGTTTGGGATGTCAAATTCATTGACAAGATAATCAAGATTTTCTTCCACGAAGAAAGGGAGCTACAAATCACATAGGCAGAGCTAGTTTGGGCTTTGATAAGTTTTAAGTAGAAGAAGGTGAGGATTCGAACCCAAGTGGAGGAGAACCAACCATTACGTTAAAAGTGTGAAAGGCAACTCTAGTTCGGTTTCGACATCAAGGTCTAAGAGAGAGTTACAGGACAAGAAGCTAGAAAGGGTTATTAGTTTTTGTTTTTGTTATGGGTGTTTCGGTTGGCAAGTGAGGACACGACTTCAAATATCGTGAGGAAACATGAAATCGTTACCTATACCTATGGGTAAATACGAGGATCTTATCTTAGATCTTATCATCAAGTGTCTAAGGATTGTGTAAGAACCACGATGTGTTATGGGTTATAGTTGACCATGTGATAAAAATATACCTTTCTGTGCATCACATATATAGAGAACTGGTCTATGATTTTCTTGAAAATACTTATGTTATTAATAATGTGAAAACATTTGTAGCTTGACAAAGTTGAAACCCGAATGGGGCATGACATAGTAAAGTTTGTGAACTTTATCATATAATCCTTATTGGATAAGAGAAATGGTTGTGTGGGGAATTCAGTGTAATAAGTGATGGGTTTTGAGAATTCTAACACTCCTATGGTGTACATGCAACCCTAGAAACCTTGGATCTATGGTTTCTCTATTATACATGCAAATTTGATTTATCCAAGGTTCTCATCCTAACTAGCATATCATGGGTACTTGTTATATAAAAACTAGAAGAATGACTTACCTTTTCTTGTGGTTGATTATTTGAAGCTTCAAGAGCCTAGCACCAATAATGTGGATGCCTCAAGTGGAATCACAAATCACCAAAACAACTTGGAAGACTTTGAGAGAGTATGAAGCACACTAGATATCGGCCACCCTTTGTTCTCACACACACTAGTGCCATTTCATGTGCCAAGGAACTCTTTATATAGTATGGTATATTAGGTTTTCATCCATGTAAACCCTAATACCCATGATCTTTCTTTTCCATAGGATCCATCGGTTAAAAACACCATGGACTATCCATGCAAGCTTAGCCCATCCTAATTGAACTTTGGCCCATTGTATATATATATATATATATATATATATATATATATATATATATATATATATATAGAGTCCATATCTAATTAGTTCATTTTGATCACTAAATTAATTCCAAATTAATTCTTGATCAATACTAATTAAATAATATGATTTCATATTAATATATTATAACTTATAATATATTAATAAATCAATAACATACTATTCTCAAAAGATTATCCATAGAAATTGTTTCGGTGCAGTGCAACCCAAATGGACCATATCGGGTCAGGTCAAGTACATACCAAATATATATAAGTTACGGACTTAGACACCTTATCCAACAATAAGGTCTCTTATTTATAGTCAAATTTTAAATCAACGGTGTTGATGTTTCAATAATGGAGCTAGGTCGACAGGCTGACAAGCTATCATAAAGGAACCAAAAGTATCATTTCGAGTATAAGACATGGTAGACGGTTGATTTAATACTATGAGAGCACAGTACAGAGACAATTCTTACTTGGGAAAGATGAAAGCGAGTAGTGGGGACCGTATATTTTCATTGAGTTTGAAATTTTGGGGATGAAATCATCCTAAGTGGGAAAGAATTGTAACACCTATGAGTTTGGGTTGGATGTTTAATGGATAACAATTATGAATATTCAATTTATTGAATAGTTAAAATCCTTTAATAGGATAATTACAAATAAAAGAATAAGAATTCTACAAACCTAATATGTATTTATATAAAGGATATATATATATATATATATATATATATATATATATATATATATATATATATATTATGTATATGAAGTTCGGGTAAATGTTATAGGTATATAATATATTAATAATTGTATAAAAGCTTATTTTAAACTTAACAATTTGTGTTAAATAAAATTTATAAATAAAAGATTATTTAGGATAAATATTCTTGAAGAAATATGTAGTATTCGTGATTATGAACTCATGAGTATAAAGAACGTCAATATCTGAAGTCATATGAAGAACTTACAATTTTTTAAATTTGTGCGTTTGACACGGTACATCAACGTTTGTCATAAAATACAAAATGAAGATAGATTACTTTTTAGCTAAAGTAATGTAAAGAAGAGTCAATGTCCTCCTAATTACGAATCCATAGATATAAAGATCGTCGAGAATGGAACTCATATGACGAAATTTTGATTTTCACGAGAGATTTCATAGTATACTCTTAAAAAAATATAAAGTGAAAATAGAATGTGAATTAGCTATTGTGATCTAAAGGATGTTGTAGTACATTGAAATACACATATGTGGATACAAAGAACATTGAAAGTAGAGCTCATATGCGAGAGAGATGATTTTTTGAGGATAATGATGTGACACCATAGGAGTGCGCCACATGACACCGAAAGAGACAAACTCCTGCTCCAACCTCAAGCCAACGTGGCACCATAGGAATGTTGACACGTGGGAGTGACACACTTTTCTTTAGCCTATATACATGGATCATTTTGTCACTTAATCTTTGCACCATTCTCTCTACAACAAATTATGCACCCTTGTGATCTGACTTTCAAAGTTTTCGAGCATCTTAGCATGATGTTGCAGCGTTGTGAAAACTCAAAAAAAGAAGTATTCAGCATTGAAGTTGTGCTCACGAAGTTTCCAAGTTTTCACTAGAAACCCAATAACTTGATTTGCACTTACTACGCTTGTTAAGTATAACTTATATCTAAGTTTACTGTCATTATTATGAATGTATGAATAAGATTTATCTATTATTCCAGTTGTAATATTGATTAATCTACACACGAGAGTGATGTCTAGGGAAAATCTTAGTGAGGTGTTTCAAGTGGATTTTCCAAAAAATATATTTATATCCAAACAAATCATACCTCTAATATGATCTTACATATTCATTCCCTGTTTGATAGAACTTGGTATTTCCTGGGATTTTGGAAGAATTTGGGAAATAGTTGATATAACCTTTTAAATACGAACGAATATTGAAGCATAGTAATATTCGTATTTAGGTCATTTAAGAGGGGAAAAGATGAAGTTGGAAGAAGAGATAACTTACCTGAAAGTTGACCAACTCAATCAAATGAATGCATAGTTACTTTAATGAACATGATTTTAACACAAGTATTTATTAAAAGTATTCCTTGTATTATGTGCATGTAGTTAATTTCATAAGCATGATTTTAATAAAAGTATTTAATATCAATTAAATGCTTATATGTGTACTAAATTTTTATTATCTGGAATATGTGTTAAGTGTATATTTGGTAACATTACATGACAATATTAAATAAAAGTATTGTTACTTTAAAGGTTAAATGAATACCGAATGCTTACTGTCTGAATTTTGTGCTAAATGCATACATGTTTTATGACAATATTACATCAACAAGAAATTGTATCTGGAGTTGATTATAGATATTGTAGTCATGTCTAGTTATAAAAAAAGATTATATAAGATACTTAGTTAAAAGTAAGTTGAATAAGTCTTAGTTATTGTCACACCCCCTAAAGCGGAAACGCAAGGTATGACAGCGATAACGGTTTCAATGCAAAAGATAAAGATACATCACCATAGCAGTATTTAAAAGTTTACAACCCATAGCTTCAAAAGAAACAAAATACAAGTTTTTCAAAATAACATTGTTCAAAATATAGCTTCATAATAGCTTCAACACGATGCAACATGCTCTATGATGATGAATCTTTACATCCACTTACTAATTACTTCCTGAAAAAGCATGTAAAACGAGCGTCAACTATGAAAATAGTTGGTGAGTATCACAAGTTTATAAAAATCGAGCGTACAATAAGGCTTTTCGTAAATACAAGTACATTGCTTCAATGATAAACAAGTTGATTGCTATTAATGAATACAAGTTTATTGCTATAACGAGAAACGAGTTTGTATGTGTATGAGCAAACAATGAGTCTCAACCAAACCTATGACTGAAGCCCTATCGAGATCTATGCTTATCGTTCCATAGATGAATATGGTATCATGCACTCCAGCGATTCGGGCGAGTGAGGAGTTGTCAATTCCTAATAGCGCTATCCATAACGACCATTGGCTCAAAGAGTTAATGGTTAGAGATAAGGGAAGGGCCTTAGTACGATAAGTTCTCATGTTCCGTGTTGCATAGACATACATAAAGAAACATAGCAATACAATAGCAATCATGTTTGATACAATTCAATTTAAATACAACATGCAAACAGTAGTTTTTCTGGACATGCTTTTCCACCCCAAAACATAAAAACCGAAAATAGGGGAGTGCGTGAATACTCACGATGTTTTGTGTAGACACAAGCGGTACTTAAGGATGCACCAACGTCTTACTACCGGGATCCTACGACATCAAACACACGCACTAGTGAGTTTCCATGTCGATATCTAATGCTAATATACTAAACTCTACATATAGGGAAATGCCAATTTATGTTTTAGTATTGGATTTTATATCAATTAGTTACACTTTTTCTGAAGTAATGAAATTCTATATATCGGGCGATTAATTACAACCTTGGAATATAAACTTTCCAAATTTTTAAGTCCTTATTACAACATAAATTCACGAAAATAGCATTCGAGGGATAAAAATTCTCAAACTTTTTATTTAACTGTTATTACACAACACTAAGCTGGGAAAATTATAAAAATAGATTTCCAAGCTGTTTAATTATATTTTATGATTTTTGAGCATTTATTTCAATAAAAATTGAAATAAATAGAAAACAGTTTCCAAAATTACCCAAACTTTTTATTTAATTGTTATTATACATAAATAGGCTGGGAAAAATATAAAAGATATTTTTCAGTGGGTATTTCTATTTTTCCTTGCTTTATTCCTTTAAATAGTCATTAATTAAAGAAATAATATTAAACAGTTAAAATAAATCACCATAAATTTTTGTAACATCATTTACAGTATAAATATCCTGGGAAAAATATCAAAAGTGGTTTTCATAATGTATAAACTGGTTTTGGGTATTTATGTATATTTAAGTGTATTTTAGTGCAATTAACTTTAGAAAATAAGAGAAAAATAGTTTACAGTAGAGAAAAATATTCAAAATTTTTATGTAACCTCCTACTCTATAATATTATATCCTGGTAAATTTTCATGAATTTTGGATAATCAGAACTATTTCTCCCATTTTTAGACCATTATAATTACCAAAAATTGGGAAAAATAGTAAAACATGATGGAAAATCTTGAAATTATTTTCTGGAGTCACCCATCACAGGTAAGGTATGCGAAAATTGTTAGATAGAATTTTCACATCCTATAAAGTGGTTTTGTAATTTATCATGTCCTAAATAAAAGAAAATTAGAAATCATATGAAACAGTAACAAAAATTGCTGAAATTTGGTGAGGGGTCATTATTCCCCATAAGGATCATCCATGAATTTATTTAGGATTTATTGACCTCTGGAAGTATTTTATATGATTTATGCCCTTGGTTTTAGCAATAATTCTAATAAATCAAAGAAATAACAAAAGCTCTTGAAATTTTCCAGATTATCTCATGCATGCAAGGGCTTTCAAAAGGAAAAATGTAAAAAAATGTATTCAGAAGAGAAATGAGGGTAATGATTCCAAACAATTTAAGAAAAGTTGCATGCAATAATGCATGAAGTGTAAATGTGGCTGAAGTTCATGAATTTGTGTAGCCCATTCAGTGAGGTTTTAAGCCACGAAATTTCAACCATAATTCACTAGATATGTTAAGTTTCTAAGGTATTTTTCCTCAGATTTATGGTTGGGTTTAAGGCCATTGTTTAAGCAAGATAAAAATAGTGATCACAGAAAAAGAGCTGTATGCGCAACCTTTTTGTAAAATCTGCTAAAAATCGGATATTTAATATTTTACAGTGAGACCAGTTGGGTTTGAAAGTTAACTCGTGGAACTAACCAATACAAAACGAATATCATGATTTGGTTAAGAATTGACTGAGTTATGACTGTTCAAAGTCGAACAAAGTAATCTGGCAGATTGCATGTTTGCTTGTGTGCATTATTAGGGTATTTCAACAAGAACATCATGCATGTCTTTGGTAAGGCCCGATTTCTAACACATGCATGGAATGAATGAGCATCCAAGATGTACTAGAAATGGTTTAAATGCTTTTGTTCATGCATGAACACAAAAGAAATGGAGAAGAACATGAAATATTAGGTTTTGATGTCACATGATCATATGTGCATCTTTTCCACTCCTTGCATGGGTTTGATCCCGGATTTTCACCATCTCTAACACATGCATTGTGTTATGGTGAGAATCTACAAACCACAAGGGGAGAATAAAGATTTCTAGCCATGGAAAGGCATAGAATCCGAAAAGTAGAGAAGACTAAGAAGAAAAAGAGGTTTAACCATGAAACTATGGAAGAAGATGTTGTTGTTTACCTTGGTTTTGACCTTGAGAGAAGTAAGAACACTTCAAGGGCTTCACAATCTCGAAATTTTGCAGAGAAATGAGAGGATTTTCGTGAGTTTAGAGAGAGGGAAGAAGAGAGTGAAGTGTGTGAAGAGAGTGAAGTGAGAGAGTGAAGAGGGAAGAGGTGGAGTAAGGGTTTAAGCTTAATGATTGTGTTTTGGGGAAGAGAGAGGGCATGGGGAGAGGTGATGGCCGGTTTTTGCATGCATTTTGGCCTCCTCTCTCCTAAATTTTAAACTTTATAAACTTCCCTCCTATATTTTATATAAAAACATTCATTTTTATAAAATGTTTATTAAGCAATTTGATTTATTTAAAAATCTTGTTTTCAACAAATAATTTATGATTAATACTTGTAATTTATATTTCTAGTTCATTGGTATAATCCATAATTTGATTAATAAAATTTGATATTAGGAAGTTTATAGCCAAATTTTATAAAGTTTTTAAGCTTTATAATTTATAACTTTGGATTTTTGGCTCTTTAGGGTTTTTGGAATATTGTTTGATATTCAACAACATGTTGAAGTATAATTAGAATGTTTTAATTTATTTTTAGAGTTTTATACCCTATTTCAATTATAACAAAGCTTGAAGCTTTATTCTAATTATAGTATTGGCATTTCCTATTGTAGCTAAGCAACTTACTAGAATTGTGAGTATCAAGTATATTAGTCCTAGACCTTAGTTGGATCCTAGTTTATGCAAGATTTTTGACCTAATTTATACTACTAGGTCATGGAATGTTGTGCATGAATGGTTATTATAAAGATGTATGAGTCCAAGAATGACCTGAATTGGCAGTTGTCACAGTTATACCCTGTATTGTAATGATACTACATAAACAAGAAATCTATATTAAAAATTGTTTGCTTGTATTGTAGTATGGTTTAGTTATAAACTAAGACTTGGAAGGCTTGTTTAGTTAAATTAAGTTGGATATTGGGTAGTCTCATTCTTAGGTGTGTGTGAGATTGGAACGAAGAGGAGACCTTTGTTTCTCTGGCACTATACCGTACCAGAGTATGGGTTACATACTAGTCATCTAACAGAGTATAGATGAAAACCACTAACTATTCTAGATAGTCTTATGGAATGCTAGCAGACTCATACTCTGTTGGTGTTAATGAATCATACTTATCCAGGGAAAAGGATTGTGTGTTCATTCGGGTACTCTATCCCCCTCTTGCTTTCCTTTATCGAGGAATCCAATAGTATGGTCTACTCATTTCTTACATTGATCCATTAGGATAGATCCCATGGGATCATTGTTATAGGATCAACATGTGAGAATTGACAGGTTGGGTAATTGGGATATAGTGCCTTATACATATCTATGTTATTTGATATATCTATATTGTTTGGTAATAATTGGCTTTGCAGGATTATTATGTATGGATTATTATAATAATATTGTGAGATTGAAAACCCTATGTATCTTACCAAGTTCCCAAACCTAACCCACTCAAATTATATGCATCACAGGCAGGAATGATAAGTCTGATCGAACTTGAATAGAATGTCGATTGATTAAAGAGGCAAATCCAAAATAGTATTCAAGACCGATATGTCTTTACATTGTAACTTATATTGTGTATTGATTATGACATCCTTATGGTTTTGTTATTTTGAAAACAACATCTGTACTCAAATTGTTTTAATAATATGGGTTTTTCCACAAACAAAGATAACATGGTTTTGAAGGCAGAAAGAAATTTTTTTGTTTTGGAAAACAGGGGAGATTTCATATGTACCTTGCAGGTCGGAGTAACGAAAGTGCAAGTCTTAGGGTTGGTTTTTTGGGTGAGAGTCATGAACCACTTATCACATTTAACTGAATGATCACACGATTAATGAATAGGGTAAACTTTGGGTAAGGTATCCCAATTAGACACCTAACTAGAAATACAGTTGAAAAGATATATAATATATGGTGGGAATTATATACGTAATATGTGGTTGAATTGTTTTATAACATGTGGTTGAAAGTAATATTGTATATGATTGGATTGATCATGA